>NW_006210031.1:1245446-1267056 GCF_000334495.1 Tupaia belangeri chinensis | reverse complement strand
CCCCCCAAGTGAAAAACTCCCAAAAAAAAAAAAAAAAAAAAAGAAGCACATTTCATTCTGAAATGAAAACCATGGTCCACCTAGTTTGTATCAGAAAGCAGCTTGGGAAGTATAATCCTTAACTTTCTCTCCACCGTTTTTGGAGTACCAGGGGCACCACCATATTGGACTTTAGGAATGTACTACTTCCTCATTATAAGCTCAGACCCACTGAAGTATAAGAGCAGTGGCCCGAATCCAAGTCTCTCTGCAAATCCTCTTAGAAAAGCAAAAGGGAAAACAGAAACTAAACAAAGAAACCATTATGGGGAGCGAATAAAACTACATTTTACCCATACCTTTTACATTATTGGAGACAGAGTATAGTTACCACAAATTCCAACCAGAGCTCCTACCATTGCTATAAGCTGGTGAGTGCAGAGAATGGGGAGGAAAGCTTAAGTGACTCCAGTGGAAAGAGAAGTAGCAAGGATAAAATCATTCTGGAAAGAGACATTGTAATATTTATTGCCGGGACCAGCAGTTGGTGTAAGGCTATGTCGCTGGACTCCCATGTAGTAGACCACAGTTCGAGTTCCGGAACTGGTGGCTTGAACTCACACTGGGTGCATGTGCGTGTGTGCCCAAGATCCCAAGAGAAGAATGGGGGAGAAGCAATTGCAGCATGGCCATCCTCTGGGGAGATAGGGGGGGTAGTTTCTCATTTTCTCTCTCTCTCTCTCTGTCTCTCTGTCTCTGCCTTTCTGGCAAGCTCATGCACCCCATAGCAAAAACTTCTCAAAAAAAAAAAAAATGTATTGCCAAAATAGTATGCACAAGTCTAGAACTTGGTAGTTCACAGCAACAGATACAAAGAGGCTTGAGAGTGAGCAGAGAAGAGGTGGCAGCCTTGAAGACATTTTTTTTCTGTGAGAAAAGAAGGTAGAAATATGAATAGTGCCTTCCCAGAAAAATGGGAATGAAAGGAAATATGAAAGTCAAAGGGAGGGAACCAGCAGTTAGCGTAATGGCTATGTCACTAGACTCCCACGTAGTTGACAGCGGTTCGTGTCCCGGACCCTGTGGCTTAAAACTCACACCGGGCGCGTGTTTGTGCGTGCCCAAGATCCCTGGAGGAGAATAGAGGAGAAAGGATTGCAGCATGACCATCCCCCCGGGGGGTGATTTCTCGCTTTCTGTCTATGTCTATGTCTTCTCTATGTCTCTGTCTGTCTGGCGAGTGCACACGCCCTATAGCAAAAACCTCTCCAAAAAAAAAAAAAAGTCAAAGGGAAATAGTTAAAAGGAGAACCAGGGGGCCAGCAGGTGGCATAGTGGTACAATGCTGGACTCTCTCATGGCTGACCACTATTCTAGTACCAGACCTGGCAGCTTGAAAATCATGCCGGGCGTATATGTGTGCATGCCCAAACTCCCAGGAGGAGGATGGAGGAAAAGGGATTGCAGCATGGTCACCCCCCAGCGAGTTGTTTCTCACTCTCCCTCTTAGTGTCTCTGGCAGGGATACTCACCCTATGGCAAAAACCTTTAAAAAAATTTAAATAGGAAAACCAGATAAACATTAAACTGATAAAAGGAAGTATTTGAAGTAGGAACCATGACCTGAGGTACCTAGGAACACAAAAACAAAATGAAAACAGGAACAGAAAAATCAGTAAAACTCGATACAAAGATGCTCTCAAGAGGGTCAGCAGATGGCATAGTGGTTATGTCCCTGGACTTCTACATGGCCAACCATAGTTCAAGTCCCAAGCTTAGTGCCTTGAAACTCACGCTAAATGTGTGCACATGCATGCCCCAAATCCTGAAAGAGAATAGAGGAGAAGGGATTACAGCATGGCCATCCCTCTTGGGGGATGATCTCTCACTTTTCTTCTCATTGACTCTGTCTATCTCCGGTGAGCACACATGCCCTAAAGCAAAAACCTCAACAACAACAACAACAAAAACTTTAAGGAGAAAATAGATAATGTCAAACAAAATATTTCAGCTGATTAAAATCCTCAAAAGAGCCAGCAGATGGTATGGAGTTTAGGATGCTGGATCCTACATGGTCTATTTTATGGCTCGAGTCCCAAACCCAGTAGCCTGAAAATCTCACCAGGCTCTTGTGCACGTATGCCCAAAATCTTAAAAGGAGATTGGAGAAGAAGAGATTGTGGTATTGCCATCCCTCGGAGGATGATTTCTCACTGGCATTCCCCATTTCTTATTCTCTGTTAGCTTTGAAAACCAATCACAAAGAGAATTGTTAACGTTTCAATTTGAATTTAGAATTATCAAAGAAGAATTTAGAGAATTTTTTAAAACATCAGAAATTTAAAACTTAAAGCCAGAAATGGGGGAGAAAAATTCAATGAAAATGTATTAAATTCAGAAAATACATTGAAAAGAAAAAAAAAAAAGAACCTTTTCAGAAATAAGAAAATAAGAAATGATTCAGTGGTGCTTAAGGGAGAATATGTATATAAATAAAAATTTAGCAAAGAACATCAAAGGTAAACAAGAAAGCTGACGATAGAATGAAGTTGAAATAAACAAGAGGCAAAAAAGGAGAAAGAAAGTGATAGAAATAGTAGGTAGGTGCTACAGTCTGACTGTACCCTCCTAATATTTATGTTTAAAATTGAGTAAGTCATCATAACAGTGTTGAGAGTGTAGAGACTTACTCTGATTATGGTGTTAAAATATGGACCCTTTGAGAAATGATTAAGCATCTTGGTAGTAGCCACATCATTGAGTCCTGGTGGGTTTATTAGGAGAGTGAAAGAGACATAATTATTTTATTTATTTATTTGTTTGCTATAGGGCATGTGTGCTCATGAAGAGATAGAGGAATGAGAAAGCAAGCTACCAGGTTTGGGACTTGAACCGTGGTCAGTCATGTGTGAGTCCAATGTGTTAACTATCATGCCACTTGCTGGTTCCCTCCCAACAGAGTTTCTGATAATGTGATATTTTAGACTATTACTGTAAAGCACTAGTTCTCTCAATTCCCAGTATAGGGGGACATTTTTGGTTGTCACAATTGGGGAAGGATATTGATTCAAATCCGTAGAGGCTGGAGATGATGCTGGACATTCTACAAGTCATAGGACAGCTCTTCACAATCAAGTAATAGTGCTAAGGTTAAAATTTTTATAGTTTTATTTTATTATGTGTTAAAACAACTCACCTAAGGGCCAGCATGTGGTGTGGTAGTTAAGGCTCTGAATCTTATATGGACAACTCTGTGGTTTGAGTCCTGGACCTCAAAACTTAAAAGAAAAAAAAAATCCTGTCTAAAATATGCCATTTAGCCACTTTATTCATTGTCTTAATAGAAAAATACATGTGCTTGTATAAAGGCAAAACTATAATTATCCAGCAGTAAGAAGTTCTTTCTGAATAGACCAGAACTCTAAATAAATTGAATGCTCAATGTACCTGGGGATAAAGGTAGTGGACTCCCCTATGCAATTATGGACAACTCTGTGGTTTGAGTCCTGGACCTCAAAACTTAAAAGAAAAAAAAAAAATCCTGTCTAAAATATGCCATTTAGCCACTTTATTCATTGTCTTAATAGAAAAATACATGTGCTTGTATAAAGGCAAAACTATAATTATCCAGCAGTAAGAAGTTCTTTCTGAATAGACCAGAACTCTAAATAAATTGAATGCTCAATGTACCTGGGGATAAAGGTAGTGGACTCCCCTATGCAATACTGTAGACATATGGGAGGCTCAAGTTTGGATCCCGGATCTATCTGAAAATGCCTGTGATCATGGGTGACCAGGAGCTCAGGGGAAGAAATGCAGTGTGGTGACGCCCTGCCAAAAGTACCTGTCTGTCTAGCTGTCTCTCTTTCATGCAATAAATAAATAAAATGAAATTAGAAAATAATTTAATGCATGTTTGCCAAAAAAATACTTAGTTTTTTTTCCTTCATTAGTATGTTATTAAGTTACAATACCACTGACAGCTTATACTACAAAACATCATGCCTTTTTCCTATCAACCCAAAAGTTATTCATAAGTATGCTTTTATTACATAAGCTACATCCCTATCAACGACACAAATATCAAATGATTTATTATGATGTGAGAGCAGGAGACATAAAATATTTATAGGCCTAGATGTTTCCACAATCATATAGGCAATTAAAACATAAAAACAACATGAAAACATGAAATGTCTAAAGATGAGCCCCATCTTGACATCTCTCTCATTTACTTTATTTCCATTTCTTTTCCTTTTTTTTGAATCATGACTTAGAAATTTTGTTTTGTTGTGAACATTTGAAAGCTTTCAAGATAACAACTTTCACTGTTACTTAGTTCATATTTTCAAGAGATTTTTTTCCCCTCTTTTAGCAAGGAATGCTTATCTGAGCTTTTTGATATGTGAATTTCATTATGAAATTGATAATTGTACTTTATAGGGTAGCCACCATTTTATGGAGTTCATTTAAATCAGCTTTACTCATTATCTTAAAAAGATATTTATACAGACATTCTAAGTCAATTCTGTATAGACTCTCCCAAGGGGGCCGGGGGCATATAGAAACAGTAGCCATGTGACTTAAGTCTTAGTTCATCACTAACAAATTACATAACCTTGAGTATTAAATGCTCTGAGTTTCCATTTCCACATGCAAAAGAGAGATTGCTGTTTAAAATGTAAAATTTAGAACCATACAGCCTGAGTTGTTTTCTGGTTTGATTTTAAGAGAGATTTTTGGTATAGGGTGTGTGTGCTAGCTAGAGCAAGAAATCAGCCCCCACCCCCTGCTGGGGGGATGGCCACCCTCCAATACCTTCTCCTCCATTCTCCTCTCAGGAATTTGGGCACACCCACACGTACACATGTGCTCAGCGTGAGTTTCAAGTTGCCAAGTCCGGGACTCAAACAATAGTCCACCATGTGGGAGTCCAGTCATGTAACCACTACACCATCTACCGGTCCTTCCCTGGAGTTCTTAAGACAGATCTCAAAGGGCACAGTCAAGTAGAAAAGGAGAAAAACAAGTTGGTTAATAAGTTTGAATCAGTCTGGCTAAAGCACAGGATGGATTGGTCTGATGAAAGCAGGCCACAGTGACAGTATCAGATACAGTGTCCAACACCTTTCTTGGTTTTACTTCCCCGGTTTCAGGTACCTACAGTTAGCAGCAGTAACATTTAAGAAAGACCATACTCGCATAACTTTGATTACAGTATATTATTATAGTTGATTTATTATTATTGCTAATTTCTTACCGTGCCTTATTTATAAGTAAAAACTTTATCCTGGGTATGTATGTATAGGAAAAACATGATATATGAAGGGTTTGGTATTATCCAGTTTCAGGCATCCTCTGGGGGTCTTGGAACCTATCTGCCCTGAACAAAGGAGGACTGCTGTATGCTATATTGATGTACTTTGAGCTGTTTTCTCTAGTCAGGTGATTCCCAACGGGTGAAGAAAAGCAAGCTTGATAAAGGAGAACCCGAGGTTGCCTATGAGTGTCACCAACACAGGGCCAATGACAGTGATGGGACTTTATCAATCAATCCTGCTTGGAGAAAACTCCAGTTCTGCCTAGCAGGCACATCGGCATCTCTGCCCACCTTTGACTAGGAACCAGCTCTCCTCCATTCCCAAGAGTCATTTAGTGTAATGCTTCTGACACTTAAATGTGCATACAAATCAACCCGGTGTCTTTTTTAAATGCAGATCCTGGTTCAGTAGGTCTGAGATTCTGCATTTCTAACAAGCTCCTAGTGAAGTCTATGCTGCCAGCTCCACAGACCAGGACTTGGGAAGCAAGGCTTTGGTGTACACAGCAAGAACTGTTTACCAGGCTGTGCTCCTACATCGTAAAGATGCTATACTCACTTTAATCAAAAGCTATTCATGCCCAAGACATCTAGGCAAATATTCTGAAACCATCTCTCTGTGTTCTTTAGAGCAAGAAAGCATAGCCATGCATTTGAATGTAATAGACATTCTCAGATAGGCACTGAGATGTTTGTTTTTAAGATCGATTCAATTATGTCCATGGCATAGCACCTATGTAACATGTATTATGAACTATATATATTTATATTTCATATACGATCATACCAAATAAAAATTTTAGGGGCCAAAAGTTGGTGTGGAGGTTAAGGTAACTGGATCCAACATGGCCAACTGCATCTTTCAAGTCCTAGACCTAGTAGTTTGAAAAACATGCCAGGCATGTGTGCATGTGTACCCAAAATTCTGAGAAAAGAGTGGAGGAGAAAGGATTGTGGCATGGACATCCCCCTAGGGAATGATTTATCACTCTCTCTCTCTCTCATCTCTCTCTCTCTCCAGCAAGCACACAGGCTCTTTGGCAAATAACTAAATAAATATTTTAAAAATAAATTAAAAATAGAAAACATTTTAAAACTTCACGAGCAGTCTGTTTGGAAAAATATTGGTTATATTGTAGCTTTTCTGTATGCAAAGAGGGTGAACAATGAAATACATGGATTTTAAAAAATTCTCACTGTGTCACAAAAGTTAGAATGCAGATGCCATTTCATGTAGTACAACTTCATTGAGGAATATAGGACTTTTATCACTGTAATTCCTGGTTTTCTCAACTAACATCAAAATACACTCAGCTCCAACTTTACTTTTAAAGGAGCAAACCCTTTCTCAGATACGAAGGTTAGACAGTGTCCTAAGAATATATTTTGAAAAACCACATGAAATCGCAGCATGGTCAGCCAGTGTACCAGGAATCTTGGCTATTTTTCAAGATGGACGTACTTTGAATTCCATATGGTATCTGGATTTTCACCTTACTACAGTTAGCAGCAGTAACATTTAAGAAAGACCATACTCGCATAACTTTGATTACAGTATATTATTATAGTTGATTTATTATTATTGCTAATTTCTTACCGTGCCTTATTTATAAGTAAAAACTTTATCCTGGGTATGTATGTATAGGAAAAACATGATATATGAAGGGTTTGGTATTATCCAGTTTCAGGCATCCTCTGGGGGTCTTGGAACCTATCTGCCCTGAACAAAGGAGGACTGCTGTATGCTATATTGATGTACTTTGAGCTGTTTTCTCTAGTCAGGTGATTCCCAACGGGTGAAGAAAAGCAAGCTTGATAAAGGAGAACCCGAGGTTGCCTATGAGTGTCACCAACACAGGGCCAATGACAGTGATGGGACTTTATCAATCAATCCTGCTTGGAGAAAACTCCAGTTCTGCCTAGCAGGCACATCGGCATCTCTGCCCACCTTTGACTAGGAACCAGCTCTCCTCCATTCCCAAGAGTCATTTAGTGTAATGCTTCTGACACTTAAATGTGCATACAAATCAACCCGGTGTCTTTTTTAAATGCAGATCCTGGTTCAGTAGGTCTGAGATTCTGCATTTCTAACAAGCTCCTAGTGAAGTCTATGCTGCCAGCTCCACAGACCAGGACTTGGGAAGCAAGGCTTTGGTGTACACAGCAAGAACTGTTTACCAGGCTGTGCTCCTACATCGTAAAGATGCTATACTCACTTTAATCAAAAGCTATTCATGCCCAAGACATCTAGGCAAATATTCTGAAACCATCTCTCTGTGTTCTTTAGAGCAAGAAAGCATAGCCATGCATTTGAATGTAATAGACATTCTCAGATAGGCACTGAGATGTTTGTTTTTAAGATCGATTCAATTATGTCCATGGCATAGCACCTATGTAACATGTATTATGAACTATACTATATTATATTTCATATACGATCATACCAAATAAAAATTTTAGGGGCCAAAAGTTGGTGTGGAGGTTAAGGTAACTGGATCCAACATGGCCAACTGCATCTTTCAAGTCCTAGACCTAGTAGTTTGAAAAACATGCCAGGCATGTGTGCATGTGTACCCAAAATTCTGAGAAAAGAGTGGAGGAGAAAGGATTGTGGCATGGACATCCCCCTAGGGAATGATTTATCACTCTCTCTCTCTCTCATCTCTCTCTCTCTCCAGCAAGCACACAGGCTCTTTGGCAAATAACTAAATAAATATTTTAAAAATAAATTAAAAATAGAAAACATTTTAAAACTTCACGAGCAGTCTGTTTGGAAAAATATTGGTTATATTGTAGCTTTTCTGTATGCAAAGAGGGTGAACAATGAAATACATGGATTTTAAAAAATTCTCACTGTGTCACAAAAGTTAGAATGCAGATGCCATTTCATGTAGTACAACTTCATTGAGGAATATAGGACTTTTATCACTGTAATTCCTGGTTTTCTCAACTAACATCAAAATACACTCAGCTCCAACTTTACTTTTAAAGGAGCAAACCCTTTCTCAGATACGAAGGTTAGACAGTGTCCTAAGAATATATTTTGAAAAACCACATGAAATCGCAGCATGGTCAGCCAGTGTACCAGGAATCTTGGCTATTTTTCAAGATGGACGTACTTTGAATTCCATATGGTATCTGGATTTTCACCTTATTATATGGAAATACAGTGGAAAATATCACGAGGTCATCGAGGGCTGCACTTACATCTGGCAGAGAATGTCCTGCAATTTTTCTTAAAATCAGATAAGTAGATTAGTCAACATTCCCCGGTAACATATTTCATTATCTCAAAGACATTTAGAGCTATAGGGAAAAGAAAAAAAAAAAAAAAAAAACCTCTTGCACTTTAATTCTCAGTCTCTAAGTCCGTTTCTCTTATTCTGTTCTCATCTGCCACAGAAAACATCTGCTCACCAGCACCCTCTTGATTTCCTATCCCTGATTACTGTTAACCACTCACCCAAACTGCCCTTCTTCAGGGTAAATCTCACCCCTTAACTCTCCCTTGAAAACAGCCCAAGGAGTATTTCCTTTTTCGCCTGAACATCACATAGACTCAAGATGATCTATTTCTCTTTACTTTGTAGTTTCAAATCAGTCCTGAAACTCTTCAGATACAAGCAATGAGAGTGCAGTGAGAGTCATTGCTTTGCCGAATATGTTCCTATTTCTAGATCCCCAAATCCTATTAGTATTTGCTACAGTTGATACCAGGGAATATAGCTACCTTTTAGGACAAGCCTATTTACAAACTTACAAGACTGAATGTTAAGATCTACCTTAAAGATCATTTAGTCCATCCTTCTCATGATATTATTTTATGACAGGCCTCACAAATTGAAGTTGCTTTTTGTCTTGGTCAAAAGGTTTTAAAATGTTGAAATTACAACACCTATTATCTTTTAATTTTGAAATGTTAAAGTCACTCCTTAACTGATATTAAATTAGTGATTTATACTTAGCTGTGACCCTGAAACAAATGGTTCTACACATTAGTAAGTAAAGCCTGTGTGTTTAATATTTGTGCGTATTTTCTAGCAGATTTTATTGTTATGATATTAGATCTTGTTTATAACTGCCCTTTTTTTTCATTTTTAAATATATATTCCATCCTTGTTCATCTCTATGCTACACAGTACAGTTTTTCAAAGTATGCATGCAGTACATGACAATCAAATCAAGAAAATGACCATATACATCATTTTCATCAGAGTAATTGACATTCTTTTGTCTGTTAAGTTTTTCTTTTTTGTGTTCCTCTCAGTCACCATCTACTATGCACTCCCGTCCCTTATAGTCTCTGGAATCTACACTTATCCACTCTACTATCATATCTTCGAATCTTTTCACTTTTGCCATAGAGTACAGACATTTGGTATATATTGAGCAGGGATATACAGTGTGTGTATTTCAAAGCACGTTGAATATTCAGAACAATGGATGACAAATATAGGATTCAATTTTAAGAGGTATTTGGTGTGTGTCCTATCCAACTTTTATACTGAATCTCCTCCGCAGTATCTGCAACAAATAGATATTGAGTCTTTCTAAGTTAAACCTTAATCTGCTTTTTCTTAATTTCTTCATTTTATTCTCAAAGAATCTTTGTATCTATGTTCATAGGTACCTACTATGTGCTAAAAATCTGCAAAATTTTCAGCTGAGGGTCATAATCTCCATATCAGTGTATCCATTCTCTGGGCTACATCCTGTAAACTGTAGTAAAAGGTCTGAGCAGAGCACTGGTTTCACAAGCGTAGAACCATAACTCTCTTCTCTCCTCATTCTTGACATTGAGCTTCTCTCAGGCATGACACCCTGATTACATTGAGTATGACATCACCTTACACATCTGATGTTTTCTTCACAAAAGCTTTTATTAAATCTTTTTTAGTAAGAATTTTCTCCTCTTCGCGTATAAACCGTGTTTCTGTGTTTGATTTCTGCTTCTCTGTAGATGGTAGCTCTAGTTTTTGTTCCAGAGTGGGTTTTTGTGTATCAATAGAGAATTGTTTAAGTATACCAATCAGATTTCACATTATTGACAACAGCCCCAAATCTCAGCTAGCTGATGTCTTTTTTGGATCCTAGATTTGTTACATAATAGATTAATGGCCTCATTTGACTTTAATATTAGGAAATTTAATAAATATACCAATTATGTTTTCTACCAAGCTATTAAGCAGTTAGAACTAAAGACCCAGTCCAATAATAGGCTGTGGATTCTTCTCCACAAGTACATACTGAACCATCAATAACTCTTGGTTTAGAGTATTGTCATTTAGTGTCTTGTTCCGTTTTCTACAGCTGTAGCACAACACCTGAGACTGGATAACTTATAATAAACAGATATTTGTTTGGCTTATGCTTCTGGAGACTAGGAAGTTCAAAAGAATGATACTGGCATCTAGTGAGGGCATTTGGGCTGCATCAGCCCATGGTCAAAGGATAAGAGAGAGGAAGAGCATGATAAACAACTTACTCTCACTATAACCCACTTCCATTACAGTGACAGTAATTCATTCATGAAGAGAGAAGACAGAGAAGATAGAGTCCTTATGTCATAATCACCTCCTCTTAGAGTCCACTTCTTAACACAGCTGTAACTGGAGATTACATTTCCAACACACAAACTTTAAAGGACACATTCCGACTATAGCATTTGAACAATTGAAAAGTAAGCCTCACCATACTGTTACCCAGCCTACATTCCCTCCATGTTGGCACCGAGATTATCTTGCAGGACTTTACTTTGATTTTTAAAGATTGATCTAATCAGTCTAGGCCCTGAGTAACTTCATGATCATTTTAGGTGAACTTATGCTGATTCCTGTTGCTAATTGTTTTAGTTTCTTGGAACTTTCTGAGTACGTTAATAATATCACATAGAAGTTATTGAATAACTTGTCAGATTTTTCTCTATGATAAACTCTTTATCTGCACAGGAGCCAAACCAGAACAGACATAGAAAAAATATATAAATATGTATTTACTCGGGAACCAGCAGTTGGCGTAATGGCTGTCACTGGACTCCCACGTAGTCGACCGCGGTTCACGTCCCGGACCCGGTGGCTTAAAACTCACGCCGGGCGCGTGTGCGTGCGTGCCCAAGATCCCGAGAGGAGAATGGAGGAGAAGGTATTGCGGCGTGACCATCCCCCCTGGGGGGTGATTTCTCGCTTTCTGTCTCTATGTCTCTCTCTGTCTGTCTGGCGAGCGCACGCGCCCTACAGTGAAAATCTCTCAAAAAAAAAAATATGTATTTACTCAACAATATATATATTAGACTTTTGTTACATATCAGGCACTATTATGAGAATTGCTTATTTTTCTTCGCTCAAACTATTAATAACCCACAGGAAGGAAAATATGTCCTTACAACTTCTATCCTCTATTTGGTGTAATGTTTCCTTTAGTAACAGTTGTTTATAAAGCTTATACTACAGCCTAAAAGTATTTTCACATAAATTATCTAATTCAGTGTTGTTATCATTTCTACTACTAATTACTCTCCTTATTTATTATTCTCCTACATTTCTTTGAAATTAGGTGAATTTCTAAAATCAGATAGTACCTCAACAGCCCCCCAGAAAAAAATGGTCTAAGTCTAATGTTTTCTTTACAACTCACAGCCACCTAACAACTTTATCTTAGTCTTAGTTTAATCAGGATGCACTAAAGTATAGACACTGGTCTGTAGTATCTTCAAAAAGTTGATGGGAAATGCATAGTATGAAGAAAGTATGCATGCATTGCAAAATTCTTGCACCAAAACGAAGTCCTTTAATTTCATTTTCTACTAACTTTTGGAAATCCTCTCATTAGTACTAGTGTTTTACTGTAAGAAATCTATAGTATTGGTAACTTTATTATAAGAAATCCATTTTTGAAAGTGACTTCTTTGATTTCTCTACCCTTTCAGAGACAAAGATCAGGAAAGCTTATCAACCTTATGTCTAAATAAAAAGGTTTTCTGGTATTTAGGTCACATTTCTGAGCTTGTCCTATTTCTTCGGCATGACTTGATTCAGTGTCTTTATGACAGGGTGGCCGCTTTCTCCTAATGTTCCAATGTTTTTAAAGTCAAAATTTGATCCACAAATAAGCTTTTTTTTCTTTTTTAATTTCTCTGCTCAAACATCCTTAGCAAGGCAAGAAAAGCATAGTCTCAGAGCTAGACAGTGGTGCAACAGTAAAACATGATGCTTGACTGAGGGCAAAAGGTGACAGAGTGGTTAAAACACTGAACTCCCACATAGTCAACCATAGTTTGAGTCTCAGACCCAGTTCCTCAGGGAAGAGGAACTACAGTAAGCATTATGGAATGAGGAGATACAATAGGAATTAGATCTTTCATAATTGAGGAAGAAGCAAAAGAAATAAGGGTTGGAAAAGTGAGTTGGAGAATTAGAAGTCATCAACCATCCTTCCTGAAGCTGAGCGTATCTAGTAGCTAGAGTGAATCTACCAAGAGAATATGGAAAAATATTTGGAGGCTTTGTGTATTTCATCTATTTATTTTTTAAGTCTATTATTTTTATTTATGGTATAGAGCACATGCATGTACATGAGAAAGAGAGATTTAAAAAGCATTCCCCCAATGGGGCCTAATTATGCTATCATCCTTCTTCCTCCAATTCTCTTCCCCATTATGATCCTGGGCACACACTCATTAGCCCAGCTTGGAGCAACATGGCCAGGGATACAAACCCAGTCAACCAGATGGGATCCAGCTTCCTCTGAGCAGGGCACAACAGCGTTAGCCCTGAAGACTTTATTTATGCATCTGGTGGTGAGCCAAGAGTTAAGAGAAGAGTTGGAGCGGGAATGGGGAAAATAGGATATGTTGAAATTCACTGGCACATTTGAATCTCTTTCTCACTGCCTCCAACCATGGTATTCTTTAGAGAGTAAATAGAGCTATTTCTCTTTCATCTTCCAAGTCCTGATCAGTGTTTCCTTTCAGCCAATTCTAAATAAGGACCACTTAGGGAAGAGAATTATGGAAAATGTAGTTCCAGCTTCAAGTCAACAGAGTAAAAAGCCACACTGGGTTATATCTCAATATGGAACTGTATACTCTCTTATCCATCAATTCTGGTTCTCAGACAACTATTTTTCAATTTCTTGTTCTATTTTTTATTATAACATCTATTTAAATATTCAGTAGTTATGTTTAAAATTTGTAAATTATTAGAGGAAGAGTCTTGCCTATCTAATTTAAATATATGCTTAACCACTTACAAAGTGCTTGTCTCTGTATCTATTGCCTTGGCTGGTCCTTTTCTCTGTACATTAATTTTTAGCTCCTATGACAATACTGCCTTATTCTACTTACTGTGTATATATTGTTCATTTTAAAATCTGGTTGGAGTATTTCTCATTTATACATTTGCTCTGGCTTTTTTTTTTTTTCCCTAGAGCTATCATCATCCAAATAAATTTGAGTTTATCTTTCGTCACACCTTAAAAGTGTTCTATGAAAATTTTATCAGAAGAACACTCAGTTTTTAGATTAATTGGGAAAGCATTCATCTCTTTAAAATATTTTCTGAACCAAAAATATGGTAACTTTTTCTGGCATTTTTTTAAGGTTGTTACTAGGTGACTAGATTTGTGGGAGTGGTAGCAGTGGTAGGTATTGTTGCGACTGTGGATGAGTCTTCCTTTTCAAATTTGCTTTATAACCATTATTATTCTTAGTATATTAAAATATTCTGAGTATATTAAAATTTAACAGCTTGCACAATCTTAGGTTGCACAATCTTATTATTTCTAAAGACTATTTTTTCCTTAGAATTACTTAACTTTATTTATTTTAATTTGACCAGAGAGGGACAGAGAGATAGGGAAAGTGAGACAGCAAGCCCCTAGGTCCAGGACTCGAACCCTAGTCGGCTATGTGGGAGTGCAGCACCCTTAACCACCACACCACCTGCTGGCCTCAAAGACTTTGCAGAAGATTCTTTAAGTATAAAATCAGAGTATTTTTTAAACTACAATGTTATGAACTATGGTCCAATATTTGTACTTTAAATTTACTTTTCTTGTTCTATTGCTCTGGCTCAGACATCCAGAAGAACAGAGAATAACGGCTATAATAATGGTCATTCTTTTCCTATTCTTTATTCTAAATGGGAATAGTTTTATTTATTTATTTTTTAAGTATTAAGTGAACTGATGTTTTCTGAAGCATGCCCTTTGTTATTTAGGGAGTATTTTTCTTTACATTTACAGTGTTTGTTTTCATTTTCATCAGAAATGCCACATTTTATCAAAGACTTTTTCAGAATCTATGAAAATGATCATGTGCTTTTGTCTCTATACTCAGTATAACTTATATTATTAAAATACCTTAATTCCCATTCTTGGTACATTCCTACAATAAAACCTACTTAATTGTAACAATTTTTCAGTATATTATGGAAATTAATTTGCTATTATTTTTTTATAGTTACTTTATTTTCACAAGTAAGATTAGTGAAGAGTTTTCAGATCTGATTTTTTTTTGTTATGTGTTTAAAATAGTCTACTTTGCCAAATGAATTAGAAAACTTTCTGATTAGTTGTTTTACTATTCCTATTATTCTCCCTATGAATTCCTACACATAGAATTTGTTAGCATTTTCAGTCTTACCAAAAAGAAACTTTGAGTATATTTTTGTTTATTTATTTTAAGAGAGAATGAGAAATTGGCACCCTGAACAGGTCCCTTCACACTGTGAACCACCTCCTAGCCTTCTAGTCCGCCAGCAGCACGGGTGCACACCAGCACTACTGACACATGCAGGCACCGGGGTCCAAATCTAGGCCTCCCATAGGGCTCCAGTATCAGGCAACAGCACCTACCACCTGTGTCATCATGGCAGGCCAATTTTTTTTTTTTTCAACAGGAGGATTTTTTTCCCATTTCCTATTCCATGTAAGCACTTTCTGCCAATTTCTCACGAGGGCTGTATTATTTTATGCCAAGAGACAATCATCCCAATTTGATAATCCATGATTCAGAAAATGTATCCACTCTCTATTCCATTGCCCATCACCATTTCTAAGTTGATTCAATTAACTTAGTGCTGAGTGTGTAAAGCACATCATAATGGGATCTAAGACATGAAAGATAAGCTGTTTTAAGAAGGACTCCAAAGATATCACCTGGCTTTTAGGAACTTACTACGTGGTTGGGGGAATAACATGCACTCCTGAAATAATTTAATAAACATACACATAAATGTATTCATAATACTTCATGACAAAGCATAAAATGAATATGGAAATGCAGAGAGGATGTGCCCAAGTGCTGAGTGACAAAAGTTAAGAGGAATTAGTGAGAAAAAGCTTAAGACGAGAGTGAGTTCTGAGCTGAATATTGAATGAGGGTGTACATGTGAAGTGGGAGCCATGAGAGGGCATTTTGATTGGTGTATGAAAAGTTGGAGAACGGTAATAAGTAGATCCATGGGTGAATGATAATATATAGTTTATCTTCAGCAAAGGAGGCATCAGAGAAAGCTTAATAAATGAAACCAAAATGAGGGGCAGCATTTCTTTGGCACAGCCCATGCATGGGGTCAGGCGTGCCCCAGAACACCCCTGGTACTTTCAAACTGTCCCCTCATGTTCCACTGGAATTTGCTCCCAGTCTTGCATGACCCCAAAAACCTACTATGGCATACATTGAAAACTTGATTTAAATATGGCCTTAACTTGACACACATTATTTTTATGAATATTCACATGCATGTGTATCATTCACACACACAAATATGTTCTTTCTGAGTAAAGCGGAAGCTTTCAGTGCCTTACTGCAGAAATGAGAGAATAATTTGCCTTAATAAGCATGACGTGTCATCACATATAAATGAATATGCCTAACTATAAGCTATTATATCATGAAAGATATAAAGCACTCCACCATGTAAGGAAAAAAAAAACATATCTAATATCATAACATCACCTTGTAACTCTACACTTAGCTCAAACCATAAGAAATAATGAAAAGGAAAAGAAAAAGGATAGCATTTTTTATTTCATACTTAGGCCAAACCCTGAGAAGCCTAAGAAGAAAAGTGGCACACCAGGTAAATTCTCAGAGAAAGCCCCAATCCGAAATCTGATAATAATCGTTATCTTCAGTACTTACAAACTTTAAACAGTTACCTACACAAATATAACCTGTTTTACAAAGTCAGGTGGCACCCAAGTACCACTGTACCTTGTAACAATTCTAAGATATAACCCAGGCATGCAGTGATCAGTCTGCTTTCAGCTGTCCATGGACCAAAAAATGCTTTCTAGTTATTGAGGTACATTGTGACAAATAATAATTAGGTTCCATGTGTCACATTCTGATGTCCCCTTTAAATTAAAAGACTAACTAGTGAGCTATGTAGATCTAAATCTTCTCTTTATCATCCCCTTATTTGCTCGGATCTCGGATGGTTATTAATAATGTATGTTAAGTACTTAGCACTGTGTTGGAGAATAAGAGTTTAATGAATGGTAGGTCTTTTATTTTCTTCTTTTCTTCCTCATCATCAAAGCAATCACTTAAAGAGCACTTGCTAGTATCTACCAAGCACTGACCCAAGAACTTTACATGTGTCTCCTTATTTAATCTTCACAAATACCTGATGAGATAGCCTACTATTAATACCCCAAGTTTTTGGTTTTGTTTTTTACTTAGGTTTCTGCCATAGAGTCTGTGTGCTTGGCAGAGAAAAACAGAGGGAGGGAAATTGAGAAATCACCCCCCTCCCCATGAAGGATAGCCACATGGCAATTCCTTCTTCTTACTCCTCTTGGAATTTTGGGCACACCCACACAGGCCCAGTGTGATTTTCAAGCCACGGGGTCCAGAATTCAAACCACAGTGGGTCATGTGGTAATCCAGTGCCTTAACCACCATGCCACCTACTGGCCCCCAATATACCAATTTTATGAATGGAAAAATTTCCCAAGCAAATAGAGAAAGGAGAAGAGCAGGATCAAAACCGAGCCATCGGGACCAGCAGTTGGTGTAATGGCTATGTCGCTGGATTCCCATGTAGTCGACTGCAGTTCCAGTCCCAGACCCGGTGACTTAAACTCACACTGGGCGCATCTGCATGCATGCCCAAGATCCTGAGAGAAGAATGGAAGAGAATGGATTGTGGCATGGCTATCCCCCCTGGAGGGTGATTTCTCACTTTCTGTCTCTCTGTCTCTGTCTTTCTGGCAAGCACATGTGCCCTATAGCAAAAACCTCTCCCGAAAAAAAATAATAAAATTAAAAAAAAAAAAAAAACTGAGCCATCTCTTTCTACCAACCAGTGTACTTTCCAGGTACAGTGTAGAAAGTATCTGTTCATATTTTTTGAGAGATATTTTTGCAATAGGGTACATGTGCTCGCCAGAAAGAAAGTGAGGAATCACCCCCCCCCCGGGGGGGAAGAGCCGTGCACAATCCCTTCTCCTCCATTTTCCTCTCAGGATCTTGGGCATGCACACACAAGTGCCTGGCATGAGTTTAAAGTCACCAGGTCCAGGACTCAAACTGGATCCAACTATGTGGGAGTCCAGTAACATCACTATTACACCATCTGCTGGTCTCAGCATTTTTTAATTTTGATAGTATCATACATGTGTGGCACATAGCAGAATTAAAGTCACCAGCTCCACCTCTAGCAGAACTCCAATGATTATTTTTTTAATTTTAAGAATAGTTAGTTTGAGCAAATGCACAAAAGAGAGAAAGAGAGGGACCCAGCTTCAGCAGGGTGCCATGACACCGCAGTCTCCTTTCCCAAAGCCCCTCAGGATCCTGGGTATCTGCACACATGTGCCCTGTGCATTTGCAGGCTGATTCTCAGTCACTGTATTGCTTCCAGCTTTGTATTACCCCTGTGCCACAGCTGCTGGACCAAGTTCCAGTCATTATTAATTTTGGTGTCTAGGTATACAGGCAAGGCCTACACTTGCTGTAGTAGTGGCTGAGGGGTGTGGCACAACAGGAAATACACATATTTAGTCATCATCCCAGGTTTCTATCACAGAGCTTCTAATACCCTTGGAATTTCTTGAGGGATTATAGTGTCTTTTGTTATTCATAATGAGCTCCTCTCATACCTGAATTTATGCCTGTGTGGTGACACAGGGCAGGGCCCATAGATATTCTCAGGATGGAGCTGGTCATCTAGTAAACCAAGTGAATACAGGGTTGGATCTTTCAGCCCCACCCATCAACCTCCAGAAACAGGACAAGGTGCTCAAAATCATGCACTGCCAAAACTTAAAGAACAAGATTACTGAGCTTGCAGGCTGCTGACCACACACAGGTGCTGGAGGTGGGGTACCCAGAGAGGACTTGCACCCCTCACTGACACACCTTCCTTTGCATCACTTCATCTGGCTGTGGCTGTTCATCTTACCCTTCGTAATATCCTTTATCATAAGCCAGTAACAGCTCTTTCCCCAAGTTCTACACACTGTCCCAGCCAATTAACCAAACCTGAGGAGACCATAGTGGAAGCCACAATTTATAGAAGTAGAGGCGACAAGTGGGCCAACCCACAATGTGGCACTTAAGGTGACTGGATGCTACATGGTCAAGTCCTAGACCAGGCAGCTTGAGAAACATGAAGGGCACTTGTGCATGTGTGCCCAGAATCCCAACAGAAAGGAGAAATGGAGACAGGATTGTGGCATGGCCACCCATGGGTGGGGGGTGGGGAGTACTTTCTCACTCTTCCTCTCGTAGCCTCTTTTCTTTCTCCAGTGAGCACATGCCTCCTTTTAGGTTTTTGTTATCGGGTACATGAACTTGTCGGAATCGGAACAAGACAGAGAGAGGGAAAGTGAGAAATCACCCACCCCTTCCTGGGATGGAATGGCCATGTCACAATCCCCTCTCCTCCACTCTTCATTTGGGATTTGGGGCAACCACATACACATGCCTGGTGTGATTTTCAAATTGCCAGATCCAAAACTTGAACCGTGGTTGCCCATGTGGGAATCCAGTGTGTTAACCACTGTGTCACTTGCTGGTCCACTGACAATTTAAAAAAAAAATTGTTTTTTACAATATGTGACAAGTATTGAAGATTGACATCTGAAGAGGGGGTTCAATCTTGTGGGGCTAAATTCTCAATCTGTGGGATCTAATGCCACCTCCAGATAGATAGTGTTAGAATTGTATTAGGTGACACCCAGCTGGCTGTCCACTGAAGAAATGCTTGGTGTGTGAGGAAGTACCCCACACATGTGGTCACAGAAGTATTCAGTGTTGAGAAGAAAACCAATTTGTCTTTTTCCTTTAGAGGCGATGTATTAAGTGGCTCACCTTCTCCACTCAGGGAAATCAATTTGATTTGCTAGACATTAGATGGAAAGTTGTTCCTAAAAACACTTTCAGGATTGTGTCTGCAACATGGTGCTTTTTCTAAAGCAAACTCTAAGAGCAATCAAGGTTCTTCCATTACAAAATATGACTCCTGTCTTTAAGGACAGGAAAGAAAGTATAAACAGGAAATTTACTCCTTATCTGTAGAAACAAACAAGATTTAACAGTGAAGTCAAGATGATGGAAGGAAGGTCATCTCTCTTCTCACAGATATTCTCTCTGGGCTGCAGAGAATGTGTCTCTCTTAGTTCATTCTCAGCATTTTTAGACAAGGACAGTGAAACAGAGAGACATCCAAATTCAAGCAGAAGTCCTAGGCTGAGCTACATTCTCCCTAATCTTGCTTGTGCAGAAACAGAAGCATCTTCAGGCCCCATTGAGAATCTTCCTCGGTAGAAATTTCTAGGAATACCTAGAGACAAGTTACCTTTCCTTGCTTATTCTGTGCCAGATCCCCTACGTGGTCCTGAGGTTCAAATAAACCTGGCTCCTGTCCTCCGGCAACTAAAACCGTAGTTGTGAGCACAATAATGTAAAGGCTGATTGCATGGCTATGACTAATCCTCTCATGGGGTATGTGCAGAATACACAGGAAACCCTAAGAAAGGAGGGAATCAGTTTCCCTGGGAAGGGAGTTAAAACAGAATGAGCAGTTTTCAATGCTCAGAGGCTAAAACACCTGGAGAGTGGGCAAGTCACCTTGAATACAAGAATCGTATCTTCAATACTGATTTTTCAAGAAAAGTGGGCCTCTCTTAGCTAGTCAAACTTCTGGTCTCTGGTCCTGGGTATGTATTGTTATTATTGCTACATTTACATGGTATATTTCATCAGCTCTTTAAACATGCTTTACTTTTCCCACCTAATGAAATACTGAGAAGGCTTAAAATAATTTTTGAAATTTCTGCCCCTCCTTTGATGTTACTCATAATGCCAAAACTTGAATTCTAAGCAACAAATACAAATCATATTTTTTAACAATGAAACATAAAGATACACTCGGGCATTTGGAGGGGTGTTTGTCAACATTGCTAAGTATTGCCCTTCCTGTGATTTCTGGCCATTCTGATGATCACATATACATCACGAAATGTAAGATTGAAAATGACAGTAATTAGTAATTCTGGCCTGGGCTTAACCTTTCATTCTTTTCACCTGCCCAAGCCACTTTAAGAAATGAGAAAGGAAACAGCATTCAGCAATAAAGACTTGGTTATCATTTAGAGCTATGTTGAGTGTGAATGCAATTTTACTCAATTAAGCCTTAAACAACTGATGCAGGCAAATGTGGTCCGTGCACTAGAGACCCTTATTATATCTAATATAAAATAGTTAATTGCTTCCAAACGAAGCTCAAATCAGACAGAGACATGTCTATTCTGACTCATACTAAAACAAAAGTAGGCAATGGGCACTGTTGTGTTTTCTGCTTGACTCGGTGCATTCTCGAGAATATTCATTTACTTAATAGGCAAAATGAAGGCCTGTGTCCTCCAGGGACTGCCACTCCTAGGACATGTGGACAGACATGCTATTTTCTCTGTAATTTCTCTGATGGATTCAGTGAAGATTCCTATTAGTCTATAACAATGTTTCTGCGCAGTGTGTCTCCTACATTGGGCTTACGTGTATTATTAACACACTCTAACCATTGTATCCCATCTTTGTAAATCATCTAAAATCATTTCCGTTATTATAGGAAGTGATTATTGTAAGATTTTTCTCTCAAACCTGTTAAGGTCAGGAGAATACCCTTAAGATGAACTTTGTTAGAAGAAAAAAGAAAAAATCTCAACTGCTTATACATAGGGAAACATAAGATTTTTGGTGTATTTTGAAGTTTTTATTTTGGCTTCAAAACTGGAACTTAAATTTCCATAAAAGCCATAGAACGCTATAAGAAAATTCTCAACGAATTCACAGTTCACCAT
>NW_006210031.1:1206768-1245415 GCF_000334495.1 Tupaia belangeri chinensis | reverse complement strand
AGTGAATTATATTTATTTAATCTCCAAACCAACATAGTGGAAAAGAAGATAAAAACCCAAGTCTCCATTATGGTATTAAACTAGGTCCTGTCAACGTAAATTGGTAGGGGAAAAATACATATTTTTCAGTATACAATTATGTTTGAAAATTTGTTTGCTAATGGATTTCTGTATTCATATCAAGGTCAAATATGCAAGGGTGTATGAGTAATCCGAAATCTCATATAGCTGCTCCAACAAGTTTTATCACATCTATTTGTGTTAGACATTTTGCCATTTCAAATGTTTCTCCCTCATAGTTTTTTTTCCATAAGAGCCACGCAATACATTTTGTCAAATTTGCACTTGTTTTCAAAACCCTTCTTTATTTTACTGGAGAGCTTGCAATTAACCCACTTCTCCCTTTTGAGAAGCATCTTTGTAATAACAGCTTTCCTGGCAGAGCTTTTGTTAGGCAGATTTTAAAATCAAGAGCCCATGAAGGTTGGAAAAAATCCAATCATATTAAAGTTCAACAAATCTCTTTCAAGGTCATATCCCTTAAGGTTATAGAGGTTTTCTGCCTGTGAAAAGATTGCCAAGTCATTTTCCACATTAAAATAATAATAATAATAATAATAATAATAATAAGACAAACACTGTTACCTGTTTTACCAAATGTTGGGAGAAAGGCTGAGATTTTACTTCATCCCATGCATTGACAAGGAAGAGATTTTCTGCTCCCTTTGCCACTTTGAAGATTGGAGGTAGGAAGGGCGAGACTTCTGTAAACTGCACTACAGACTCATTCATGCAGCCAGGGCTAGCCAGCGATCCAGCTGCATGAAAGAGCTTAATAGTCAAAGGGCATGGTAATTCCCTCCATCTGCCTTTTCTTTCTTCTAAGGCAAAATCTTCACCTGGTGTTTTTGATTCATGTGTTCTAATTATGATGGCTGCCATCAGCAGCCCTGTGGGTGACACCACAAACTCGCTGAGCCCACAGAGCATACTGAAGCTTGTTAAGCGACCATGTCAGCCTGATTTTAGGGCCCATTTTGCAGCTCTCCACAGGCCTATCTAAAAGCATCAGGAGTCTCGGTCTTGCCGGACAAGTGCATTGTCTTTCTAAATGTCTCTTCCTGATAAGCAAATCCAAATATGGTTCATTCACTGTGGCTTTGAAGGCACAGTGGGGAACTTGGCTTGCATGGTGGATACAACAAAATGCTTAATATTATCACTTGGTATAGAGCTAAAGAACTCAATTTCCAATTCCAAGATAAAAACCTTTGCTCCCCAGCTATGATCAAGAGTTTGAAATTTAAATCAGGAGTCTTGAAAGCTATTCTAACTCTCAAAAGGGCTGCCTTTTCCCATACTTACAAAGAAGAAAATGCTGTGCTTGCATTAGTATCTGAATCAGGAAAAGCTCGCATCATTTGAGAAAATGTAATACTGGCCTCTTTCAATTGGAATGCTGTTGAGTATTTTCAGTGTTTTCAGTTCATTTGTTTTATTGTATTTCCCATTATTTAGATTATGATTAGGGCTGGTCCTATAGTCCTTTTTTATTACTTTATATACCTCCTATTGTGTTAGTGTTTCCACACTAATAACACCTGGCTACATCCAAAAACAGTTTGATTTATTTTAATTGAAGTACAAAAGAAGATGCAAAAATAAGCTTAGCAACAGCCTTCCCACTCCACTCCCTTCTATTATTACATTTTACGTATTTTAAACCACCATTTATTTTTTTCCCCAGCCTTATTGAGGTATAATTGACAAATTAAAAAATGTATCTCTTGTTGATTTACAGGTGATGTTTAGGTGTGCGTATAGGTTGTGAAATGTTTAGTATGATAAAGCTAACTAACATATTCATCACTTCCCATAGTTATCCTTGTGTGTTGGGGGGGGTGAGAATATTTATCATTCACTCTCAGCAAATGTCAGAAATGTATTTCTGACAGTTCTCAGGCTGGGAAGTCCAAGATCAAGATCAAGTATACAATAGGATGTTATTAGGATAGTCATCAGCCTGCACATTGGATCTCCAGAAATTTATTTACCTGGTGGCAACCACTGTTCTATTCCTATAACTTCAGGGTTTGGGTGTGTGTGTGTGTGTGTGTGTATGTGTGTGTGTGTTTGTTTTTGTTTTATTTCATGTAAAAGCAAGATCATACAGTATTATCTTTCTGTACCTGGCTTATCTCACTTAGCATAATGTCCCTCCGATTGTCTCAATGACAGTATTAATTTCTTTTTTGAAGCTGAACAGTATTTCATTGTGCATGTGTGTGTGTGTTTGTCGCACTTTCTTTAGTCATTCATCTATTGATGTGCACTTGAGTTGTTTCCGTCTCTTGCTATTGTGAAGAGCACCGCAGTAAACACAGTGGGGCAGGTATCTCTTTGAGTCTCTGAGCCTTGTTTTTAGTTACCCTCAAAATAAACACCAAAATGGGAGTGTCCTTCTGTGTTACGTGGTCATCTGAAGAATATTCTAACTCTGTTTAGATTGAGTTGGATTATGGAAATTTAGTTGATATTAGACTATCACATTTGGGAACTGAACTGAAAATCACCTTCAGTGTTTTGCAAGTGGTGGTTCAAGGTCATCCTAACCAACTTTTTTACGGGCTGTGCGTCTTACTGTCATCCTAAGTCCCAACTACATAGTTCAGGGATTCTCAGAATCAATTCACTTACCAGTTTGCAGGGTAAATTTGGATTGGCAAACTATTCCATAGTGAACATCTACACTAACAACAACCGCCAATCCTTGTACAGCTGGTCGGTCTGCTGGTTTATACAAGCTTAGTTATACTAACCTGGCATGCTTGCTGTTGGTAATTTGTCTTTCCGTATTTACTTTGTCTTAGGGTATTATAATAAAAAAAATTATAGATGGAATGGGCTAAATAGAAATGTATTTCTGACAGTTCTCAGGCTGGGAAGTCCGAGATCAAGATGCTGGTTGATTTGGTTTCTGTGGAGAGCTCTCTTCCTGGTGTGGACAGATGCCTTCTCGGCATATCCCAACATGGCAGAGAGAAAAAGAGAGATAATCTCTCGTGTGCCTGTTCTTTGAAGGACACTAATCCCATAGGTGAGGGCCCCACCCTCGTGGCCTACTTACCTGCCAAAGGTCCTACCTCCAGATACAAATCACACTAGAGCTTCTACACAGGAGTGTGGGGAACACATCAATATCCAGGAGGTAGTTTTGGCTTGAATGAAGGGCTGGGTGAGGCACTGCAACCAATCAGCTCTCCAGGGATTATTAATGCCAGCCGCTGGCTACTGAGCCTTTACCAGAGGGGCCAATTCAACAGCAAAACAAGCATTTCCTAAACTGATAACTTAAAAAAATAAATAATCAACAAATACCTCCTCCCTCACTTCTCAAATCAATAATTCCTGTCCTTTTAACATCCTCAACATTTTTCAGGCCCATTCTCTTCCTTTTCACCCCTACTGTAATCGGGCCTTCATTTTTTTTTTTTTTTTTTTGGAGAGATTTTCACTGTAGGGTGCGTGCGCTCACCAGACAGACAGAGAGAGACATAGAGACAGAAAGCGAGAAATCACCCCCCAGGGGGGATGGTCACGCCGCAATCCCTTCTCCTCCATTCTCCTCTCAGGATCTTGGGCACGCACGCACACGCGCCCGGCGTGAGTTTTTTAAGCCACCGGGTCCGGGACACGAACCACGGTCGACTACGTGGGAATCCAGCGACATAGCCATTACGCTAACTGCTGGTTCCCGGGCCTTCATTTTTTTCTGGCTTCAGTGTTGCTAGCATTTCCCAATGGATCTTTCTGCTCTAGTCCTTCCCCTTTAGATGCATTCCCCAGCCAGGTATTAGAGAGATCTGAATAAAATGTGAGCCCACAATGTCATTCCTTATTTAAAATCCTCCAGCGACATTCCCTAGCACTGTCTACCTTTTCAGGGTCAACTCTCCTTGTCCACCTTCGATCACCACCCTCTTTATACTCCAGTAACCTTAGTGAGCCTGGTCTGACACAGGGTAATATAATCTACTCTTTAATTTCTGCAAGCCTCCTTTATTAGGTTTGCTGTTTCCTAAAAATAAATGTCATGTTTTATTGCCACTATTTAGATCTTTTATTTTTATTTCTTTTTTTTTAACATTTAAGGGAGATTTTTGCTATAGGGCGCATGTGCTCACTGGAGAGACAGAGAGAGAGAAAGCAAAAAATCACCCCCCACCCTGGGGGGGAGCGGATGGCCACACCACAATCCCTTCTCCATTCTCATTCAGGATTTTGGACATGAACGCACATGCACTGAGCGTGAGTTTTAAGCCCCTGAGTCTGGAACCTGAACCAGTGGACTATGTGGGAGTACAGTGACGTAACTATTATGCCACCTGCTGGTCCCTAGATCATCTCTTTTTATAACTATCACAGTAACATTCATTCATTCATTCATTCATTCATTCAGCAAAACTTTAATGAGCACCCATTATATAATGGACATTGTAGCAGGTTTTCGGTATTTAAAAACAAGAACATGGGACCAGCAGGAGACATGGTAGTTAAGGACCTGGACTCCCACATGGCCAACTATAGTTCAAGTTCCAGATCTGGCAGCTTGCTTTCTTTCTCTCTTTCTCTCCCTGGTGAGCACACATGATCTATACCAAATTAAAAAATAATAATAATAATGGATGATAAGTAAAAATTAAATAATTCTTGGGAACCAGCAGTTAGCATAATGGCTATGTAGCTGGACTCCCGCATAGTCGACCGCAGTTCGCGTCCTGGACCCGGTGGCTTAAAACTCACGTCAGGCGCGTGTGCATACGTGCATAAGATCCAGAGAGGAGAATGGAGGAGAAGGTATTGCGGCGTGACCATCCCCCCTGGGGGGTGATTTCTCGCTTTCTGTTTCTCTGTCTCTCTCTGTCTGTCTGGCGAGCGCACGCACCCTATAGTGAAAATGTCTCCAAAAAAAAAAATTAAATAAATCTTTAAAAAAATGAACATAGTCTCAAAGAGCTCAAGCATAGACTTCTAGGCAGATAATTATACTGGTGTAACTACAGTGAGAGAGATATGTACAGAGAGGTATTATGAAAAGACATTATGAGAGTCTAAAGCCTTGGGGTATGGAAGAGTGAAGGTGTGCAGGAATAGCTCTGTAGAAGACAGACATTAGCCACAAAGACTGTGTGTTGTCAGGCATTCAAAATTGGGAAGTGTAAGGACACTATTGTTCTAGTTCATGTCATTGTTAATAACAGGAAAAACCAGAATCGGGGTGATTCACAGAAGTAGAGGCTGATTCAGCCAACACAGTTAGGAGGTTCTAGATCCAGCGGCCCTCCCTGGTAGGGTTCTTCTGTCTTCAGCGCAATATGGCAGCAGGCAGGAGGGCGTGGCCTGTGTTCCCTGTAGGTTTCTGCCTCATTTCCTCTCCTTTTAAGCCTCCCAGGACTCCATCATGGGACTCTGCCCTAACCACCCAGTCACTAACTCACAAACTCCCCACCCTTCATCATAGTCATTGACAAGTTTTCACCATCGTAATCCCATTACAATGCCTTAACACGGGAAGGGGGAAGGGGCTTGCATGTTAGGACTATGGCAACTGTTGAATTAATAAACAGTCTGGCAGCTGGGAAAAGGATTTGGAGGTGAACCTGGAGAGACCCATGAAACCATGGAAAAGAACAACGTGGATATGAAATGGATCAGATTTGTGTTTGAAATAGGTCATTCTAGTACCTATGAAGAGGATGACTGTAATGGGCAAGGTGCAGGAGGCTGTTGTAACATTTAGACTAGAGAGGATAGAGGCCTGAATGTGGGAAGGAAAGGGGTTGGACCACGAATGGAAATATTTGACAATTGACTGAATGTGGTCTATGAAAGAAATGGAAGGATCAAAAATGGTTTATGTTTGTCATAATGGATTGTAGCTGCCAGCAACCAAGATAGAGGACTGAGGAGGAAGAACCCATTAGTATTAAATACAGCAGTTCGGATTTTTTTACTGTCACTTTTTGTTGTTGTTGTTGTAGAAATTCATTCCTTCAATCATTCATCAAAAATGCATGAGATAGGGCCTAGCCAGAGTGGCACATTCTGCTGACTCTGTGTTCCAGGGGCCAGCAGGTGCCGTGATGGTTAAAGGTGCTGGACTTCCACATAGCCAACCATGGTTCGAGTCCCGGACCTGGCAACTTGCTTTCTCACATTCTCTCACTCTGTCCCTCTGGTCAAATTAAAGAAAGAAGGAAAGAAAGAATTATTTAAAAAAAAAAAAAAGAAGAAGAAGAAGAGGAAGAAGAAGAAGAGGAGGAGGAGAAAAGAAAAGAAAAGAAAAGAAAAGAAAAGAAAAGAAAAGAAAAGAAAAGAAAAGAAAAGAAAAGAAAAGAAAAGAAAAGAAAAGAAAAGAAAAGAAAAGAAAAGAAAAGAAAAGAAAAGAAAAGAAAAGAAAAGAAAAGAAAAGAAAAGAAAAGAAAAGAAAAGAAAAGAAAAGAAAAGAAAAGAAAAGAAAAGAAAAGAAAAGAAAAGAAAAGAAAAGAAAAGAAAAGAAAAGAAAAGAAAAGAAAAGAAAAGAAAAGAAAAGAAAAGAAAAGAAAAGAAAAGAAAAGAAAAGAAAAGAAAAGAAAAGAAAAGAAAAGAAAAGAAAAGAAAAGAAAAGAAAAGAAAAGAAAAGAAAAGAAAAGAAAAGAAAAGAAAAGAAAAAGACTATGTGCTCCACACATTAGGGGCCCAGGTTCAGTTCCTGGGCCAACCTAATGGTGGGGTACAGTGCTGTGTGCCTGTCATCCCAGTGATTCTTGAGACAGGAAGACCATGAGCTCAAGGCTGGTCTAGGCAACACAGCGAGCCTCTGTCTACAAAATCTTCAGGCGTGGCACTGTGTACCTGTAGTAACAGTTGCAAGACTGAGGCAAGAAGGCTGCAGTAAGGAGACTCTGTCTAAAAACAGCACAAAACAAACAAGAAGAGCTCTCCTCAGATGTGCGCAATGTAGTGCAATCGTCAGTGTTGCTCATAAATGCCATTATGCAAGGTAGAAAGGAATAAATAGAAGCAGGAATCAAATGTGGTGGTCAGTGGAAAGGAGTCACTTTCAGCTGGGTTTCAGCCATAAATAAGATAGCATTTGGGAAGGATCTGAAAACTTCTATTGCATTTAGGCATATAGAAATTGGTCTGAAACACTTCCTGACAGAGTGAACAACACAGATGACTATTGGAATAGGCTAGAAGAAGAGAAAGGAACTCCTGTACCAGAGCATGGGACCAGGCAAGGAAAGGAAAGGGCAGCCTGAGAGCTAGAGTAGAATGAAACCAACAGAATTATTTAATCACTTGTCCGTGAGGGGCAGAAGTGCTCAAGTATCACACAGTGTAGACACACCATAGGAGCAACTTTGTAAAACAAGAATACGAGCAGTTTGAAGCCTATCCAGGTCAATGATGCTGGCTGTAAATTGACAACCACAACTGAGATATTTACCCTTCATTCCAAAGAGCAGCTGAGGCACATCCACTTCCATTTAGTTTTACCCAGAGGTTTTAATCCACTTTTAAATCTTAGGGAATTTTTACATCATGGAAGAGCAAGTCCGGAGACTTCTCTTGTATTCTTACTGACTAATTTTTGGAAGTTATGCTGAGTCAGTTTTATAGGTTCTTCATTGTAGATGACATTGAAAAGAAGAGGCCCACAGGCTAGAGCATAAGCACCTCCCCGATTCAGGGCCCACGTAGCCCCTGTCGAACAAGTCTTTACTATCTGAAAATATGCCTCCTGCTTTTTCTTTGTATTGGGGAGTATTTCTTTATGAAAGGGAGTTTCTGTATTTCTCCCTTTTTTTTTTTAATTGCTCCCTTCTTCCCAATCCTAAATGAAGTCTATGAAGCTTACTTTCCTGCTGCTAATGAGACCTCCCTGGTCAGCGTGGCCACCAGTGCTTTCCGTACTGAACTATAGGAAACCAAAAAGGCTGAGTAATAATAGCAAATGAGAGACACCCAGTCAAAGGAGGGGCGCTGGAGTCCAGAGAGGCCTTCTGACACCAGCTGGCTTCCTGCTTTCTGCCTCAAGCTCGCACACCTCCTGCTTCCTCTCCTTCCCCTCCAGTTATCTTCAAATTTTGATTTACTATGTTATGCACTATCAGCACGACTAGCTAAGACCTTTAGCAAAACACACGTATGTGCCACTCACTGCCTCATCTTTCTCCATCACAGTATATACAAGTCATAACCTGTGTTTAGTTCATGGGCGTTAGCAACAAGAAAGAGACACCATATCCGAAGCGTTGGCCTATGTGCTTTCGCCTCATCACCATGGGTTGTACGATGATCATTTATTTTAATGAACGAGCACGACTGCTAGCTGGACAGCTGATGGGTTCCATTATGGCCGTCCATCGCTTTCTGCCATGGAGGCTTCTCTCTGGCACGACTGTAAGGTTGCCTTGTTGTTAATTTCATAAGACAAGTGGCATAACTGTGAGGCAGTGACTTTACCTGTGTTTCAGGGTTGTGAGGATAAATTTGGAACCAGCTCTTTCTAGGTATCTTTTCTGGGTGATTTTACAGGCCATAAAGGAACTAGGGGAATTGGATGATGGAATCTACATTTTTCAGAACATTTTACTGTTCTATCTTTTACCACTATTCTTTCTTTCTTTCCCTTCCTCTCTTAAAAACATGTTAAAGCATATATTAAAATAGAAGGGTGTATATAGTTTTGTATATAGAGTCAGATTCAGACCAGCCGGTGGTGTAGTGGTTAGGGTGCTGGATTCCTACATGGTTGACCATGATTTGAACCCTAGACCCAGTGGCTTGAAACTCACACCAGGTACATGTACGTGCATGCCCAAAATCCTGAGAGGAGACTGGAGGAGAAGGGATTGCAGTGTGGCCATCCCCGCCAAGGATGATTTCTCAATTTCTGTCTCTCTGTCTCTCCAGTGAGTGCATGTCTTCTATAGCAAAAATGTCTCCTAAAGAGACTCATAGAACTCATGAGCTGAGAGTGAGCTAAGTTTTGATCAATCTTTGAGGTTACAAATGAGGAAACTGGGACACAGCAAAGAGAACCAACATCGATAATGTCAGAACTGAAACTCATTTGAACCCAGCTCTTTTGCCTTCCATCGTGCTTGTACTAGCCCAGGTAGGTTAGTACCACAGCCTTTGGGAAAAGACTCATGCTCTTGTGGAAAGAAAATTCAAACATTCAGCTTTTCTTTTCAAAAAAAAATTTTTTTGGAGAGAGGTCTTTGTTATAGGGTACGTGCGCTCGCCAGAAAGACAGAGAGAGACAGAGAGACAGAAAGCGAGAAATCACCCCCCCAGGGCGGATGGCCACGCCACAATCCCTTCTCCTCCATTCTCCTCTCAGGATCTTGGGCATGCACGCACACGTGCCCGGCATGAGTTTTAAGCCACCAGGTCTGGGACGCGAACCACGGTCGACTACATGGGAGTCCAGCGACCTAGCCATTACGCTAACTGCTGGTCCCTCTCTTTTCAAATTTTAAATGTTTTAAGGTGCGTTCTCTTTCAAAACTCAGTTCAGGCTGCCATAACTCTTGTTTCAGATTGTTTCACATATCTTGGGTTCCCAAGTCGTTTTTTTAAATTATGATTTGACTTTTATTTCCCTTCTTTATAGATTTGGGTCAGTGTATGTTATGTAGCCTTATTGGACTGTTAGTAAACATCAAAACTGGCAGAAATCCAGAGGCAACAAATTAGAAATATTGACTTTTCTGCTGGGCTAATAAAAACTATGGTATGTGAGTTAACAAATGTACTTTTAATTTTAGGACAGAGGTACTGGAGCCTCTGAGTAGCTCCCTAGAAATGCAGAACAGAAACATTTTCGAAATTGTAAGAATCAGAAGATGTGATGCTTAAAAAGTGATCAGCCTGACTCTTCCCAAGGATAACCTTAAAAAAATTTAGAAAACCATTTATGTACCCTTCTTGAGAAAAAAAAATATATATATATACACACACATATATATATATATATATATAAAATGGAATGTATATATTTATTAACATATCATATAATATATATTTAATGGGATATAAAAACACACACACATGTATAGTCATTGGAAAAGTTGTAACGTATTTTTCTGTGTTTTTCTATGCAAAATGCATCATGACTTTTCTAATAACCCAATGTGTGCATGTGCGTGTGTATGTGCGTGCGTGTGTGTGTGTGTGTGTGTGTATCTCAATTGAAAGCCTTTCTTTTCTCAGTAACAAATATAACATCCTTAGGAACAATAATTTCTCAAGGGAGATGGCATAACTGCATTACTGATTTCTCAGTTTTTGAGCAGCAGCAATTAGATAAACTTGAAACTGGTGGCTATAATCCTCAAGGTTGGATCTGATTAATAAAGCGAATGATAGCCTGCTGATTCTAAAATAAAAAGCTAAATAAATACATGTTGCCATTTTCAGCAATAAAGTAATAAGCAGTTTGCAGTAAATGTGATTGGCATAAAACAATGTAGAAAATAATGTCAGATACATTCAGGAAACAGCTATTGCTGTCAAATTTGCAAAATAGGATGGCGCTTCCACAAATGTAGCTACAATTTAAAGCTACTGAAATAGGCTGACAGATAGGCGAACAAATTATTCATGCCATATTTAAATCGTGTACCTCGCTCCTCAATAGCATATTTATGTAATCAAAGCATGATCATTTCTGACAATTACTTTTATAAACTTTCATAAAGTATACCAAGAAATATTCACAGACATCTATTACCTAAGTCATGTAAGCAGTAAGAAAGCTGACACAGCTATTCAAAACAGCAAAGGAACAGAAAGAGTCTAGCACATTAAAACACCTCCAAACGCTTCCTTAGCTGGTAAATGTCTGGGATAATAACAGAAGAGTACACAGGAAAGTATGGGGAGGTTATTAAATTATCCTACTGGGATGTAAGTCTTTAGCATGGCATGCTTTGACTAGGTCTGTATGTTTTCCAGAAGCACAACACAATGTGCTCTATTTGGGTGAACAAGTGAGAAGCAGTCTATTAGGAGTTGCAAACTCAAAAGCCCTCAGGAGCTGGGCAGATAATGCCAAGGAGTGAAGTGGTCTGTGGAGACAGGCAAGCTGGAAAGCACTTGCCCGGGATCAAGGCGGCTGATGGAGCCAATTATTCCTGAGACTGAATGTAAGCCTGGGATTGCCAGTTTCTGATTCTTCAAGAAGAGTCCGAAATTAAGATTTTCCCTGTGAAGTACACATTTTAAAAATAATTATGATTTTTTTTTTACAGATATTATGTGGTTTGAACTAGGATTCAATGAAACTTTCATATGTTACATTTGGTTGTGATCTCTCTTTTTTTAATTGATGCCTAATAATTGTCCATATTTTGGAATATAGTGTGATTTTTTTTTTCAATACCTAGATTCAGTGTGTAATAATCAAATCAGGGTAATTAGCACATCCATTGTCAGAGACATTTGTCATAACTTTGTAAAACACATATGTTTTTCAGTGTTGGCAACTAAGTTACCTGAAAGCAACAACAGTAACGTTGGTATGAACTAGCTCGGGAACTCTGGACCATGTAATGTTGTAACCAGGTTCTCTATATGTTCTGTGTAGACTAAACTGTGACCACCAGCTGAACTATGGCTCAAACCATTCTGGAGACATTTATACTAATAACAACCCAAGCAGAGTACATTTTTGGGCTAAAAGGAAAAACGAAATTTATGTGAACTTAAAATTACTTTGTTTAGTGTAGCATAGAGGGAACAGTTCAGGTGCCTGTGGTTGACTCCCTGTCTATCACTTACTCTGTATAATGGAAATAATAAAATGGAAAGGGGGCCAGTAGGTGGCACTGGATCCCACATGGCCAGCTGTATAGTTCGAGTCCCAGACACAGCTACTTGAAAATCATGCCAGGCACAAGTGTGTGTGTGTGTGTCCAAAATCCCAAGAGAAAAGTGGAGGAGTAGGGATTGCAGCATAACCATCCCACCCCTGCGGGGAGATTTCTCATTCTCTCTCTCTCTCTCTCTCTCTCTCTCTCTCTCTCTTTGGAGAGCACAGAGCCCTATAGCAAACACTAAAATAGTGGGTTTTCAGAAAAGTCCTGATGCATTTTTACATATGAAAAAACGTGTCATGACTTACTGATGACTCAATAAATTATGAATTAAATAAAATGGAAACAGCCTCATAGGGCTGTTATGAGGGTAAAAGGAGTTATTGATAAAAATCTCTGAGAACTTTGTCTACTGTGTAGTAGATGTTCCATAAGTGGGACCTATTATTGCTCTTATTACGAATCAAACATAGATGTGTTTCTTGAATGTCAGAGGAAGGATGGCTGTCCCACAACACCACAACATGGCGACTCTAAGACAACACTAAGAAGATGCCCCTTACAGCATGACTGCTGGCAAAGAGAAGCTACAACAGCTACCCAAGTCATTGTGTTTTGGTGTCTGAGCAGCAGTGGGGAGGGTGGAAGAAACAGCTCAAGGGTGTCATGAAGCCCTGCTTCAGACAGCTCTTCTTTGGACAAGGAGGTGCTTACGTTGGACTGGCCTGGTGGGCCGTCATTGTTAGATGTGGTCTAGTAAAGTACGCATGTGTGTCTGCAGATGAGGATTCTCAGCTTTTGTGTGGACTTGTGGGAAGAGATCTTCTTTTCTGTTTTGTTTTCTCGGGGACCTTTGACAAGTCTAAGAGACAGAGCCAAACAGTGACAGCTCCTGGAAAGTCAAAAAAGCCGGCAGATCTGTACCGCAGGAAAAGGACTAGCGCCTGCATTTCTTTACCAGCCATTCTTCACAGAGGTAGCTCTGACCACTGTTTTCAAGCATTGGTCTAAAACCTAGAAATACTGTTCAGATCATTTCTTCTTCAGGTAATTGAGAGCAGATAGTGTACAGATCAAAAAGGATGTATGTATTAAAATTCACAACTGTGAGCATGCGTATAACCAGGGGTCCACAGACCGCAGCTCTGAGGCTGGCCCATGTCTGCCTTTGTAAGCCTGGTTTTGACATTTCTAGAGGGTTGCAAAAAATATATATCTATATATACACACACGCACGCACACACACACACACACACACACACACATGCAACAGTGATTGTACCCATACAAAATATATATTATCTAGCCCTTTATAGGAAAACTTTGCTGCCTCTTGAAAATGGTTTCTACATGTTTGTCCCTTTCATCCAGGAGAAGATTAAAGGGAAAAGGAGTACGGGTTTTCCTTTATAACTTGAAGCAACGAAGCTATAATTTAGAGACAAGTCACCCTTCTTATCTGAACTTTGTCCTTGTTCATCCATTCTTTCTTGTTAACCAAGCGGCAGAAAAATGCCCAAACAGATTTTTTAATGTAACATCTGTTGTACCCTGTTGTCTTAAAGAAAATTCAGTTCAGTTATCCAAGTGAGACACTTCAGTTTTGATGGTATGTACATGCTGACTTACCACCAGGATGGCCAGTTCTTGCTTGGTTGTAAAATTATGGCACAAATACTTTTCATTGATCGCAATTTAACAGCCAATCAAGGCACAGCTTCGTCCCCACGATTTCACTGTGCCTTTACAATTGAGAAGAATAGCGGCTATAATGGCTACTATTACGGCCATTGTGTTCCTGGGAGATGAACTCCGACACAGTGCTGAAGCTGGACAAGTTATATAAATGTCTGAAGCCAAGGACATTATGGAAAGAATTATGTAACCTCACAGGATAGAAAGATTTTGCCATAACTTCGCACTCACTGGAATCCCCTCTAGCCCGTACGCTCATAGAAGACTCTTTGTAACCAAATACTTCTTATCGCACTCATAGTTTCCAGAGCTACGATAGACAGTCTGAGGAGAGAGGAAAATAATTAAGTCTTTATATCACAAATTGGAATGGCTTGTTTAAGTTCCTAGTTTGTGCTGTGAAAGCCAATTTCCAATTCTTCATGATCAGAAATGCAAAAATGTTCACTTTTGCTGTGTTTTGAAAACTTGATCTCAATGCATTTTTCCTCCACTCTCTGCATTATTAGTGAGACAATCAAACTTTGTTGATTTCTTTTTTCATTTTTCAAAGTTAATTGTCTTTTACACTTTTGTAAGCAGTCAAGTGCTTTCACTACGTTACTTTATCATTTGAACTCTTTATGGCTCCTTTTTCAGAAAACACCAGCATTCCTGGTGATTCAAAAACATGCTTTATAAGCCATAAATTTCATTTTATGCAAGGAGGAAAAAGTGCTTAGTACACAGTAACATCAAGTGAATTGCTTTGATTCCTTCGGTTATTTTATCCAATTTGGGGGCTTTATTTTACTTTTTTCACCCACCAATGGGAAGTATTAAATTTCAGTGATTTAGATAAGCATGTCATTGTATAGAGTTTATTTTTATAACATTAAAGCATGACGAATTAAGAATGAGATCAGGCCAGCTCTGTAGCACAGTGGTTAAGCACTATGTATAGAAAGCAGGACCTCACAAGCACTACAACAGTTTGAATCCCAGCTTCAACAACTTGTAAAACAAGCCAGGCACATGTCTGTGCATGTCCAAAATGCTGATGTGATGGAGAAATGAAGGAAAAAGATTGTGATGTTACTATGCCTCATTAAGTGGATGATATCTGTGTGTGTGTGTCTCTCTCTCTCTCTTGCTTGCTCTCTCTCTCTCTCTCTCTCACACACACACACACACACACAAACATACACACACACACACACATACTTTCTGGCAATTAAGAAACAAAACATCCTTACAGATATGTGTTAGAAAGAATGCCAACCTGTCAAATTTCCATTACTAAAATCAGTTACCATGTTCATTTGCACCAGAGTCAGTTAAACAAAATCAGATGTGTAAGCCACACTAACTCTGTTAGCCCAAATTATCAGCAACACCATTTCCATTAGTCCAAATCCGACCGCCCTGCCCGTGCACACTCCACACAGCTAAAGCAGTCAAACTATATGAATTATAAACCAAGCTATATTTATTCAAATGAGAATTTATCCAGCTTACTGTTCCTACCTCACGTATATCTGTATTTCTTTGCATTGCAGGTCGAGGTTTAGACTACACAGAAAGGTCATATAAGATTTAAGCTTGTCTTGCTCACTTCCTCTCGTTAAAGACACCACCAGCGACCTGAGATAAAGAACTGAAAGTGATATTTGACACATTTTACCTCAGATGACCTAATCCATCAGTTCTGAATGAAGTAATTCAGTTACAGCATTGTTAACTAGACTTTGCTAAATACAGTAGGAATTTCCTATTCCAGTGCCCCAAACTCAAATGCCTCCCAGGGCTAAGTCCATAATGTAAGTTTTCATAGACAGTAAGGAATGTGAAGAGGGAAGACAGAGAGAGCAGACTCCTACTCCACTTACGTCCTGAGCCTTTGTTTCTCTAGAAGGACTGACAATCTGGATCATTTATTTTATTTTATCTTTTTTTTGTTTTTGGTGGAATGAATTGGCTTATAATAAAAAAACTTTTAACAGAGCCAAAATAAAATGCAGCTACAGTCCAGCTCCAACTAGTTTGCAAGTTTTGGCGTAGATGGATAATACCTTCTGTATCTCTGTATAACAGACAGATGCACAAATGGTAAACACCAGGGGAAAGGTGACATGTACAGAGGTATGCATCATCAAAACCGAAGAATACACTATACATGAACATAGGGAGAAATGACTTCAAAGTAGGAATGACATGGAGAAGGTAGCAGGTGACCCAGAATTTAAAGAAAAATTTGAAATGCAGATACAGAACCAAAGGTAATTCCAGAGAGGTTGAAACTAATGTAGGAAAGGTAGAGACATGGGGAATGTTGGGTGTGGTGATGACAAATTAAGACCACTTTACACTTCAGAATAAGAAAAGTGAAAAACGGACTTCAGTCTACAGACAGGGGAGCCTGCGACAAAGCCCCTGTAGAGCGTTTCTTACCCCTCCGCCATGGTCCACCCTACCTTGCCAGGTTTTTATTCTTTCCCCGTTCTCCCACACTCCTCCATCCAGACTTCCAGACTCCTAGGTATTTTAAAAAACATGTTTCTCTCTAATCCTGCTGCCATTTTGTCTCCTAAACCTGAGCCTGAAATAGCCTCTGGAAAGTTTTCCCTGTGTTCACACTTTCTCCAGAATTGTCTACAAATACAAATCTGATCATATCAGTATCTCTCCCCAGTCACAACCTTCACTACCTACAACCTTCTTGACTCAATGGTTTTCATTGCTACCAAAATGAAGGCCCAAGTCCTTTATCCTCCACATTAAACTGTTGCTTCTCTCCTTACCTCTCTGCTGTTCTCTCTCTCTCTCTTCCCCTCTCTCTCTCTTTCTGTGTGTGCATGTGTGTGTGTGTGCTTGCATGCATGCTCTGATGGGCACATGTACTTGCCAGAGAGAGGGAGAGCAGAAACTACCCTACTCTATGGGGAATGGTCACTCCAGTCCTTTCTCTTTTATGGCTCCTTATTTTCTAGATTTGGGGCATGCATGTACAAAACTCAACCACACAGGACTCAAACAGCCCAGTCAGCCATGTGAGAATCTGCTGCCTTAACTACCATGCCACAGAGCTCGCCTTGTTCTCCACTCTTATTTGTCAACACACCATACTCTACTCTTGAAGTACTGTCCAACTTGGCCACCTTTACCTCCCTGCAACGGAAGCCTCCTGCCACAGGCTTCCCTCATAGTTCCCAGTCTGGAAGTCTCCTCTGGAGTCTCCTTTACACCCCCATTCCTCCGCAGACTCCCTTACACCCCCACTCCTCCGCAGACTCCCTTACACCCCCGTTCCTCTGCCTCCATTCAGATGCCACCTGAAAGGTCATGTACTCATGGAAGTTTCATAATCTGCAGACTAGTTCAAGTTCAAAGGTTCTATTCAGAGTTTCTATATGCTCAATGTTCACCTGGTTCTTGCTAACAAATAACACTGTGGGTGCATTTGTGTCCATGTGTCCCCTGATAGGTTAGCTCCTTCTAAGCAAGACCAAGAGGATGGACATCTCACTTTGCATATGTGATCCAGTTACAGCAGGAAGCTCTGCTATGGAGTTTGATAGAACTGGGACTTAATTTTAAAGCAATATGGAGTCAAAAGTTTCCATATTTACATTCTCAAATCTGGTTTCCTTTCTCTAATTTTCAGTGATGACATTTACATTGACATGAAATTACCTGAATAAAGTTTCTAATCCTCACTCTCTAATGGCTCAGTTGATGGTTGTCTGATACTAACTTACACTCACCATAAATGCTCCTCTTCCATGAAGCCTTCTCCTATTCCCTATTTATCTTGAAAGTTTTCCCATCTTAGATAACTAATATTTGTTTATTTACAATTCTACCATGGCATCTTTTTTTTTTTTAACCTTGAAATGTAGTTCATTGTAAACATGTCTCTTCCCTCTTACTAGATAAATTATAAATTTTCTGACAGGAGTGAATATAATTTTTTACCTTTCATCACCTGGACTATTTTTAAACAATAGCATCCCCCCATGAATATGGATGAGTTGTAAACAAAAAAACGGTGGGGGGACAAGCAGTTAGCATAATGGCTATGTCGCTGGATTCCCATCTAGTCCACCATGGTTCGAGTCCCAGACCCGGTGGCTTAAACTCACTCTGGGCACATGTGCGTGCATGCCCAAGATCCTGAGAGGAGAATGGAGGAGAAGGGATAGCGGTGTGGCCATCCCCCCGGGGAATGATTTCTCGCTTACTGTCTCTCTTCTCTGTCTGTCTGTCTGGCAAGCACACATGCCCTATAGCAAAAACCGCTGCCCCCCCAAAAAAGGTTTTTTTTAATTATTTCTTAAACTGTAATATTTACCTAAGACACGTTATCAACCTTGGGAAATCTCTCATATTTTCCAGTTAGAATTATCTTTCCTTTATCATCATCAAAATAACATTATTGAGAATGCTACCAGATGTCAAATTATTGTACTCCTACCGGGATGGGAATTAAAACTGCATGATAGAAAATTGTATCATGAGAGCTGGCCCCATAGCATAGTGGTTAAGCACTGTACATTGGGAGCCAGATCCCACATGGCCACCTGCAATTTGAATCCTGGGCCGACAATTTGAAAAACATGCTGGGCACGTATGTGTACAAGTCAGAAATCATGATAAGTTGGAGAAGTGAAGAAAAGGGATTATGGGGTGAACATGCCCAACGAGGGATGCTTTCTTCCACCCCCACTCTCTGATGAGTGCGTGCACCATCTGGCCATTAAAATATAAAATTGTGTGGTGAGGGTCTAGAGAATAGCACGGACAGAAGATGCTAAGCTCTATAAGAACTCTCCCAGAGCAACATGGGAGGGTTGCAGGGTCATACCCAGAGACCTCCCTGAGTAGGCCAGATGGTCATTTGCCACAATCCAGACTGGTCGTGGCTGGGGTTGGATTGTAGCGTAAAGACCCTATCAGGGTGCTGTCTCTTTCTCTCTCTCTCTCTCTCTCTCTCTGTACTTCTTCCATGTCTCTCACTCCTGGGATAAGTAAACTTGAAAAAAAAATTGCATGCTGAATTTAAATAGTAACCAAGGTTGACGTAGTCAGCCCCCATGGCTGCAGTCATACAGTAGAAGGGCGTTCGGGAGCTATAGGAGAGCTGTACCTCGTAATCCTCTAGGGGAAGTGACTCTGTGAGACGAGGATGTGTTTGTGGCTGACAGGAAATGAAGAGCAGATTTTTCACTTCCTAATGTAAACAGGTTCAATCTAGGTATAGTATTTCCCATGGGAGCTCCCTAAATATTTTAACAAGAGGACGAGAGCATTGAGGACAGAAAATCCACCGCTGGCTTCCAGTGCCTAACCACAGATAAAAAATTGATTACATTTCTGTTGGTTTGAGAGGTTTCCAGATAACGATTTTTTATTTCTGAACTGCAGCAGGCCATTGAAATTGTAAGCTGATGTAATGCCACCTACATTGCAGTGAAGGACCATAGCAAAATCAATATGCTATATCTCTTCATTCACAGATGTTCATGGATTTGAGCATATAGATAATGAAGTTTATTTATTCAAGTATACGCTGCTGTCACTAAATCATGGTTCTCAAATAGGTTTTTGCTGCCAAATAGTTTGATGACATATGGCATTTTTAGATAGGTCATTATATTAGTGATTATGGAGCAGAACACTATTTAAATAGAAAAAAATTAATAGAACCATTCAGGTTGGGAGGTATGGAGAAGGATATTACTCTCTATAATCTATCTTTAAAAATAAAGCTTCAACGGTGATCTGAGATGCCTACTCTATATATTTTGATCTGCATCCCCAGCAAGACAAGCTCAAAATATATAAATTTATTTTCCTAAACAGCTAGCTACCTGCCTACATATTCCCTTCAATTCATAAAGAAATTGCATGTGAAAATGGGATACATGCCAGTGAGCAAGTGAGCAGCTCAGAAGCTGAATGTATATTGGTATGAAATTTGAAAACACACGTGGGTTGCCTCTAAAAACACTTTTACCTTTTTTTCTGCAAACCACAAAGTGGAATTCTATTATGATCACAGACTAGATGCACACAAGGGGGTATATTTGCTTCTCAAGGCTAATGGGCGTTCGTCAACAACAGGATCTGTCCCATCATCTTTTTTTCACTAACAGGTGAAGGCTGTTCTCGATGAGTTGTGTGAACAGTTGGACAAAGAAGTTGGCATTAGCATGTAAGCAATTTCTATGTTAGGTGGGGGGAAAAAAATCCATGCCAAGGATTTGACACAAACCAGAGAAGTATTCAGTCTGAAAGTTACTGTTGATGTGCCTGATAAAAACATCTTGACATTTGAGTCTTTTAACTGCCAGTCTATCACAGGAGTGGCTCTAATGATTAGTTCACTGGAAGAAAGGAACAAAGAAGTTCAAGAGAGCCATTTTACCCTTCAGCAGGGCAGGAGACAAACTTAGAAACACAGGAAGGTGGGCATTAATATGGGCAATACTGATGAGAGCCCGCTTATTGAAATTCCAAAAGGACCACTTCAAAGCAAAGTAGATTTAAGTAACAAATTTCCTTTCAAGAGCAAGTGGTGTATTGGTTCAGGCACTGGTTCCCACAGGGCCAATGCCGCGGTTCAAGCGGCTTAAAAAAACACGCTGGGAGCGTGTGCATGTGCACCCAATATCCCGAGAGGAGAGTGGAGAAGAAGGAATTGCAGCATGGCCATTCCCCTGATAGATGATTTCCCACTTTCCCTCTCTCTCTCTGTCTCTGGCAATTACATGCACCCTATGGCAAAAAAAAAATCTAAAAATAAAGTCATAATGACTATAAAATTTTTCACTTAGTTGTATGTCATGAGTAGCATCAGATATAGTTTGGGTGTTATGGTATCAATAAGTACTTAGTGACACTTAGCACAATTATCAAGGGCTCGGGGTCCTTTTAAACAGGAGTCTCTGTGGCTAATTGGCCCAAATATGTCTTACACTGAGCTACTGACAGGACTGGAAATCCCTGTGGCAACCCCATTATTGACCAATTTTCTTCCGACACTGAAAAAGAATCTTCTTTCACTAACATATATCTCAATTATAAGGATAGGATAGATTGAATAAAGACCTGCAAAGATGTCTGTGTTCTATCCCCTTCATCTGTTAAGGTTGCTTTATAGGCAAAGGGGACTTTGCAGTGGTGGTTAAATTAAAATTCAGGCTCTCGAAATGGGAGGATTATCCTGGATTATCCAGGTGGGCCCAATGTAATCACAAGGGTCTTTATAAGAGGGTGGCACGAAAAGCAAAGATCGCCAAAGCCATGCGATGACAGAGACGGAAGTGCGTGTTGTGGCCCTGACCCGAGGAATGCAGGCAGTCTTGGTGGTAGAAGAGGCAAGGAACAGATTCTGACCTGGTGTTCAGAAGAAACTATACCTGCTGACATCTTGATTTTTGCTCTTAAAACTCATTCTGAGGGCCAGCAGATGGCGTGGTATTTAAGGTACTGGACTCTCACATGGCTGGTCATGGTTCATGTCCTGGATCCGGTAGCTTGCTTTCTCACTTTCTGTCTCTCTCTCTCTGTCTCTGGTGAGTGCATGTGCTCTATAGTAAACTTAAAATAACAATAAATAAAAAATTTTAAAAAAATTCATTTGGACTGCTGATCTCCAGGACTGTAAGAGGATAAATGTTCATTTCAAGTGTCTCTGGTGAGCACACATGCCTTCCAACAATAAAAAAATTACATACACACACACACACACACACACACACACACACATATATATAAAAGTAACAAGCATAGGATCTAAGACTGTGTTTTGTGGTTTAGTGTAGAAAAGCAGGGTTCTTTCGAGTCAAAGAGCAGTAAGTTCTTTACTTCCTAGTTATTTGACTTTTGGTAAGTTACTTACCCTCCGAACCTCAGTATCTGCAATGATGAAATGGGAATAGCAAGGGCATCCATGCAAATTACTGTATCAGAAGCATGAAAGCAAGTTTATGGCACTAATAAGCTCTTTGAAACACATGGTGCTTAATGAACAAATCTGAGTCACCCTACTGTTTTTTTTGTTTCGTTTTGGTTTTAGTTTTTTGTCATAGGGCGAGTGTGTTCGCTGGAGAGAGACAGAGAAAGAGGAAAAGTGAGAAACCACGTTCAGGGGGGATGGTCACATCACAATCTGTTTTCCCCCTTCTCCTCTTGGAATTTTGGGCATGCACCCAGCATGAGTTTCCAGTTTCTGAGTCCAGGACTCATGCTGTGGTCAGCCCTCTGGAAGGCCAGCGCCTTAACCACCACACAACCTGCTGGTGCCCTCCCTCTGCTTTAAAAATCCAAAATTATCTCATGCCATACAGTTTCTGCAGTTCAGAAGGAAAAAGTGCATTTGTGTTCTAACAGGTTTAGAATCAACAAATAGTTTTGATGATGATTATATTACTCATGTAGGACCATGCACTTAGACTTCAAAGGATGAAAAGATCCTTGAGACCTAACCCCTACACACTGGAGAGTATAATCTGTAAGAGATGCATGCTTGTAAAATGAAGGAGATGTACAGCCCGCTGTGAGAGTGCAGCAGTCATGCAAAGCTCTACAGTGCTGAAGCCACGTAGGACAGCCTGGGCTCGTAGCCCAAGGTCTCTCTGTACATGGCGGGTGTGTACACACATGTCCGGGAATCTGGCTGGCTGAGGCTGGGAGTGGATATAGTAGGAGGACTCCATTGTTGGAGATGCCTGCCTGTCTCTGTCTCTCCATCAATTTTCCTCTCTCCATGTGTAAATTGTGTGTGTGTGGGGGGTATATTTATATTTATATATGCCTGCCTGTCTCTGTCTCTCCATCTCTTTTCTTCTCTCCATGTGTAAATTGTGTGTGGGGGGGTATATTTATATTTATATATTTCCCCCTGGAATTAATAAATCAAGAAAAAATTTTTAAAAAGGAAGAAAAGGGGGCCATCAGGTGGTGTGGAGATTAAGACATCTGGATCCCATGTAGCCAACTCCATGGTTCAAGGCCTGGATCCAGAGTCTTAAATAAAAGCTTGCCGAATGCACGTGTACACAAAATCCTGAAAGAAGAATGGAGGAGGAAGGATTATGGTAGATGTGGCCGTCCCCCTAGAAATGATCAATTTCTCTCTTCCTCCCTCTCTCTCTCTCGCATGTCTCACTCTCTTTTTTGGCTGGTGCATACCACCTAAAGCAAGTTAAAAAAAAAAAAAAGAACAACAAAATGTAGACAGAAAAAAAAATGAAGAAATATATAAACAGGGACCCAGGGGAGAACAGGGGGCAGAATAATGATTCAGGTTAGGAAATGCAAGGATGATAACGCAAGGGAACTGACATTTAAGGTGGGCCTTGAAGAAGGAACATGATTTCCTTAGGGAAATTCCTTTGGGAAGGACTCGAGTTAAATGAGTCCTATATGCAAAGCCAGGAGCTTCAAAGGTTCAGGGACAAGCATGTGGTCTGTGGTCCACTGTTGTGGAAATCTCAGGCATGCAAGAAGATGAAGTAGCTTTCCAGCCTTCCCAGCCTGGTGACGAGATAGAAATATCAGCATATAGTGAGACTACTAGAGGAAAGATGAGTTATGAAGGAAGAGGGGATAGAAGAAACTGTGTCCAAATTTGGATGAGTTGATTTTGAAAGGCTGGCAGAAGTACCATATGGGAATATGCAGCAAGCAGTTAGGAACTTGGAGTAGGCTGAATTATTTTGACTCAAGAGCTCTGTCTGCCAAACCAAGTGTCCTTCCTCTAACTATATGAATATGCAGTACAGAATATTTTAGCGATAACAGCCTTAAAAGATTGAGAGAAGCCCTCGACAGGCTATTTTGCTACCCTAAGAGTTGAATACCTTTCTTCCTAATTATTCTTATATATGCATCTTGTGAATATTTCACACATATTTACTGTTACATTTGTTACATATACCTGTTTCAGATAACATTGAAAACTGCATCATAGAACTTTTCTCAATTATGCCCCACAGAAGTGATAATTAAGGCTGTATCTTTGTAGATACGCTGGTTCCAACATTTTGGCCAAAAAGTTCTTTTGGAATAAACTTATAAAAGAATTCTGAAATTACTTTCAAAGTTAAAAAAAAAAAAAAAAAACTATGAGTTAACTAGGCCTTCGGACTACCCGGAATGTTATTGTCTATTTGCGTGTAAATGACTTGTAGATCTCAGAAAATTAGATTGAGGGGATGAAACATGCATTTCATGTTTAGGGTAAATACTGCCTTTTGGTGGTTATGTAGATTTCTTATCTCATAAAAATTCATTTCTGAGGCTAGAGGGTACACCAGGAGTTAAGAGGCTTAGAGGTTAAAGCGCTGGACTCCCACATGGCTGACGATGGTTCAAATCACAGTCCCAGCAGCTTGAAATTCACATTCAGTGTGCGTGCGTGCATTCCCAAAATTTCAGGAGGAGAATTATGGAGAAGGGATTGTAGTATGGCAATCCCCATTGGGGGGTGATTTCTCCCCACCCCTCTCTCTCTCTGGAAAGTGTATGCACCCTGTAGCAAAAAAATTGTGTCTGGCTAGAGTTAACATATTCGTTGCATATTTATCTTTTTGTCTTCATCCTAACCACTGGGGATTAAATGGCCTATGTCAAAATGCCACAAATCTGACCACTACTACTTTGGCTAACTTTAAAGCATTCTAAAAATTTCTTCATAGAACTAGTGGCTTCTATTAAGCTTCTTGATACTTAATAACTGTAACAACATGAACTAAACTTTCTTTTTCAATATCCTAGAGTAACAGAAAGATTCTCCCCTTCCTCCTCCCTACGTTCAATATCCCTGAGTATTTGTAGAGAATTTCTTGTCATTGTTCTAAGGATGATTCTCTTTTTTAATTTCTTCTTCTTCTTCCTTCTTCTTTCTTCTTCTTTCTCCTCCTCCTCCTCCCCTCCTCCTCCCCTGCTCCTCCTCCTCCTCCCCTCCTCCTCCTCCTCCTCCTTCTCCTCCTTTAAATGAAACCACATGCGTGCACATTAAAGAGATAGAGAGAGATCCCCTTGACAGAGTCCTGTCTAGCTGAGATCCCCTTTCCCAGTTCTCCAGCTTCTCAGCTCCTAAGCATCTTGGATGCCTGAGAGTGTGCCCAGCTAGTGATGTGCCATCTGCCAAATTTAAAAAAAAAAAAACAAGTGGCTTGTAATCCATAAATATCCCTACTGTCTCTCCATCTGGCTGTCTAAAGGACCCAGGACATTACATGACTGAGACTGAGTTCATTGTCTTTCCCCATAAACGGGGTCTTCATGGATTTCATAGCTCAGTACATGACAACACCATCCACACACTATCTTCATCCTCCACTCCTGTCTCCCTTCTTGTTCTCCATCCACCAGGCCAACAAGTCTTGTAAATTTGAAAAAAAAAATATTTTTAAAAATCCATTTCCTTGGGGCCTGCAGGTCACGTGGTAGTTAAGGGTACTGGACTCCCACGTGGCCAACCACGGTTTGAGTCCTAGACCTGGCAGCTTTCTCACTTTCTCACTCTCACTCTGTCCCTCTCTGGTCAAATTTAAAGAAAGAAAGAAGAGAGGAAGAGAGAGAGGGGAAGGGAGGAAGGGAGGGAGGAAGAAAATTAAAATAAAATAATTCTTAAGAGAAAAAAGTCCAATATCTTGTTGGGCCAGCAGGTGGCCTGGTGGTTAAGATGCTAAACTCCCACATGGCAGTGCATATGTACTCAAAATCCCAAGAGGGAAATGAAAGAGAAGGGATTGTGGCTTGGTCATCTTCCTGAGGAGGTGTTTTCTCACTTCCCCTCTCTATGTCTCTCTCTGGTGAGTGCAAGTGCCCTATGGCAAACAAACAAACAAAAAAATACAAAAAAATAAAACAAAACAAAACAAAATCCAATTGTTTGCATTGTTAGTATCGTTGCTTCGTTTATGACCCTACATCTCCTGTTAGATTATTATCATAGCTGCCCAAATGTTTCTGGAGGAAAATTAATTGACATTTATTTGGTAATATCTCTATTACTCTCAACAACTCTGTGAGGAATATTTTCTTCATTTCATAGATAAGTAAACTGAGGCTATTAGAGGGTAAACATCTTGCCCAAGGTACGAGAGTGATGGGTGACTTTGAACTCAGGGCACTCTCTCCAAATTTATATTCCTTCCACCATGGCTTCTGCCTCTAGGGAAAACACAGAGTTTATTCTTTCTCTTTTCCCCTCATCTTTATTTCTCATAAGTCTGTAGATATTCAGTAGTTATCTAAAAGTTAGAAGTTAATCTACACTGAATAGTGAGTACATTCTGCCTGTATTGATCACTACACTCCAGTGTTGTGGTGTTTTTGTTTGTTTGTTTGTTTGTTTTGTTTGTTGGTTTTTTTAACTTTGGCACTTTTGACATTTGGAACTAGATTATTCCTTTTTTAATTTTTTTTTCCTTTCTTTTTGGACAAGATTTTAATTTGTTACAATCTTCCTACCCCAGCTTCTCCAGTATCTGGGATTATAGTTGTACACCACTGTACCCAGCTTTTTCATTTTATTTTACTTTTTTTTTTTTTAAGGTGACAATGGAACACAGACTCTCTGAGTAGGCGCAACCTCTGCAGAGTAGCAGCATCTTACCAGCACACAGCACCTTTGCTGGGCCTGGATAATTCCTTTTGGTGGGTGCGGGGTATGCTATGTGTTGTATAAAATTTCATGAGCATCACTGGTCTTATTTTCTTTTTTTTTTTTTTTTTGTGAGATCCTTGCTATAGGGTGCATGCACTTGCTGGAGAAACAGAGAGACAGAAAGAAAGTGAGAAAGCACCCCCCACCAAGGGGATGGCCATGCCACAATCCTTTCTCCATTCTCCTCTTGGAATCTTGGGCATGTATGTACATGGCATGAGGTTTAAATCACCAGGTCCAGGATTTGAACTACAGCCAGCTCCATGGGAGTCGAGTGATGCAACCATCGCACTGTCTGCTGGTTTCATCATCCCTGGTCTTTATTCACTAAATACCAGTCGCACCACCTTTTTGAATTTGTGACAACCAAAAACATCCCCAGATGTTGTCAAAGGTCTCTTGGTGAGAAGATGCAAAATCATACCTGGCTTGAAACTAGTGCCCTGCTCCTATAGGGCTCTTGGCCCCTCTAGATGGTACTTTCTAACCATATCTAGTGTAAAGACATAAGGGCTTCTAGGTCTGGATGTGTCCCCCCACATTCATGTGTTGGAAACTTAATCTCCGGTGCATCAGTACTGGGAGGTGTAGCTTTTGGGAGGTGACCGAATCTTGAGGGCTTGCTCTTATGAATGGCATGAGGTGCACTTATACAACAGCTTAAAGGAGGAATTTTGTTCCCTTTTATTGTACTTCCATTTTCTACCACACGAGGATACTCTGTTCCTCCCCTCCAGAGGACCTGGTGGTTAAGGTGCCTTCTTGGAAAAGAGACTAAATCCTCATAAGACACCAAACCTGCTGATGCCTTGTTCTTGGACTGCCAGCCTCCAGAACTATGAGGAATACATTTCTATTGTTTATAAATTCCCCAGTCTCAGGTATTCTGTGACAAAAGCACAAACTATTAAGACAATGACCACATTCGCTTACTGGCAGGGGTTTTATGAAGCCCAGTGTTTGTAGTGGTGTGTTCCTGGTCTCTTTGGCCTGATTTCTGGTTTTGACTTTCCTTCTAGCAAAATGACCTCCTTCATTCCCTACTGCCTTAAATAATTTTGTCCTGGATTCAATACACTTACTAAAAGACATACAGTATTTCCTAGGTTAGCTTGGTGTCACCCCTTGTCCAGGGTTCGACATATTGTGCCTTGCTTTTCTCAGTTCCTAGACATTAGTTGTGATGGTCAGTTTTGACTTGGCCTAGTCCCCAGTCATTCACTCAAACACTAATCTCAGTGTTGCTATGAAGGTATTTTATAGAGGTAATTAAAATCCATAATCATTAACTCTAAGAAGGGGAGACTATCCTTGATAACTTGGGAGGGCCTGATCCAATCAGTTGAAAGGCCTTCAAAGCAGAATTGAGGTTTCCCTGAAGAAGAAATTCTGCCTGTGGAATGTAACTTCACCTTGTACTTGGGAGTTTCCTTTTCTTTTCTCTTTCTTTTTCTTTTTCAATCTGCTCTAGATTTTCTGTGCTTGCCAGTGAGACACAGAGAGAGAGAGAGTGCCACCGAAGAGGGATGACTGTCCCATAATTCTTTTTCCTCCATTCCTCTCTTGAGATTTTGGGATACACACACCTGGCATGTTTTTCAAGCTGCTGGCTCTGGTTTTGAACCAGTCAGCCAGCCCTGTGAGATCCAGTCATCTCAACCGCTATGCTACTGGCTGGCTCCATACCTGGGAGTCTCAGACTTCCCTTCCTGGTGACCTGCTCTACATAATTTTAGGTTGTTTCCCAACCTGCACAATCACATATGACAACTCTTTGAAAGAAATCTTTTAAATATGTCTCCTACTGGTTTTATTTCTTTGAACCACCAATATAAGCCTTGCCTGTGAATGTTCCATATTCACTGTTACAACTGAGGTACTTATTACTAGAACTTGCCTTTATTGCCCTCTACCTGCCTCTGGACCTCCACCTGTCCCTGGAGGTAGCCACTGAAGGACCTTTGCCAACAATTACTCCCTACTAGCTGAACCTCTTGCCACCTACCATGAGATTCATGCTGATTTCCAATTGCAGACCTAATGGTACAGCCTTCTGGAGTCTACCTTCTAGATCTGTCCAAACCACCTCCTTTACGTGATGAGTCTGCTCATTCTCAAGTTCTTTCTACCCTAAACTGCCTAGTCCCAAGCAAAATGAGATTCCACTACTGTGCCCCATGAATAAACAAGATGATTCAAATTTCCAGAGAAGGTATGAAAAGCTCATTTCTTAATATATTTTGCCTCTGGAAAGGGAAAAAGAAAACAGACAACATTTTTTTAAAAAGAATTTTTTTTAACTTTTATTTATTTATTTTAATTTGACCAGAGAGGGACAGAGTGTGTGTGTGAGAGAGAGACAAGTGAGAAAGTAAGACGCCAGGTCTAGGATTCAAACCATGGTCGCCATGTGGGAGTCCAGTGCCCTTAACCACCATGCCACCTGCTGGCCCCCAGGCAATGTTTCTTTTTAGTGCAAAAAGATGCATGCACTTGTTATAGAGAGCAAGAGAGTGAATGAGTAAGCCCACATCCCAATGCAACATGATCACACCACAGTTTTTTGGTTTAGATTCTCTAGACCATGAGGCTTGGGGTCATATATGCATGCACAGCCAGTGTGTTTTTCAAGCCACTGTGGCCAGGATTCAAACTATGATAAGTTATGTGGGATCCAGCTCTGTAGGCACACGGATTAACGCTGTGCTATGAGGCTAGCCCTATACAGGCAATGTTTTCCTAATGTACTCCCTCATCCATTGAGAACAGATATGCTTTAATCTCATCAACACATCATTAAAATTGCTTGTAAATTTCCCTGGAAAATCTCATATGCCATCTAGAATAACTGTAGTTCTTGGAATTTTTATGAACAAAAATAGGATTTGGAAGAGTATTGTCTTAAATTTTCCAACCTCTACTGATAGTAATATTTAAAAAAAAATACCCATTAATGAATGCAACTTTTTAGCAAATGAAGTTTTATATAAAGCACATTACTTAACGTGGGTTCTGCCTTTGAGTCTGTGCCCAAAAGATGGGTGACCATCCAGAGTTGCGATGCTTGGAAGTGTCCAGCAGAGTTGTGAAGTATCTGGGGAAGAAGGCTCAGAGCACCTCCCTACTCTGAGATCACTACTCTTGGCTGTGCTTTCCAGAAAGAACGGTTAGCGCAAAGGTCCTCCAAGCATCATGTGACTTCTCTTTTTCTATTTTGCTTTTATTTTATACGTTCAGTCACTATATATCACTTAGTGAATTTATCCAACATGATACACTGCACACCAGTCCCGTTGAGGTTACTACTATACACATTATTATCAACAGATAATTCAAGTCACATCAGTTAAGTACAAAAACAGTTTTGTATTTCCTTGATCATAATGATCAGTGATAATAAGTACATTTAGCTGGAAATAATGTTTAAGAAAGAAAACAACAGTAGTTTAGGACAAAGTGCATTCGCCCCTCAACATCACCTTTGATTGCATCATTTTCTTTACACCAGTGCCATCACTCATAAAAGCATAAGTTAAATATTTGCAAGAAAAACATACAATCCCTTAGTGAAATCACCAGGACTATAAATATTTTCATGCTCTAATGAGGGCCTTGGGGTGTCGGTCTAAGAAACAATATTCCTTTCCTATGAGAAAGAGCTAGAGGACAGAGTGTTGGGGCCATTATTATTATTATTATTATTATTATTATTATTATTATTGAATGTCAATGTCAGCGTATGTGGTTCAGTGGATCTTGTTTTCTCAATATGTATTTTATCATTGCTTTTTAAAAATTCTTCTGTAGAATTTTTTTTTTAGATTTATTATCATTATCCTTCAGTTTTGACTGGAGAGAGAGAGGGAGAGTGAAAAGTGAGTTGCTGGGTCCAGGACTTGAACCATTTTTGGCCATGTGGGAATCCAGCGTCTCAACCACCATGCCACCTGCTGACCTCTCTTCTGTAGAATTACTCAACACAATCTAAATTTTTAAGATAGAAATAAATGTATCTTTTAAAAACTTTTTTTAAATGGACTATAAAGAGCCATAGTGTGGTTCGCATTTGTTTTCCAGGTTGGGTAGTTCTACTATTATGCAAGTATTCATAGAATATTTATTCCCTGAGGACTTTCAGCTAGCTCAACTCTAGGCACTGTCAGTGGCAGTGCTGTGAGCACTGTTGTGGCAACGTCTTCCTTTCGCCCATCTTGCCTGCTGGCAAGACTAGACTTTCCTCTGTGCTTTGAACAAATTCTGTGATTTCTTGTGTCAGTGGCTTTCCTTGCCACACCTCATCCAACTAGTATCCAGGGATGCCCTTTCCTCTGCCCATTCCTCTAGGCCTAGCTGAAATGCCTCTTGCTCCACAGAGCCTTCCAGGATTCCACCAGAAGGAAACACGTTTTTCTCCCTTGGAATCCCCTTTGGCATTTTTGTCACAGTTCTCATTTTATAGCCTAAACTTTATTATCTTTTGTAATTAAGCTCCTTCAAGACACAACTCTGTCTTAATTATTCTTTAAAGTTCCATAGCACCTAGCCGACTGCTTAGTATTAAGAAATGCCAAGGAAATATTTATAAGTCGAATGAATAAATCAATTTGTGGAACAATTTACCTGTTTGCAGCCGTCTTATTATATTTGCCAAGATGTGGTTTCTGCATGAGAGACATTTTTACAGCTGCTGTATAGAAAACTTAAATGGGAGTGCGTAAGTATGCTGAAACAGAAATAACTCGCAGAGAATTGCAATCAGAAATCAGTTTAATGACATCCATCTCTTGTGGGCCTACTCCTATGTGTAAATTACTCAGAAGATTTGGACCAAATATCGACGAATAAAAATAGTGCCTCACATGTGTGCAGTATTTAGGCTCCCCTAACATGCCAGTCTTTTTCTATTCTATTCATGCTCAGTTACGCAGGAGTAATCTCATCGGGGCAATCTTTGAAAGTACAAGGCAATGGCAGATAATGTTTCCGCCGCTTAAGTGGATTTTTTGGGCCAGAATTATTTTACACTCGTACCGAAAATTATTTTGTTCAGTATCATTCTATACATCTCATTACCTAATGAGAGATGAAGAACAAGAGGGTTTCTTTGGTAATGACCAAGAGACTGGAGAATGTGTATTATTTTCAAAACCACAAGGTCTTTGGTATCTTAGGATCTCTTCCTCCCCGCCCACCCGCACTCCTCACTTCTGGCTGTTCTCCAAAAATTACTTGTCAGTAGAAATTTGCTCACACAGTGAAATAAAAACCCTAAGCAGATAAAGAAAAAGAGAGAAATGACTTGCCAAGCTAAATGCGTTCATCGTGACTTTATTACCCCTCCTTTCTTTTTGACACTTTAAAATCCTCTAACTATGTAATGAAAACTGCATAGTTGATTGCGGGTTGGTTGCTTGGTTTGGTAACATATTTGAAGTTAGAGTCACAAAAATGAAGATTATCATGTGCTTTATTATTTTTTGTTTTGTTTTAGTTTACGGTAGAGCATGTACACTGAGCAGGAAGACAGAGAGCGAGAGAGAGCGGAAGTGAGAACTCACCCCTCAGGGAAGTTGGCCACCTCTCAGTCCCTTCTCTCCCATTCTCCTCCAGAGATATTGGCACACGCACTCACATGCATGGTACGTTTTTTATTAAGGTACCACCCAGTCGGCTATGCCCGCTGGGATCCAGCTGCCTTAACTACTATGCCACTCGACTGGCCCACCCTTACAAGTTTTAAAGAAAAAGGACTTATTTAAGAGGAGAGACTGAGCGTTATTCATTTTTGTTCATTCCCCACAATATTCTAATTTGAAAATTCAGTGTATCTGTTGAATTGGCCCTTTATAAAAACTAAAGTAAAATTAAAGTGTTGGGCTGGCTCTGTAGTCTAGTAATTAAGGGAGCCGGATCACATAGGGTCAAACGCTGTTCGAATCCCAGTCCAGGTGACTTGAAAAACATGCCAGGCATGTGTGTATGCATGGCTCAAATCCTGATAGGATGAGAAAATAGAGAAGAAGAGATTGTGGTGTGACCACGTCCCATTGGTGGGTACTTCCTCCCTCTCCCCCTCACCTCTCTATTTCTCTGTCTTTGGTAAACACACATGCACTCTACAATTTAAAAAAATAAATAAAGCTTTATCAAATTAATTTATTCATTCTCCATATTGTTCAGAATGGTTGTTTAATACATACTTTTTTTTTTTTTACTTTTCTATCAATGTCATAAATCAAGAGATTCAGCTTCCAGTCTTGCTGATACTATATGACAAGTATGAATGACACTCAGAGATGATTTTTGAGGAAAGAGTAATAATATTTTAAAGTACATTTCCAAATTTAAGGGATCCACTATTGGTAATTTTGGAGGAGATACATTAACAGCTCTTAAGATGTCCTATGTTGGGACCAGCAGATGACAAAATTGTGACGTCACTGGACTCCCACGTAGTTGATCACAGTTTGAGCCCCGTTCCTCAAGGCTTAAAACTCATACTGGACGCATGGCAAGTTACCCAAAATCCCAAGAGAAGAGTAGAGAAAGGATTGTGGTATGGCCAACCCGCTAAGGGGGTGATTTATTGCTTTCTGTCTCTCTGGCTCTCCACAAGCACACGTGCCCTCTAGCAAAAAAATCTCTCTTAAGAAAAACTGTCCTATGTTTTCCAAGTTTAATGTTGGGGGGAAATTGAGGGATGGGAGAACTATACTAGTTCTCTTACATAATTCAAGATATTTCCCTATGACTTTTTAGCTGTAACTAGAGAGTCGACATGCAATTGTATGAAAATCGTTAAGCAGCAAGTGCACCATCTAAGGAAAGGGAAAAAAAGAAAACCTTAAACTGCAGCAAAGGGGAGCCATCAGGTGGCAGTTGGTTAAGGTGTTGGACTCCCACATGGCTAACCATGGATCGAGTCCTGGACCCAGTGACTTGAAAATCGCACTAGGCATGTGTGAGTGTGTGTGTCCAAAATCCCAAGAGGAGAATGGAGGAGAAGGTATTGCAGCATGACGATCCCCCTAGGGGATGATTTCTCATCTTCCCCCCTCCTCCAGGTAGGGCATGGGTCCTATATCAGGAAAAAAAAAATCTTAAAAAAAAAATGTAGCAAAGGGATTAATCAAGACAGATGAGAAATTATTAGCATTCTTGTTTTATACAGGTGATTTCCGAAGGATGAGGTCAAGCATGAGTGGCTGTCTACAGGATGCTAAATGCTTCCATTGGAAGGCATGAGTGAAAATTGACTATTGAATGAGAGTGTATGGGTAACATATTCCATGGTTTACTTGCTTTAGCCAGAGCTGGAATATGTGAGGAAGTCCCAATACATGAATTTCCTTTTTGGGGGAGACAGAGCTCCATTACCTGACTTGCCTGTTATTACTGTCTCCTTCCCCTTCCTATTCTCCTGCTTGTATTATTTTGGTCCCTATCTCTCTCTCTCCTCCTCCTCCTCCTCCTATGTAAAGTTGTCATGAAAGAGCTATTGTTGAAGAATGAGAACCATTCATATTGAGACCTTCCTCCCATCCAAAAGAATGGCCTTTTTGAAGTAACTTCAAAACTATTCTATCAGTCAGAAATTTGCTTTTTGAGTAGGAGTTACAAAGGCATCAAGAAGAAAATAGCCACTTAGATCTCTGTTTGGATTGGCTGAGTCCCTCTAAATAATTTATATATGACTGTAATCACAATATTTCTTGCCTGATGAGCTTCTATCCTTGAATCAATGATGGGGAAAAAAACCAATACACTAAGTTGTTGATAGTAACCCCTGGGGAAAATATTTCTCTACTAAAGCACTCTTACTCCAACTATTGGAAATCTGGAAATGTAACAAAAAAATTGAAATTATGAAACCACTGAAGGAAACTATTGCTTGTAATCGCCGTCGTCTTTCTCACAGCTTGACTCGATGACAGCTTGATAGGTTTATTGCAGTTGGCATTGGATTGCTTTGGCTCACTAAATGGCAGCTATCTCAGATGCCCTTGATTGTGCTCAAATTAATCAAAAGCTTTTGAAGCGACGGCTTTTGTGTACAGGGTGAAACATCATTTGAGAGATGGTTGCATCTTAAAAAGATCCAGATATATGAAGATGCTTCAAGTCAGAGGTCTTGCTGAGGACACTGCTTAGTCTTAACAAAAGATGTGTGCTGGAGGTTTTTGGGTTTTTTCCTATTTTCGTAATAATATAATGTATTCATTTGCTCCAGTATGTTTGTCCAGTAGGAACATAATTAAGACAGTGTGTCCTCTCACCAACCATTTTTTGAATACGATATAATACAATACAGAACAATCCCAACTAACTGATTCTAAAACCATAAAAATATATACACTAAAATGTCAAATTTTTCCATGTTTATATATCACCAGGGGGAAAGGTGAAAAATGGCTAAATCATAACAGCATGAGTTGCTGATCAAGCCAAGACTTAATATTCAAAGCACCTGTAGCAGTGGGGGGAAAAATCAAAATGAATGAAAAATGATCCTCTAAGTCACTGGGCTCTAGTGCTTGGTGCTGTGGCTGTGCTCTGATGGAGAGTAGATTGCTTAGGGAGGTCCATTAATTATTTCAGGCCACTAGGTTACAATGCATTAAGGCCACCGGGTACTAACTGACATTTGGGGACAGACAGTCACTGGGCACATGGAGTTCATTTAATTGATAGTTATGTCAAGTTATGAGCTACCTGTCACATTTTTAATTCAATTTTTAGAAATAATTTCAATGGCCTCACTCGAATGTATTCCTGTGTGTTATTAGCATAAGAATCTGTCGTGGTTTTACTAGTACTGTAAAACTGTTATTTTTTTTTCTTTTGAATTAGTGGACAATAAATCACTTTCTCTTAAAATAATATGAGGAAACGAAATTGAGTCTTTCCCAACGTGTTCTCAGTATGGAAATGAAAGTACAGAGATTTGGGGATGTATTCCAAATTGCAGTACAAAGTGCAGGAGATCTGAAAAGGCATTATTGATTTGGTATTTGGATATTTGGTAAACTTTAGAAAGGAAATCTAATCCAGCAAATGCAATGCCATATTTTATTGACAGTAAAATACCCTCCATTACACAACTCACAGCTAACATAATAAGAACACTCAAATGAACAAAAAGATTCAATTCACAAACATTTCTATTTTTCTTACATAAAATGTGGAAAACATATGCCTTAAAACTCAAGGAATATGGTAATTTGGAGATACAAGACCAAATGTATTTTTTTTTTATTAAGAAATGGCTTAAACAGATTCTATGAAAAATAAATTCCTCCTTGGAAATTTTTGTCTTCCTTACTCCTACTTTTGAATAGCTATGATATTACATTTCTCATAGGAGACGGCCCATAGCAGATACCTAGTTCTGACCCCAGAATCTAAAACCAAAAACCAACATGAGAAATAGGCTTGCCAATGACTGCGTGTTTCAAAGAGTTCCATATAAGAGAAACAATTAAAGTAATAGGGGAATTCTTCATATGAGCATCCAGCACAAATTTGTCAGTAATAGGTTTGGTTTGGTTTTGTTTTGTTTTACATCTGTTTCTTTTTCTTTAATAAGAGAGAGAAACAAAAAGAAACAGAGACAGAGACAGTCACTCCCAACAGGGTTTTCATGCGATGATCCACCCTCAGTGTCAGCTGGTCTGGATCCCAGGCATGCACCAGAGCCCCGTATGCTCAGGAAGGTCCAGGATGCAAACCAGGGCCTTTCTTATGTGGATCTAGTTGCATTACCACTGTGCCGCCACCTTGGCCCATTACTGGATTAGTATATAAAGAAATATAAGAACATTCCAGGTACATATGCCTATTCCTATAAAGCTTCAACTATTTTTTTTTGAGAGATTTTTGTAGTAAGACAAATGCACTCACCAGACAGAGAGACCCTCTAAGTCACTGGGCTCTAGTGCTTGGTGCTGTGGCTGTGCTCTGATGGAGAGTAGATTGCTTAGGGAGGTCCATTAATTATTTCAGGCCACTAGGTTACAATGCATTAAGGCCACCGGGTACTAACTGACATTTGGGGACAGACAGTCACTGGGCACATGGAGTTCATTTAATTGATAGTTATGTCAAGTTATGAGCTACCTGTCACATTTTTAATTCAATTTTTAGAAATAATTTCAATGGCCTCACTCGAATGTATTCCTGTGTGTTATTAGCATAAGAATCTGTCGTGGTTTTACTAGTACTGTAAAACTGTTATTTTTTTTTCTTTTGAATTAGTGGACAATAAATCACTTTCTCTTAAAATAATATGAGGAAACGAAATTGAGTCTTTCCCAACGTGTTCTCAGTATGGAAATGAAAGTACAGAGATTTGGGGATGTATTCCAAATTGCAGTACAAAGTGCAGGAGATCTGAAAAGGCATTATTGATTTGGTATTTGGATATTTGGTAAACTTTAGAAAGGAAATCTAATCCAGCAAATGCAATGCCATATTTTATTGACAGTAAAATACCCTCCATTACACAACTCACAGCTAACATAATAAGAACACTCAAATGAACAAAAAGATTCAATTCACAAACATTTCTATTTTTCTTACATAAAATGTGGAAAACATATGCCTTAAAACTCAAGGAATATGGTAATTTGGAGATACAAGACCAAATGTATTTTTTTTTTATTAAGAAATGGCTTAAACAGATTCTATGAAAAATAAATTCCTCCTTGGAAATTTTTGTCTTCCTTACTCCTACTTTTGAATAGCTATGATATTACATTTCTCATAGGAGACGGCCCATAGCAGATACCTAGTTCTGACCCCAGAATCTAAAACCAAAAACCAACATGAGAAATAGGCTTGCCAATGACTGCGTGTTTCAAAGAGTTCCATATAAGAGAAACAATTAAAGTAATAGGGGAATTCTTCATATGAGCATCCAGCACAAATTTGTCAGTAATAGGTTTGGTTTGGTTTTGTTTTGTTTTACATCTGTTTCTTTTTCTTTAATAAGAGAGAGAAACAAAAAGAAACAGAGACAGAGACAGTCACTCCCAACAGGGTTTTCATGCGATGATCCACCCTCAGTGTCAGCTGGTCTGGATCCCAGGCATGCACCAGAGCCCCGTATGCTCAGGAAGGTCCAGGATGCAAACCAGGGCCTTTCTTATGTGGATCTAGTTGCATTACCACTGTGCCGCCACCTTGGCCCATTACTGGATTAGTATATAAAGAAATATAAGAACATTCCAGGTACATATGCCTATTCCTATAAAGCTTCAACTATTTTTTTTTGAGAGATTTTTGTAGTAAGACAAATGCACTCACCAGACAGAGAGACACAGAGAGACAGAATACAAGAAATCACCCCCTAACAGGAGATGGCCACACCACAGTCCCTTCTCCTCCATTCTCTTCTGGGGATCTTAGGCATGTACGCCCATGTACCCGGTGTGAGTTTTAAGCTCTGGGTCCGGGATTCAAACAGCAGTCAACTATGTGGGAGTCCAGTGATGTAACCATTAATCTATCTGCTGGTCCCATACAGCTTGAATTCTTAATAACACTTCCCTAAAAATAGTATGTATTCAAAAGCTAATTACTAAGTTAACCTTGAAATGAATATAGTTACCTGTAATTATTTAAACAAAAATAAGCAGGCAAAAATAAAATCAAGCACTAGTAATTTAATAAAAAAATATTATTAGATGTTGATAGCACTACCAACGATATGTGTTAATTTTCTGGTCATCAGTAGTAAAACTATTAAGGTAACATAATTAAAAGGTGTGAAGGGATCAGAATGTAATTTATTTATCTCACAAAGTTTCTAGATTGACAGCTCCACTGTTACAGATCAGGCAATGAAAATGTTTCCGTAACATCTCATCTGTCAGTCAATCTCTGATAAATTCAAATCCCTACTAAGGACCAAGGCCCAAAGCCTATCTTCTGAGGCCACCAGCAAAGCTGCTATTAGGATTTTTCATTACTACATTCCCAAAGTGGTTTAAAAGTAGAAAAACGCAATCAGCATTTTGTTGATTATTACTTGAAAGCAGAGAATCTTAACCCTCGCTACACATTAGAACCACCCAGGGAGCTTTTGAAAAATACAGATGCCTAGGCCCACCCCCTGAGATTTGGATTTAATTGGTTTGGTGTGAAGTCCCTGCAAAGGTATTCTTTAAAAGCTCCCCAGATGATTTTAATGTGCAACCAGGGTTAAGAATCCCTGCTCTAAAGGAAGATAAAATTCACATTTTCTGTTGTTCATCTCTACTGAAAATGGAAGATTCCAGCCACTCTTAGATGTTCTTCTTTCTCAGGATAGAAGTGCGGTTGTACAGCAAAGGCATAACATTTAGAACGGGGAGACCTGACTTCAATTCAATTCTATCGTATCTCATCTGGGTCACATTAGATAGGGAAGTCCTGTAAAGCA
>NW_006210031.1:1200000-1206737 GCF_000334495.1 Tupaia belangeri chinensis | reverse complement strand
GCGGGAATGCCTCCCTTCCCTATCTTCCAAGATTTGGGGCAGAATGAAATAAGACAAGGTAATACACAGGAAAGCCCAATGGAAATAGCAAAGCTGTTGTTAGTTTCCCAGACTGAATGTGTCTGTTAGCACTGATTGACATATGTCATTAGGACCCTGTGAGACTAGAATCAAGTTTTAAGATCAGTATTGGTGACACTTCAAATAATAGCATTTTGTCAGAATTGTCCCCCTCTCCTTATTAATCCCAACCACACATATGTGCACAGGAGAAATGGTGTCGAGTTCAAGTCCAACTCTGTTCTTATCTGCTAACAGCCGGGAGCATTCTGCAGAGCAGGAGCGAGTGTGGTACCCTGTCTCACCAAAGGGTCTGAAAGATTTTCTTACAGTAGCCTCCTATTTTTTAAAATGCCCACTTGACACAACTAATTCGTTGTGGATATGCCCTCCTCTACAGAAAATAATCCAGTTGGAGCAGTGATTTCCAAAGCTCTTGCCTCTCTGGCGGTCACTACCAACACACAGAATGCCACTTCCTTGAGAATGAGCTGTGTGACCCACACCTCTTCAGGTCCTGTGGCTGATGAAGGAACCCCCAAGGCACGAGGCCATCTAAGCCCAGCAATGAAAAAAGCCCCATAAAATAATCAGGGAACAAGACAATGCCTAACAGTGCTGGAAGGTCTTTTTGGAGAGGTTATTTTTTTTTTTTTAGCTATAGGGTGCGTGCGCTTGCCAGAAAGACAGAGAAAGACAGAGACACAGAAAGTGAGAAATCACCCCCCGGGGGGGTTGGCCACGCCGCTATCCCTTCTCCTCCGTTCTCCTCGCGGGATCTTGGACATGCCCGCACACGCGCCCGACCTGAGTTTAAGCCACCGGGTCTGGGACTCGAACTACGGTTGACTACATGGGAGTCCAGAGACATAGCCATTACGCCAACTGCTGGAACCAGTGCTGGAAGGTCTTTGGTAGACAGAACAAATGTGAAAGCCATTGATGCAAAGTGCAGATGGACTATTGGTGTGTTGATTATTTTCCCAAGAAAAGACAGGAAGACAGTGTTTGTGTTGGGAACAGTAATAAGAACTAATTATTCAAAGACCAAAGAGCTCTCTTCCTTATTTGTAAAAGATAGCAGCTCTGGTATTGGTGCCTCTCATCAGGCTTCAGAAGGAACGAGTGCTACCCTTCATAATGAAAGAGTGCTACCTGCTTGGAAACTGGTTGCTAGAACTTTAGGTCTCTTCTTTTGAACCTGTTTCATAGGGGAAAAAATACAGACTCGTTTTCTCTCATTAAACCAAATGTTCCCAGTATTCTGATGGAAGTCCTGGTTTCAGAGAGAAAAGGCTAAAGCAGAGCTACTCTTGCCATCATATGGTCTTTGAGGAGCTCCTTCAATAACTGCGAAGGCTGTTGTCCTCTCCACCACCCTTGACTGCCACTCCATCCTGGTGAATGGACTCTTTGGAGGACCCAGGTCAAAGTCTCCACACCCAGAAAGTCCTACTTTCCTTTGCTATTTGGAGCTTGCTAAATGGCACCTCTTCATTCTTCCAACACTAGTGACCTTTATTTGATGCTTTATATTTTACAAAGCCTACAATTTGCATGAATCCTTAAAATATCCCGATAAAGTAGCCATTTTTATCCTATTTGAGAAAGAAATGAAGGCTCAAAGGGTTCACGTTTCTTGTCCAAGAAATGTAATAACACAACTAGAACTTGGAACTTATATTTGTAAATCTGCTCATTCTCCCAAAATACCATCTTGTCTCTCAGGGGGCCATCCTGGGATGACAGAGTCTGGTCTCTGTGCATGTATTAAGGTTTAGACTCTTTCTCCAGCTAAAATGATATAGGCCCATTTTATCTTCACCATTTAGCTTATAGACACTAGGTAAAATAACTTAAATCACCCTCTGTCACTCATACACACACACACACACATACACACATTATCTTAAATAGGCTTTTGAATTCATATGGACATTTTTTGCTCAGTCTTAAATTGTTCACTAAAATTAGGTAATTAGGGGGTAGGCTATGTCCCTGTTTACATCTGAAATTATTCTGGTCACAAAGAACCACACCTGATCCTTCTTAGCTATTTTCAAATTCAGAGAAGACTGAGGGTGGGCATGAATTGGAGTGTCAAGACTCCATTGGGGGGACCAGCAGTTAGCACAATGGCTATGTCGCTGGACTCCCATATAGTCAACCATGGTTCAAATCTCAGACTAGGCGGCTTAAACTCACACCGGGCACATATGTGTGTGTGCCCAAGATTCCAAGAGGAGAATGGAAGAGAAGGAATTGTGGTGTGGCCATCCCCCCTGGGGGGTGATTTCTCACTTTCTGTCTCTCTGTCTTTCTCTGTCTTTCTGGTGAATGCACACACCCTAAAGCAAAAAAAAAAAAAAAAAAAAAAAACTTCTCAAAAAAAAAGAAAAAAAAAGACTCTATTGGGAATGTAGTTTCTTTCCTTTTGTCTCTCATTTATGAAAGAAATAAATTAATACACATTAAAGAAATGTCTAGAAACCCAATTCTATCATTTGGTCTATTGGATTTAGGAAGACTAACTCACTTTAGCCAGATACACAAAATACTGATTACTACACATTCTAATTAATACATCAGAACAATAGCTTCATCCCACAAATGTTTACTGCATACCTACTCTGCAATAGGTTCCATGACACCATAAAACTTTTTATAACAGATGCTATTGAGCCCACCCTATGCCCTGAACCCTACCACTTCAGTTAGTTATCTTGTTTCAGTCCTCCCGCTTGCAAATACCGATTCCTGCATTCCTTGCCACACAGAAACAACCTTCATGCAATGCCTGACTCCCTACACTGGGTCCCAGAAGTGTCCCCACAGTGAGTAAGTTTAGTCACCCACAGTGGTAGCTGGTTTGATAATGCACCTGTTTGGGGTTCCACTCTCTTCTTCTCCACTGCCTACTCATGGTTCCTTTACCTCCCAGACAAAACACTGTTCTTCAGTCCTGGTTTTGATGTGTTTCTGAGGCTCATGAGGACCAAGTGCTTCCTTCCCAGGACCTAGCAGGGAAGAGGAAAGTACCCATTATCATTCAGACCCAGGGAGACGAGTTCTTCACACGTAGAAGCAGGGGGTGCTAGGGAGTGTATGGAAGTGTGTATGGTCTTTAAAGAAAGATTTCTTGGTAAACTTTCCAAAAGTGCTATTTTTGTGTGATAGTTTTTTTTCTCTGTTTTCTACAAGAACTGTTGCATCCAATTTTTCATTCTTTCTCTCTGACCTAAGTTTTCTCACCTATAAATTAGGAAAAATAAAATCCCTTTAGAGTGAAGAAGTAAAGACTGAACTGTATCAAGTTACATAAATTGCCTTGCATAGTGCCCTGTGCATGGTAATAACTCAAGAAAATTTCATAGGTTTGTACTTCCCAAATGGACAAAAATCTCTAAATAGCGCACAGTCCTGGGATAGACTCCAGGGAAAAGTTGATAGACTAATAGTGATAGACTCCTGGGAAGCTTGATGCCATTACCCAAGTTTCCCCAGGTGGGTCACTCATACCGTGTGACACTTTTTCATACTGATTGAAAGTTTTATTATTTTTTGGTTCAAGATGACACTTCCCTAACTTTGTGCCTAAATTCCTTCTTGGGGATTTTTCCGTATGACTCATTCTACACATATTATTTTAATTTTATGCTAGCCCAATCGAAGTAAAAACTATCTTATCATATTAAAAATCTTCCCCTTGCCTCCCAAAATTGATTTTTCATAATCTGTAAAAATATTTTTCTTATTAAATATGAATGATGCAAAGTTAAATGGTCAACTTTTCTTTTGTATATTGTTTAGAAATATATTTACTGTGATTTAGAGACAGTGCTCGCTTATTCTTCACTCCCTACAAATATTAACATTTTGTGATTAAAATGTTAGGCTTTTTCCAGCTTAAATTTAAAGATGATGAAAAGTTTGTTTCTAAGGTCATTCCTAGGAGGCAACTTTGTCATCAGCAGATGTCATTTGTAAAAGTCCATCTTTGAGAATGATAGAGTTTTTATTTCACCAGCCTTCTTTTCTGCTACAGAAGTTAGGAAACTCACGTGATTTATTATTTAATATTGTTGCTATCAGTTCCTTGACCCGTGAAGCATTAACCTATCATTTTAATTACCATGTGCCTAATGTACCACTAAACTGATTTTGGAGAGTTATAAATGACTAGCCATAAAGGAATATTGTCTGTACTGTAATAATAATAATAATAATAATAATAATAATAATAATAATAAAACAGGACATCCTAGTCTTTTTCAGTGATTACTGATTTTAACTTCCATTTTGTGAAAATACTGAGAAATGTCATCAATCACAGGACATTGGGTAAAAGCACAAAGCTTCATAGAGAACAGATTCTGGAAGGCCGGTTGAACCTATCAAGTAGTATTGCTTGCCCTGAGCCTAGCTGATATTTAATCAGTTACACAAAGGATGAATAGGGTCTATTAAGATGATATTACAGTGGGTGAAAAGTTATTTACTGGAAGCAATAAACTAAGAGTCCAGAAGGATCCCAGAGTTAAATCAGCTCACGCTCTGTCAACACTGCATATGGAAATATTTAAGTTCATCAAGGACTCAGTGCCTCTTCTCAGGTGTCCCTGGTTTGTAGGAAATTGGAGAAACAATAGCAAACTACTAGTAATTATCTGGGAGAGTGTATGTGCCTTTGTATATTCTATGGATACCAAGTGCTTAAGCTCTCTGCCTGCCTTTTGTGGTCTTCTGGCTTATTCCTGATGGCCAGCTGGATGGTGGATGCCACTCCAGACAAGTCCACCTCCTCTAAAATATGGCATGCCTCGTTTCTATTCCTTCACTGGAAATGTCTTTTCAGATCTCAGCATTCCAGGGCCAGCCCCATGACAATGATCCTTTTTTTTCTATTTCTATGAATAGCGTTATTATCCTACACTGTTGGTAAACTGTGTACTGTATGTTTCTTGTCTTCCAAACCACATTACAAATCCAGAGGAGAGAGCTGTTTTTCTCTTCTTTGATCACTAGACCTGTCCCTTTCACCTACTAGATCCTTTTCCTGTCCATCTTCTCTTCATTCCTGTAGCCACAGCTGTAACTTGGGTTACTCCTTACTATTGTTCAGCTGGGCTATGGCAATAGTTTCTTCACTGGACACTGCCTTGACTTTCTCCATGCTGAGTGATCTAAAAGAAAAAAAAAAATCTGTTCATGTCACTCCCATGCTTAAAATCTCTGATTTATTGCTAGCTTCAGGATAAAACTCAAATCATTTACAAGACTCCCTAGGCCCTTCAGATCCCTACTTTTATATCCAACTTTCTTAGTTTATTGGGACTATTTCTTTTACATTCTGACATGACACATTTACACCTTTAATTGAAGTGTGTGGGGGGGGTGGGGGAATCTCTGCTTTTTTCTTTTCTTTTTATTTTTTTAAGGGAGAGAGAGAGAATTTTTGCTATATGGCGTCTGTGCTTCCCAAACAGACAGAGAGAGATAGAGAGAGAGAAAGCAAGAAATCATCTCCCCAGAGGGGACTGCCACGCCACAGTCCCTTCTTCTCCATTCTCCTCTCAGGATTTGGGGCATGCACACACATGCGCCCAGCATGAGTTTCAAGTCACTGGGTCCAGGATTTGAATCACAGTTGGCTATGTGGGAGTCCAGCGATGTAACCACACCATCTGCTGGTACTGGGATCTCTACTTCTACATCTCAGAGCATTTCATGCCCACCACTGGGCCTTTCATTTCCCTTTGGCTGCTGGTCTTCTGTGCCTGTCTACTCCTAGAAATTTTTCTTGCACGCTCTGACACAGCTAGTCACATTCTTGGTAACTTGCACTGACACTTGTGTTAAATTTGATTGGAGTCACTTGGTAGTATCCCTTTTTAAAAATAGCCTGTTGGCTTCTCAAGGTCAAGGTGTGTCTTGCTATCACCTTTATCTACCTGGTTTCTAACACAGCACCAGGTCCTTGGTTAAGAACTTATTAAATCTGGGTTTCAAGTAACTTAGGCAATTCCAACCTGAAGAATGGTCAAGTACAGATTTTTTTTAAGTCTGTTTTAAGTGAGAGCAATTGCGTTACTCATGGTGTACATTTTTGATTGATGTATGCGGGAGAAGGGAAACAAAATTTGCAATAAAAAAATAAATTTGGTAGAACAAACAAGGGGAGAATGGAAGAGGGTTTTATGGCCCATAGCATTTGCTCCAATTGCCTTCCTCATGGTGGTTGCTTGACAAATTCTTATTGATTCAAACCTTTTATTCTCCAACACAGACATATGGCATTTTCAATAACACATTCCCATGTCATGTTTGTTTGTTTTAGACTAAAGAGAGATGCCCAACTTATTCAACTCAGTCTGTAAAAGAGAGTTGTGCTGCTATTTCAAATGCATTGTTTTCATGTCCTGTCAGTCACAAACCATTTTAAAATATGGGCCTAATCACCAGTATTCCAGGGGGCTTACCACATGAGGGAGTCAGGACGCAGGAAGGCTCAGAATCACAGCAAGTGTGTATCTGGGCTCAGAGGCGCCAACTGGCATCTGAGCAGCCTCCAGCTGCTATGCACCTGCACCTGGGATCCCTCCTCACCAGGACAAATTCAAGTTCCTGCCCTCAGCCTTGGCATGGGGCAGTCGGGGGAGGAGGGGCTGGCCTTTCAG
>NW_006210031.1:1174126-1199933 GCF_000334495.1 Tupaia belangeri chinensis | reverse complement strand
TGGCTTTCCTTCTGATCAGAAAATAAGGACAGCACTCTATTCCACACCAGCCTGTTGGAAACAGATTTGGGGGGTTGGTCTAGAAAAAGACTTCTAAAAAAAAGGTACTCTAACGAAAAGGATTTCTCATTCCCATGATTAATATTCAAGTGCCATTTTTTTCCATTTTAAAGCTCTAAGAGGTATAGATAAACTAGAAATTTAATACTTAAACTAAAATCAACATGAAAACTTCTTTATTATTTAAAAAAAATTTAAAAAAGTCCTTTTTGACCGAACATGCTGCTCCAGGAAGGACAGACACGTAGCTGTGGAGGAGAAAGGGGACACAGAGCCAGCCAGTAAGATCAGTTGAAAAAACACTGGTGATCAGTGGGGTAGCTTGTCATAGTCAGGTCACCCTCAAATTCTAAAATGTGTCAACCACGAGGTCACCTTTATGAATGAATTTATTTTGGGCTCAAGAAACTGAACTAGATTTTCCAACTTAGTCGATTAGAGAAGGTTTACGTATCTGAACATTCATTCCCCTATGGATAAATTGGAACTAAAGTTATCTGACCATGCTCACTCTGTGGTTACATTCACGAACCATGCCTATACCTTACTGATGTCTTAGTCTTCATTTCCCGTGTTTAACAGAATACTTAAGGTTCATTTTCTGCTTTGTATACTGGTCTTTCATGGCATATATTTACACTTGTTAGTGAATTAATTTCGCACATTTAGACTTCAACAGTCATTAGTGTCATAATGATCAGAGTAATTATATGAATAATGAGACTCCGGTGATCGCACGAAGAAACTTGGTGTAAGGAATGAGCAAAGTCAACCACTCCTTTTGTTTTGTTAAGATTTCTTTTTTCCTTTTGGAGAGGTTTTTGCTATAGGATGCATGCACTCACCAGAAAGACAGAGACAGAGAGATAGAAAGCAAGAAATCACCTCCTAGGGGGAATGGCCATGCTGCAATCCCTTCTCCTCCATTCTCCTCTCAGGATCTTGGGCATGCACGCGCACGTGCCCAGCGTGAGTTTAAGCCACCAGGTCTGAAACCCAAACCACGGTCAGCTACATGGGAGTTCAGCGACATAGCCATTACGCTAACTGCTGGTTCCAAGTCAACCACTCTTGGTGACCAGTGTAATCAGTTCCAGGTTGCTTGGTATCAATTTAAAGATATCTTCCTGTGATTCAAAAGGTAAACCATAGATTCAGCTAAAGTCTGACAGAGCAAATGATCTAGTACTCCGATTATTTAATAACAAAAGCGATGAGGCTTGCATGTTTACCAAACCTTGTTATTTTGTAGTTATCAGTAGTAAGACCATTAAGGTACATAATTAAAAGAATTAGTAGGATGTGTGTAATTGATGTAATACTACAAGTTATCTTATTCAGTAGATAGTAATTACCCTTGGTTAATTGTCTGACAACGATTTCAACAACAGATGCATTATTTTTCTTCACAAGGGCTACATAAGGCTATCGTTTCAGGAATCCATTCCAGATCATCTTAAATCCTTGGTCATTTTGACCTTTGGAACTAGAGTCGGACTGCTTAGTTTCTGATAGAGAAGAGGATGCGGGGTGGTTATGATGAAAGAGACAGTCAATTAAGTCTCAGGAGTACTTTTTCATGGACAGTGGACTCCAGTGGGACAAAAATGATTGTCATTCATCTTTCTCACCCTGGAATCTTTTCTAATACATTTACAGTCATATTTCCCATACTCTGTTTTCACACATCCTCCTTTAAAAAGGGGACTGAAGATAGTACAGTAGTTAAGGCACTGGACTCTCAGATGGCTGACCATGGTTTGAGTCCCAGACCTGACTCTTGAGAACCGTAAATTGCTGATGCTATTCTAAATGGTATATTTAAAATTTATCTTCTGTTCATTGGAGTATTATAATATATGTGGTTTTATATTTACTTTAGTAAGGTTTTGGTAACCTTACTAAAATCTTTTGTTAATGTTTTATCTTTGGTTTTGAAGATATGTAGATACTATTTGTTAAAAGAAAGCTTGGCATTTTCCTTCTCAACTTTTAAATTTCTTGTCTTATTAGACTGCCTACAAACTCCAGTATAATGGTGAATGGAAGTGGTATCAGCAGTCAGTCTTAAACGGTGGTCTCAAAAAGAGTATTTCAATTTTTTACTCTTTTCTATAATAAAGTCCTTTTTCAAAATACTTCTTTTACAACGTTTATAAGAATTTTTAAATCATGAACGAATATGAAATTTTATCATAAGCTTTTGTCACATCTATTAAATTTCTAATTCCTCTCCTTAACCTGTGAATACAGTGAATTGCATTAGATTTTCTAATGTTAAGTCGACCGTGTTGTATCTGTCATTATGGGCTAGGCTGTGCTGCATTAAGGAAGGGCACTAGTTACTATATGTTTAACAAGTTTCAGTGAGGGAACTATTCTTATTTTAGTCACTTCAGGGCATGAGCTGACAGACAGACCGCCTTGAATCAAGCTTCCACGATCATGATAACACAGGAACAGATGCTCAAAGGAAAGACCTTTCTGTGGCAATTAAATCCTCTTTCCCAGAAGTGGCCCATTTCACTTTGCCCACAGCCCTGTAGCCAGAACTATTTATATGGAGAAGAAGAAATGAAATTCTGTCTCATTCCCATAAGCAGTGGTGAATATGATATGAGTGATCTTTAAAAAAAAAATCTCTATTATTCTTTCTTTTATAATTTTCAAAAATGTATTATTGTTGTTATTCTAATTTTGCCATAGGACACATGTACTCCAGAGAAAGAGAGAGTAAATGAAAGTGAGGAAGCAAGAGTCCATGTCTGGGATTTGAACCACGGTTTGCCCATTTGGAAGTCTAGCACCTTAACCACCATGCCACCTGCTGGCCCTAAAACCTATTACTCTTGAATTTCTAAACCAACTGTATTTTATATTCCTATACATTACTGAATCCCTTTTATCAACATTTAATTTAGGATTTTTGCATCTGCATTCATGAATAAAATTGATTTCATATTATCATTTTTGGTCAGGTTTTGGCATCAAGGATTTGCTAGCTTCATAAAATAGATTTGAGAGTTCCTCCTCTTATTCTACATTCTAGAGTAGTTAGTGTGGAAGGAACTACTTGTTATTTGAATGCATGGTAGAACAAACATGTTAAAAAGGCTAGTCCTAGAGTTTTATTGGTGTGTAGATTTTTTATTATAAATTAAATGTTTAAGAAGATTAACAATACTAATAAGATTTTCTATTCTTTCTTAATTTAGTTTGATGAATTACAGTTTAGGATTTGTTCAGGGACCAGCCGATGGCATAATGGTTACGTCACTGGACTCCCATGGGGTCAGCCATGGTGCAGGTCCCAGACCCAGCGACTTAAAACACGCCAGGTCATGTGCACCCAAGATTCTGAGAGGAGAATGGAGAAGAAGGGATTTATTACTCTCATTTTCTGTTTCTCTGTCGTTCTCTGCCTCTTCAACGACCGTGTGTGCCCTATAGGAAAAATCTAAAAAAAGGAAAGAAAGAAAGAAAGAAATTTGTTTATTCTGCGAGTTTTGAACTTGACAACAATTTATTCATGCATACTTAATACTTATAGCATTCTTAGTTCTTAAATTTTAATGTTATTTCTTAGATCTTTCATTCTTTTTACCTGAAAGCTCACCAGAGGCTTGGAAATTTCCCTAGTCATTTCAAAGAAAAAAAAGTCTGATGTTATTGATTCTCTTCATTAACTTTGTATTGATTTTTTTATTTATTTACTTCTGTTCTTATCTTTAGTAACTTTTTCATACTTTTCTCTTGTTATTACATTTCTAATGTCATTGAAAAATGCATGTCATTGATGAGTTCTTAGAAGAGTGTTTAACGCTACAAGTGTCTCTTAAGTGTTCTTTAACCATTTTACATGAGGTTGGATAAATTGGTGATGAAATTTGATTATTTTATTTTTGTTCATTTCTATTTTTTTATTCCCATTACAATTTCATGTTTGACTCCTGAGTAATTTAAGAATTGATTTTTTAATTTATAAATATATAGGAAAATATTATCATTTATTATTTATTATTTTGGTTTTAATTTTTTGTTTTAAATTAATTTCCAACTTATAGAAAAGTTATAAGAATAATACAGAGACCTCCTACTTACTCTTCTCAGATTTATAGTATTCCACCTTGTTGGAGATGGGGGATGCACATACTTGAGCCTGATGTGTTTTACAGGCTGCCAGAGCCAGGATTCAAACTGTACAGTTGGCTCTGTGGACTCTGCTTCCCTTAAAACAAAGCCACAGTGTTTCTCGTCATTTTTTGTTTTGTTTTGCTTTAATTTGCTGGAGATTTTATATATTGTCAGAGAGAGACAGGGAAACAGCAGAAGACGAAGAAAGCCCCCTGCTGCAGGTTGTGGTCATGCCTCCATCCCTTCTCTTTCATTTCTCTACCCTGCTGGAATCTGAGCTGTGCACGTCCATGTATCCGATATGTTTTTCAAACTGCCAGAGCCAGGGACTCAAACTGCAATCAGTCATATGCAATCCGGCTCCCTTAAACCCCAGGCAGCCATGGGCCCAGCCCTCTCTCTTCTTTATCTGTATGTCTATGTGTATGTATGAGCGTGTGTGTATAGATACACATATATATATTTAGTAATACATTTCATGAATTTGCAATGTATAATATGTATAATATAAAATTGTGCACGAGTACACATGTATGCTTTTAGAATTACTTTTGTTGAAGGCATGTAAGTAGTAAACTTAGATTCTACCAGTTATCATTTGGAAATTTTTATTTAAAGTAGAATTTTAGATTGAGAAACTTGGGGGTTATTTTCCCCTGTGCGTAATAAAGACATTATTTCATTGCCTTCTTTAGTCTATGGTTCTCATAAAATTTCACATGTTATCCTTACTCTTGCTTCTTAGCAGTTAATCTCTTTCTTTTCTCTCTGACTATATTTGTGATCTTTTCTTTGTCTTTGGTTTCTTGCAGTTTCACTATAATATCTCTGGGCCATTTTCTGGAAACACTATATTTGTGAAAGAGGTTTTTTTGTTTTTCATTTTTTGGTTTTTTTTTTCTTTTTTTTTTTTTTTTATTAAAAAACATTTTCCAAGAGCTCATATTGTCCAGGCAATGTCATTGATTTGTAGTTTAATGGTAACTTTATTTCAGGGTTTTTTTTTATTCCTAATTTGGGGAGCCTCTAAATAACACTAGAATTCAGATAAATTTTTTTTTAAGAGAGATTTTTTTCTATAGGGTGCTCGCTGGAGACACAGGGAGAGACAGAGAGACAGAAAGCAAGAAATCACCCCCCAGGGGGGATGGCCACGCCACAATCTCTTCTCCTCCATTCTCCCCTCAGGATCTTGGGCACGCATACACATGTGTCCAGTGTGAGTTTCCAGCCACCTGGTCCTGGACTCAATCCATGGTCGGACACGAGAGAATGCAGTGCGTTAACCGCTAGTCACTTGCTGGCCCCCAGTTGCTGACACTTTTTGAGACTTTTATCAGATAATACAAAGAGATACAATTATTTTTCTTAAATACTTTTTCTTATGTACTTTTTTTCTTAAAATCAAGGGGCAGTAATTTGTATCACCTCTTCTTTGTACACGTATTCACACTTTAAAATTTGCATCTCATGAAATGTGTCCAAGGATCAGCTGTATCAAAGCATTTTGAGAAGAAATAAAGATGCCTATCTCTAGGCCCCTCCCCAGATATGCTAAATCATCTCTTAATAGAGATGCCTTTAATCTCCATTTTTAATAAGGAACCCTCTTTTCCATGCATCATCGAGGTTGAAAATCACATGGTCAAGTTTACTTTAGAAATACAGATTTGGGTTTACATCCTTATTTTTATAGCACATGCATGCTTTGCTTTCTTTATGGTATTTTTCTAGCATTTTAACCTTCTTACATTTTGATTCACTCTCCTTAATATTGCCTCATTTCAAATAGAGTTTTAAATGTTATTTGAAACAATGGTAATATATACTTCATATGGTTCCTCTGATCATTTCGTTTGTACATACAGAAAATATAACATAAGACTGATAAGGGAGTTTCCTTCTTTAGTGAGTCCCCCCCCCCAAAAAAAATCAGTGTATCAATTAAGTTTATATGTCAATCACCATGGAAAGATGTTAAAAGTTGGGCTAGCCCTGCAGTGCAGTAGTTAAGTGCTGTGTATTGGGAGCTGGGTCCCACGTGACTGGCAGTGGTTTAAATCCCAACTCTGATAGCTGGAGAAATTTGCCCCTGTGTGCATGTAAACCCAAAGTCCCTCAGGCAGGACCAGCAGTTGGTGTAATGGCTATGTCGCTGGACTCCCACATAGTCGACTGCAGTTCGCATCCCGGACCCGGTGGCTTAAAACTCACACTGGGCACATGTGCGTGCGTGCCCAAGATCGCGGGAAGAGAATGGAGGAGAAGGGATTGCAGCATGACCATCCCACCTGGGGGATGATTTCTCACTTTCTGTCTCTCTCTCTCTCTCTCTCTGGCGAGTGCACGCACCCTATAGCAAAAAACTCTCAAAAAAAAAAAAAAAAAAGGCCCAATGGAAAGGACAAAAGGAGGAAAAAGGATTGTAGTATGTAGCAAGTGGCATGGTGGTTGGAGCACTGGATCCCACATGGCTGAATTTGCAGTTTATGTCCTCAATGAAAAACATGCGTGTGTGCGTGTGTGTGTGTGTGTGTCCAGAATCCTGTGAGGAGAATAGAGAAGGGATTGTGAAGTGACCGTTTCCCCAGGGGTGACTTCTCATTCTCTCTTTCTCTCTGCCTCTGTTACTCTCCAGCAAGTGCAAGCACCCTATAGCATCCCCCAAAAAAAGAAAAAGAAAAAACAAAATGAAACTAGTCAAATGTGACAATATTTTAAATTACCAAAATACTGTTATCAATAATAGCTAAGAAGCTTCATAGGCTCACCCATGATCTCCCTCCCCTACCAAAAAAAAGTGGGAAAGTAAAAATTTTTTTTTATTAGAATTAGGGAAACATATGGAACCAGTAGTTGGCATAATGGCTATGTCGCTGGACTCCCATGTAGTTGACCGTGGTTTGAGTCCTGAACCCAGTGGCTTAAACTCACACCAGGCGCATGTGCGTGTGTGCCCAAGATCCCAAGAGGAGAATGGAGGAGAAGGGATTACGGTACGACCATCCCCCATGAGGGGTTATTTCTCACTTTCTGTCTCTCTGTCTCTCCCTGTCTTTCTGGCGAGCACATGCACCCTATAGCAAAAAACCTCTTCAAAAAAAAAAAAAAAAGAAAGAAAAAAAAATGAATTAGGAAAACATACTACTTTTACTCTTTTATAAGTGGTTTTTATACTTTCGTTTCATTGATTTCTATTTTATTCTAAACCTGTGTTCTATTTTAAGCATATAATTCCATATCAGTCTATTTCATTCATTGACTTTTTCTTAAAGCAAACTTTTGTATCAGCATGACCCAAGTGCATGACTAATCAATTCCCCATATAAGAGTTTTATAACAATCTCTTAAAACTTAATATATGCAGCATATTATAAATATTTCCATGCAACTCCCTTTTTACTAATCCATTCACTATTTGATCATCCGTAGTAGCAAATAATATGTACGAAGCAGGTGTTCTCTGACCGAACGTTCCATAGTTGGGTCAATTAGCTTGAGATCTTAAGAGGTCACCTGAGCATAATCACAGTTGTTTCAGGTAGACCAAGTCCAGACATCCCTAAAGCTAGTTGTACGCCATGGTATTAAGTATGCTTCAAATGATCTTTTTTGAGGAAATGTTCACATTGAAATTGTTGGTATTGATGTTATTGATCACTGATGTATCATAAACAATATGACGGATGGGCATAGTATATACACTTGCTTCTTTCCTGTTTCCTAAGTGAGTCTTCAGGATTATAATTCAGAAGGAAGCTCATAAATGAACCATTGAGGACAGAAGTGAGTGAAGGACAAAACTCTATTTTTACTTACTCTACATCCCTAGAGTGTTCTGTTACAAACCGATTCTATCTTCTCTAAGTTCCTTTGACTAAAATCTCTTCACTTTTAGGGACTATATTAGGTGAACTCGTTATTATATTCCCTGTTGTATTAACTAAGCTTTTCCTTCAGTAACGCAATTTATTTTTATCTCGAAATTAGTAGCAGCTTTATGACTTTTGACAACTTCATATCACCTTCAAACTCATCCTTACACTCACCTTTAGATACAAAATGTTCAAATTCAAACTATATTCTCTTTTGAAATACCAATTAAATTTAGAGGTGATGTTAAGGTAAAAATGAAAGTAGAAAACACTAGAGCTTTACTTAATAATGGTATCATCAGTCTTCACATCTGGGGACCAACCAACTTAGGTTCGAAACATAGTCCTCACAAGTTTCTTCTAATATGTTCAGTAACTACTTTCCCTTGCATGGGGTCCAAAATAGCCCCTAATATATACTAACTTCTGTGTGATATTGACTCTGATAAGGATAAGGAGTCTTATCTTTTAGGCATATTTTTAGCTTTCATCACTTTAGGTGTTTTCTGAATAACGAAGGATATGATTTTTCTTAAATCTGCAGAACGTAGAACTTGAATACCAAATGGAAATATGCCATAGACGAAAACCCCGAATCAAATAATCATTGTTACTAGTGATTTCATATAAATTTATTTCAATTTTTTCAACTCATAAAGCTTGATATAAAGCATAGAAGTGATCTAAGCAATATGAGTTTCAGATTCAAGTGGAAAATCATGACAGTCTCCCAAGATGCTCTTGGGTGTAAGTGGAATCTCCTCAGGAACCACTTTCCAGATCAATCCAGACTGTCCATAAAAACACGTTTAAATTGTCCTCCCTGAGCCTCCTGCTAACAGTTGTACTCTTACATTATGTATGAGTTTTTGCTTGTTGGATGAACAAACTGCATAGTGTTCCATTAGTGATTTTCAATTTCATGCTAAGCTTTGCAATTTATTAGTGTTATTTAGTATAATGTACTATTATTTTGCATATTTTATATCATTTGTTATTCATGCAATGTGATATGTAAGTATTGGGGATCAATAAGTCTCTAGATTGTTTATAAATTTATATGATTAAAGACTAATTAGATAAAATAGCCTACCACGTTCACTTTATTTTGAGAGTTACTTTATAAGAAATTTATACTATCCTTTTTAAAACTTCAGATTAATTTTTTGTTTTTGTTATTTATTTTTTGGAGGGGAGAGGTTTTTGCTATAGGGTGTGTGCGCTCGCCAGAAAGAGAGACAGAGAGATAGAAAGTGAGAAATCACCCCCAGGGGGAATGCCCATACCATAATCCCTTCTCCTCCATTCTCCTCTCGGGATCTTGGGCATGCACGCACACACGCCCGGCATGAATTTAAGTCACCAGGTCCAGGACTTGAACTGCGGTCGACCATGTGGGAGTCCAACAACATAATCATTACACCAACTGCTGGTCCCGAGACTAATATTTTGGTAAGTAGGATTATTTTAAAAATATGTTAGCATGAGTGTTTGGATATATTGAAGCTCTGTAGTAATAACATATACTTTACATTTGAATTATGAAATGCTAAGTAATGAGTGGGATAATTTTATACAAGTTTTGCTATGTAACCAGGAAATCTATAGAACACAGATATTGAAGTTTTTCACAATTGCTCATCATCACAGGGCTTTTTTAAAAAGCTAGAATGCAAAATCTGCTAGATAAGCCTCTGTACATTTTTGGCTAACATGTTAGTGGTTGGAGAAGAAAATACATATATTTGGTGTATACATAGTCATATACATACAGTGTTTTAAAATAAAACTGCTGGGGCAACTTCCCTGCCTTCCCAGCACACTTACCTCAACATTGCTCTCTGTCGATTGCAAAGGGTGTGTGTGGGGTGTGGTGGGTAGGGAGATAAGTGGGAGTTACAGAGATTCAGTTATAGAATCTGCACCTGATTCTGTGACTGGTAAGACCTGCCTTGGTCCTTGCCCTTATTAAAACTCTACTTTAACAACAGGACTTGTATCAGCAAGAAATTCAGTTGCTCACACTAACAATAGACCATATCCTGAGTTTACAACAGAGGTAGTTTAGAGAGATTTTCATCATTACTACGGAATACATCCTGTGTTCCTGATCCCTGTTCAAACTGGATGAAGGCAACATATTTCTCTCAGGGAAGAATGTGGCTTGAGCCTCTTGCTCACAACTGTTGGTATTTCGTACCTTTCATTTTCTTCCTTATAAGCATCCGTGTTCTGGTTATTCATTTTACGCCAAGATTTTCTCTGCTTTTTGGAAAAATCCTTTTAAATTCTCTGTTTCACATGCATGCTCTCCTTCATTGTGTTGTTCACTTGTAACCGTTTACAATCATTTTCCTACATGATTTTTCTACTGTATTTCAATGTCTGCCATTCTTGCTGTTTCCTTGACTATTTTGTTTTCTATGAATAACTTTAAAATGTTAGAATTACTGGGACCAGCAGTTGGTGTAATGGCTATGTCGCTTAACTCCCATGTAGTCAACCATGGTTCGAGTCCCGGACCTGGTGGCTTAAACTTATGCCGGGCACATATGTGTGTACTTACCCAAGATCCCGAGAGGAGTCTCCTCTTCCTCCCCTCACTTTTCTCTCCCCTCCCTCCCTCCCTCCCTCCCTCCGTCTTTCTGGCAAGCACACACACCCTATAGCAAAAACCTCTCAAAAAAAAAAAAAAGTTAGAATTGCTTATTGTCTGAAGTTCATTAGTCCCTTAGAGTCTCTGTATAAAAGGTAAAAATAAACATATGTGAAATCAATTTTACATTTTTATTTTATTTTTATTTACTCTTTTAACTATTAGGCCTTTATCATGTCATCATTACAATAGGATTACATCAGATTTGCCTAAGGTGAAGCAGTTTCACATTTCACATTGAGTCTCATGGTAAAAAGGCAGTGTGAGAAGAGGACGGGAGATGGGGGAGAGTGAGAAGAAAGGAATCAAGAAGAAAATTAGAGAGACAAGACATTTAAGGGACACAGAAGTGGACGATTGTTGATGATAATATGTATGATATCTTCAACTGGGCTAAATTAAAAATTTTAAATGCTACCTTACCTTTTTAAAAACTAGCTTTAGAAAATTAGAGAATAGGATCTGAGCTTTCCCTCAGGAGTAATGGAGAGAAAACTTCTAGAAAGACCTAGATTGTTTAGGATCTTTGTCTTGGCAAGGTTGTCTCTAGGAAAGATTGTTATAAAATCTAACTTTTTTAGTGGTTTTTGCCTTAGGGTGTGTGTGCTTGCTAGGAAGAAAGAGAAACAGTAAGAGGGAAAATGAAAAATCACCTTGGGTTGGAGGAAGGCCATGCTGCAATCCTTTCTCTTCCATTCTCCTCCCGGGATCTTGGGCGCGCACGCAGACGTGCCTCGTGTGATTTTTCAAGCCACCTGGTCCAAGACTCGAATCATGGTTGGTCATGTGGGAGTCCAAATGCCATCTGCTGGCCCCCAAAAAATCTAATTTTTCTGTGGTCTCTACTTACGCATTTAATAAGAATTTCCTTTGAATTACTTTGATCAAAATTTTTGGAGGTTATTAATACTAATCAGACACTTTTTCTGGGTCTAATTCATGTTTCTCTTTATTATAAATAATGGTTCTTATTCTTTAGTTCATTATCTCATTTTCTGAACAAAGGTTTATTGACTGACCACTGTGTTCTAAGCTCGTACTAAATGTTGTAATACGTTAGAAAAAAATTGTAAAAAAAGAAGAGAAAACCCACACAGGACTTTTGCCATAAATCCTAGGTTAGGAACCAAGAAATCGTTATTACAGCAGTCACCACACATAATTTTGATGCTTTCTAGTGTGGGGGGCCACAAGAAACAGTATTTTAGCGTACAAATGCATTTAAATATAGAACTGAAATATTATAAGCTATGTAGAGATAGCCTTTAAAGAGACCATTGCTATGTTAAATAAATGACAGCTGAAAGAAAATATAAATTTTGTTCCCAGAAGCCAGGCTAGGAGATTCCCTCCCCTCCCTAGGTCCTGTGTCCCCAAGTGCAACAACAGTGAGGTTTGCAGTGTCCTTGCCACCCCGTGGTGAGACAATGCTGCTTTCAGAACACCAGCAGCTGGAAGCTTAGCTGCGACATCAGGATGAAATCCATGGCTCCACAATTTCCATATGGATACATTTTAGATCTGAAAATCCTATCCATATGGAAAAGATTGTAAGAGGGAATACAAATGAATTAGTAACTTCACAGCTTTACATCCCTAAATCATAGCTTTAAGGTAATTTTCACGGGTTAAATTTAGAAAATTAAAGAGTAAACCTACCCCGTTCTTGAGTTTCAATATCTTCTTTTAAGTAAAAATAGACGTTGTCCCATGACTGTGTTAAAGGTGAAGGGATAACTGTTTAATTCAAGGACATAAGTGTCATTTATATTGGTTTCCTTTCAGTCCGTCTCCAATCCTTCTCTATTCGTGGGCTTTACATGACCTGTATTTTTCTCAGAAAAAAACTAAATCTCTTTAGTAATCCAAACTATTGCATTTACTTCTTATGTGTCTCTTCTCCATGGATGAATTCATTAGTGTTAATTATATGTACTATATAGAAGATATGTGTTTACATGTAAAAAGATGTAGATGTTTAAAGATATGCTGATTACATCTTTTATATAAGACATATATGACATATGCATAAGCTATGTGAGAGTTCTTCAGAAGTTCGTGGACTATGCATATTAAAAAAATCTATACATGGATGTCAAAACATATTTGCACCAAAGTAAATTCATACTTCAATTTCATTTTTATAAGCTTTCAAAGTTTCCTCATGTATTTTTGAACATGTGTACTGGTATACACGCTATATGTATAGGTATGTATTCATATGTATATAAATATAGGTATATAATATAAACTAGGGTTATTAACTTTGCATGCTTGAAAAATAGAGCCCAGCATAGTATTTCTTTTTTCTTTTTCTTTTTTTTTTTTTTGGAGAAATTTTTGCTATAGGACACATGCACTCACCAGAGAGACAGAAAATGAGAAATCGCCTCCTCCAAGGGGGATATCCATAACCCAATCCCTTCACCTCCATTCTCCTCTTGGGATTTTGGGCATGTACACACATACACTCAGCATGAGTTTTAAGACACCTGGTCTGGGACTCAAACCACAGTAGACTATATGAGAGTCCAGCAACCCTTATGCCACTTGCTGGTCCCAACAGTGTAGTATTTCTTTCAAACATTTTTCAATAATCAAATTGAAAATCCTGTGTTAGACTATAATTTCTAGGTCAGAAAGTTCTATTCCAATATCTAATTGGAGAACCATTTTTTTAAGATTGAAAATGCCAGTATTCATGATCTGAATCCTCCTTTACACAGTAAGTATGACAACAACTGGACTTCAAAACAAGACAGTTTTCACACTGGGAGCACACGCATGTGTGCCCAAAATCCCAAGAGGAGATTGGAGGAGAAGTGATTGCGGTGTGGCCATCCCCCTTGGTGGTGTGTGTGCGTGTGTATGTGTGTGTGAGTTATTTCTCATTTTCTATCTCTCTCTGCCTCTGCCTCCCCTGCCAGTGCATGAACCCTGTAGGAAAAAAATCTTCAAAAAAAAAATAGAAAGTTTTTTCAGTCATTTTAAAATCACCCTGGTTACTTCGGTGCCCAACACTTTGGAAAATACGAGTGCTTCTAAAGTGTGCAGCTCATCTCTTTGATTGCCAATAGACAGATCAGTACATTCCTAATTTTTAAGAAATCACTCATCTTAAAATCTAAATGAATTTAGAAAGATCAAACTATGGGTTCAGCTGCATTGACACGGCTGCATAATGCTTGAGTCCTTAAGGGAGACCCAGGTACTATTTCTGGACCAACCTAAATAGGGTGGAAGAGGAGGGCACATATCTGTGATGGCTACCTGAGAGGCTGGGGTAGGAAGAATGCCAATATGGCAAGATCCTGTCAAAGAGCAACCCTCCAAATTTCTCGCCCACCCACCTACCCCCTCATGTGCTGTCTCATTAAAAAAATATAATAAGGGGCCGGCAGGTGACATAGTGGTTGAGGTGTTGGACCCTCACGTAGTCGACCTCAGTTCAGGTACTGGACCCTATGGCTTGAAACTCATGTGGGACACATGTGCCAAGTGTGCCCGAGGTCTTGAGAGGAAAATAGAAGAGAAGGGATTGCAGCGTGGCCATCCCCCAAGGAGGGTGATCTCTCATTTTCTGTCTTTCTCTGTCTCTTTAGCGAGCACTTAAACCCTATAGCAAAAATCTCTCTAAAAAAATAAAAAGTATATATTTTTAATAAGAAGAAAAAAATAAAAGGAGAATGAAAGAATCAAATCTGCCAGTATCTGCAGTGCCCTCCTGTGAGGTTCTAAATCCACATCCAAGAGCACAAGGAACATGCAGTTTGAACATTAAAGCTGAGAGAGTCATCGGTCATCTAATGACTCATGTTTTACAAATGATGAAACAAACCTTGCTCTAAGATTATAGGGGATAAAGCCAGAATTTAAAGTTTTTAAATTCTATCAATGGGACTTAACATAAGTGAAATTTTCTAGGATATTTCATGTTCGTATTTTCATGAATGGCCTCATTACAGTAACAATGTGGAGAACTCTGGGTTTCAAATATACAACTGACTTATTATTTGCCTAAACCTAGTGTTCTGTCTGCCTACACTAAGAGTACATCATGAAAAGCCAAGTGCTTTCACCATGATATATCTTAATTATCAGATCAAGTCCAAGATTAAAAAGAATATCAAATGTTTTTAGATTCCTTTGTTATCAAGATTCTTGGTGATAACAAGAGTAATGATATAATAAAAATTGGAAATACCTCAATTCAAAAGAATGAATCTGTTTAAGAAAGAAGAAAAATAAGACGTAAGAATGTGTTTATAGTAGAAAACAGTGACCTGATAAACTAAGATCAGCCTTAAAATTCCAGGCTAATTTTGTATGTTAAACACCGTTTTGAGGGTCTGGATAACACGGGAGCCCTGAACCTCTGAGGTACTGGTTGTGAATACAGACTGCTGTCAGGGATTGCTTGAGTTGATGCCACAATTCCAAGATGGAGACCACAGATTCCTTTATGAGTCAATTGGTTTGAACATATAGAACAACCCACACATCCATTTGTTTTTGTGGCCTCCAGATGGACGAGAAGAAAATAACCATTTGGCACTACAGCTTACAGTTCACTCATAAACAATTCAACCAAGCACTCACATTTCAGCAACACAAAGGGGGTCTTCTATGTATTTAAATCAGCACTAAAATAATCATATGGGGGAAAAACCTTCATGTATGAGTTTCCAACTTAAGGGGAACATTACTGCCCTAATTCATGAATGGAAAAAATAAATCAGTAAAATTGAAATAGCTATATAAATCAGTTCCTTATTTTAAAAGATAAAGCAATTCTAGTCTTGAGAAAGATATGAGAGTTCACAGGCTTGTCAGGCTGTTAATTTCTTTTGTAAGTTACATGAATATAACTAACGAAAATATGTACAAGCCTTTGTAAAATTCATTGTTGCCCCAACTGAAACATTTCCAGTGATGATGAACAGTCGTTTTCCTATTGTTGTCACAATAAGTTGTCTTTAAAAACATCTCTAGAGAAAATGATTAATTAGATTTCAATTATGCTGCAGAAAAAAATGTACTTTACATACGCACACACTAAAAAGCATTATAGTGTTTCTTTAATGTGTTTAAAAATTCAAAAATGTTTTTAAAAGCCACTTAAAAAGTCAAAGCAAAAGCAAGCTAATGGAATATGGTGTCATCCTTCAAGTTGATGTATGTTGAGTTTCCCCAGGTCCTTTTTTATGACATTACACAGACATTGTTGGAATTTTTCTGAATTATCTTTGAAATTTTCGAAATACCCATTATGAGCTGTTGACAGACACAAGGATAATCTCTGTAGTTCTGCCATGACTTGAATGAAAGACTGAAATTAACATTATTCCCCTTTAAGAAGGTGGATTGACAAGGCATAGCTGTCATGTGGGGCTTGTCTGTACATTGGCATGTACAAATACCTCTTTTTCCTTCTTCCTCTCTCTCATCACTTCATTAATGTAATATACATTGTCACATTTTGTTACCCTTTCTCCCTTTTTTGCCTCCCTCCTTTCATCTTTCTCTCTCTTCCTCCTTTCCCTTTCTTCTTCCCACATTTCTATAATTTATTAATTTATTAGTTCTTGCTTACTGGTGACTTTTCATCTTTATTTTCGCTTTCACTTCTCTCCACTCTCTTCAGTCTAATCCTCTTTTTTTCCTCTGGCATCTCGGTAACCATTTTTCTAAGTAAAACTTACAAATATGTTCCTTACAGCTTTAACTGTACTTTGTTCATCAATATGGTTTGACTAACAAGAGATAAAATTTAATAAGAGATACAATATAATAGCACAGAATAAGTAATCTTATATGTTTTTAATATAAACTTAATGCATTGCAGTATCAAATATGTCTAGAAATAAATTTTGGTATTTACTTCTTTCAAATGACATTTACAATATTTTTAAATGGCATTTATTTGAAAAAGCTACATAGGAAGTTTGTATTTCTCAAAAGTTTCCAAATTTAACACAAATTCCTATTTCTACAGTACAGTAATATTTGTTGCATTGGAGGGGGTAAAGTTTTTAAGTATAACTTTTACAAATCTGCAAACCATGTTACTGTTATAAAAAAAAATATTATTTACTGGGCCAGCAAGTGGCATAGTGGTTAAGGCACTGGACTCGTGTGTGGTCAACCACGGTTCAAATCCCTGAACCAATGGCTTCGAACTCAGACCAGGCACAAGTATGTGCATGCTCAAAATGGCTACCCCCCTGGGAAGTGATTTCTCCCTTTCTGTCCCCCTGTTTCTCTCTGTCTCTCTGGTGAGTGCATGCACTCTACAGCTAATATATATAGATATATAGATATACAGATATACATACATATATATGTGATTATATATATACACACACATATCAAATTATAAATATATATGATATATATTGGAGATTATATATACACACACATACACATGTATAATTTGCATAAATACATATATTATCCTTCAGTGTTTCAGAACAAGTGAATTACTACCACTTTATAATATGTTATAATATATTCTACATTTAAAGTTTTAAAATGGCAACCAGCAGGTGGCATGGTGGTTAAGGGCTCTGGACTCCCACACGACTGACTACAATTCGAGTCCCAGAACTGGCAGCTTGCTTTCTCACTTTCCCTCTTTCTCTTTCACTCTGTTGCTCTCTGGTCAAATTAAAATAAATAAATTTAATTTTTTTAAAAAAGAAAAAAATTAATATCAAAATATTTGACATAAAGTGGCTGAAATGTTTCTTCAGAAATTTTTTCCATTACCCTAATAAACATCTTTTGTTTCTGTTGAAATTTTTTAGACATAACCCAACTTTACCTTTCTCTTGAAATAGTGCTTAAGTACATGGGCGGGAGAGAGGTCTTTAAAAAGTTCATGGAAATCATGTGTTATGAAAAAGCTATGTGTGGATTTCAATTTCCTCTGCATCAAAATAAACTCATACTTTAATTTCATTTTTACATGCACTTTTTTTTTTTTTTTTGAGAGGTTTTCTGCTAGAGGGCACGTGCACTCGCCAGAAAGACAGAGAGACAGAAAGCGAGAAATCACCCCTCAGGGAAATGGCCACGATGCAATCCCTTCTCCTCCATTCTCCTCTTGGGATCTTGAGCACGCACAAACACACACATGCTCGGTGTGAGTTTAAGCCACCGGGTCCAGGACTCAAACCACGGTTGACTACATGGGAGTCCAGAGACGTAGACATTACACTAACTGCTGGTCCCTACATGAGCTTTTGGAAGTATCCGCCCACTGGCTTTTATTTCCAATTTTCTCCTTTATTCCTTATTTCCAAAATTATTTCATTTCCAAATTATATTGCCTCTTGAGATGAAACATTTTGTTTCATATGGTTAGCTGTTACAGAAGAAGAAGAGGACCAGACAATGGAATGGTGGTGACATGGCTAGACCCATATGAGAGGTCCTCAGATCATGTCTTGATACCTCCCTGTACATATCCAGCACATGTGCCCATGATCTGGGCTGGCCGAGGCTGGGGATAGATTGTGGCTATGAGTGCATGTCTGTGTGTGTGTGTATATATTCTCCCTTTAGGGCAAATATGCCTATCCTCCACAAGGTCCAACTCATATAGCCATACTCTCAACATTCCATGTTTTATCTGTAGAACACGGTTGATGTGTCCATGTCACAGAGTCCAAGTTAGTCACTAGAAATATGCTGTGAAGATGTGGATAGCCCAAAGTGAGTTTCAGCACATCAAGTATAAAAAAACAATTCAGAAAGGTTTTGTCATCTTATGTCTGATCATGTTAAAGATTTCTCTTCCACGCTATAGAACAGGTATGTCTCATTTTCCCTGGTAATCCAACAGTAAAAGTTGAATGACACACACACACACACACATCACAGATAAGCAGTCATTTTCAAAAAGAATAACAGATCTATATTTAGGAAAAGAAATATTTACCTAGCTAAAGATGTACTTAGAGAAATACAAATGTAGTTCAGGGTTGGTATTCTCGTCATCATCCTCTGAGTTCTAAACCTCATTGATAGATCTATGAATACGTACAATACAGCATCCTGAGGCCAGCAGGTGGCATGGTATTCAAGGCGCTGGACTCCCGCATAGCCAGCCTCAGTTTGAGTCCCAGACCAAAGGCTTGAAAGTCATACTAGGCGCATGTAAGAGCATACTGAAATTCTATAGAGGAGGATGGAGGGGAAGGGATAGCGCATGACTGTCCTCCCTGGGAAGTGATTTCTCTTTGTCTCTCTCTATTGCTCTCAGGTTAGCACACATGCCCAATGGCAAAAAAACGTGTGTGTAACACACATACACATGTACACACACACATTTTATACACATATATGTATATGTGTGTATATATGTACATATATACACATATATATTTATAGATCTCATCCATTCATCAACTTTTTAACTCTACAAAACTGTGTGTCTCTTGACAGACACCTTCTACATACATAGGAAAAGCCTGGACCATAGATTTAAACTTTCCTCCAAGGCCACCTAGCCTGCCTGTTGAGCAAACCATCAAACTCAAAGCTCCAGTTTTAATTATCCAGGGAACTCCTTGCAAATTGAACTAAGAGAAAAGTCAACTTCAAAGAATTAAGCAAGAGTCCACAGTGAGTCCTTAGGCTTTTTGTACCTTACACAAAAAGGTCTTGGCAAATGAGAGTGCTAGAAAGAGGCTCAACACAAATAAATCAGAGGAGCTGTGGACACCTAATTGGATGGACACAAGTAAGTCGATGTTATATACTTGTGGTCAGAAGCCCTGAGTTCTTGTACTTCATTCATGTATTCCACAAACACTTTTAATTGCCCACCTCCTAAGTGGCAGGTCTGGGTTCATTTCCTATTTCCAACACTTATTAACTGTGGGAATTTGGGTAGATGCTTTAAGCTTCCACAAGCCCCCTTTTCTCATTTGTAAAATCGGAAAGCTAAACCAGACTCTCTGGTTTGTTACATGTTTTTTGTTTTCTTTTAATTTTTTTAAGTTTGCTTATTTCCTTCTTCTATGCACAAGAGAGGCAGAAAGACAGATGAGAGGACACTTCCAACAGGGTCTTGATGGAGCGATCCAGCCCCCAATTCAGCCAGTCTGGAATTATAGTTGCACACATGTCTAGGTCTCTGGGGGGCAAACCTAGAACCTTCTTATATGGTCAGCCTCACAGAGCATTTCGTTTTACCACAGCGTCACCATCTAGCTCCCTAGGTGGGTTTGCTGTGTATGATAAGAGTCTAATGAGATATTTAGGGAGGTATTTGTAACTCATATCATTTTCCATAAAACAAATGTAAGTTTCTCTTTTGCGATGTTACAATAATTACTTCTGTTCTTGAGACACTGTCTGCATTAGAAAAAGAGTGAAAAACAATAGGAGTGTCTCTTTTAACACTTCTTATATAGGGACAAGATTACCACATACTGTTTTATTTCATTCTCACAAAAATGATGTGACGTTAGTTTTATTATATAACCATCCCCTCCGTTAGGCTGGTGACCAACTAGAGATCAGTAAAAGTCTAAAAAGAGTAAAAAAGCCATTAATGTAGTGATTGGTTGTAGACCATTGTGAATGTACTTAATGTACATTTAAAATTATAATCGTACACTTATAAATGTTTACAATGATTAGTTTTATTGTATTTCACCACAGTAAAAATAAAAAGTAGTAAGGCTAAGAAGCAAAGCCAGGAGGTGTAATATACCATAAGAGATCACAAAACCATGGTCATTATTTTAGACTAGTGAAGACAGGACTTTTTTTTTTTTTTTTTTTGGAGATCCCAGAGGAAAGCTCCTGAGAAGGCAGGGGGGAAGGTGGCCGGGTGAATTCCTGCAGAGGGGGTGGAGCCCGGCAGCTGGCTAGGGGACCGACTGTCAGGGGAGATGTGCCTAGACTTGGAGGGAAACGACATCAGCCCTGATGTCACATTTATTCTCCCCATGGAGGAGCAACAGGTTTGCCGTGCGCCGTGACCGTCTGTCGCTGGCAGGTTAAAGGAAGAACGGCACCGGTCTGCTTGTGGGCCGGAGCACAGCCTCTTCCTACAAAGCATGAGATTCTAGGTATTTTTAAATGAATTTCAATTTATAGTAAATAGTCACAGGGCTGCCGTTTTAAACCATTGACTCTTTCTAAATATTCTTTTCTTTTTTTGTTCTTTTTTGGGAGAGATTTTCACTGTAGGGCGCGTGCGCTTGCCAGACAGACAGAGAGAGACATAGAGACAGAAAGCGAGAAATCACCCCCCAGGGGGGATGGTCACGCCGCAATCCCTTCTCCTCCCTTCTCCTCTCGGGATCTTGGGCATGCACGCACACGCGCCCGGTGTGAGTTTTAAGCCACTGGGTCCAGGACACGAACCGCGGTCGACTACATAGGAGTCCAGCGACATAGCCATTACGCTAACTGCTGGTTCCCAGGACTATTTTTAAAACAAATGGAAGTGTATACATCTATAGTTTTATCAATATCTATAGCATTTAGAAAAATTGAAGTTTATGTGTCAAGTAGTTATACTGATTATTTAATATTTAACTATAGGCAGATTATATGCATGATCTGCTAGAAATATATCCCCATGCACTGAGTCAGTGGAGTTTTTCAAACAAGTATCTTATTTTCTGATTCTAGTCAAAGTACTTTGCTTTACATTGACTTTAGTGAAACTTGTAAGTTGCCAAAGTAGAGTTATTCATGAAATTTTTGAAACTACATCGGGCTATACGTATTTAAACCATGTTCTATGAAAATATAAATGATCCTGTAACATTTTCAATCTAATCATAATTCATTTTATAATGGCAATTGCAAAACACATTTGTTAATTTTGTTAATTATATCACTCTCGTTGACTTTCTCAGCTCACTTTCACTTTTCGTGAAGAGATACTTGTGACATTTAATGTTTAATGTCATTAGGGGTTTCTTTGGAATAATGATGGGAATATTGTTCAGCAATTTTGAAATCTAACAGGAGTAAATGTAGGCTTTAGCTGCATCTGTTGACTATACACATGATGGAAGATCACAGTTGTTTAAAAAAATAACTGCAATCTAAAAGGGAATGAAAGTATGCTGGGAAAAAAATGGTCCAGGCGGGTTAAGAGGAGTTCTTTGGCAGACTGCTTTGCCCAGCATGCTGTAATATCTCTTTCCCAAGCATATTGCCAAACTACACTGAACAATCTTGATAAGGGAGATTTAATTAAAATGCTGTAAGCATAAGATCTCTGCCTTCATGCTATAGAAGATTTTGTCAAAAGAATTTTATTACAAACCTAGCAGGATTTTTTAAATGTATTATTCACTTGTAGCCATCCCACTGATTACTTTACGGTTGGAAGTATAACACAACCAGTCGGTTCTTAATAAGGGCTTTTAAAAATCACAGCATGTTCTTCAGTCCCTCAGTACAGGATGAATGTGACATCAGGGACACAAATATCATTACCTTGATAAATTACTGACGGCATAATGATTATGGAAATCGTCATCGACTGATCATCAGTCACAATTTATTTCAAATCAATGTCTACAATTTGTAGCCTGGATGGAAGTTTTATCAAAACCCCCTCTGGTATAGTACAGCTCTTCAGAGCTAACTTCCTCCTAAGAGCATTACAGCTTTGTCATGCATCATCTGCTGTTCATGAATGGAACCACTCAATGACTCCATGGCCTCCAGCAATCCAAATTAGTCAGAAGAACATTGGGCTACCACGTACTCTAGGCAAACTCACTCAGAAAAGCAGTTTAATTTAAGAACCAGCAAATGTGCCAAACTACAGAATCCCTCCCTAGACACAGAGTTTCCCATTTTTTTTCCCTTTCCAACTGGCAATAAATGGTAATGTTTGACTTTACTATGCTGTTAAATTGCAAATAAATTGTTGCAGAATCATGACATAATAGGCATTTACATCTTTAAAACAATCTCTGTAACAGGAAGCATAATTGGCATGCCTTTGTTCGAGACTTGGTAAGGCTTCCTTATTCTTTTTCCAACACATTTAACAGTTCAAGTGATTGTAGGTCAATAGAGTCCATGGAATCAATCCCTATGGTATTAATATTATATATTTCTAATTTCTAAGTTAATTGTAATTTCTTAAGGATCACAAGATAGCCAGTGTCGATGTTTGCTAATAAGTTATATCAGGAAAACTTGGTCCCCCAAATTCTGCCTTCTCAGATTAACATGAGACTGTAGAGTATACATTAGCTAGCATGGAGATTTGATTTAGATGTAAGCATGACTAGATTTTTCAAAAAGGCTGCCTTTTCTTTTTATTTATTTATTTTTTAATTTGTCAGAGAGCACATGCACTCACCAGGGAGCCAAAGAGAGATAGAAAGAGAGGGAGAGGGAGAAAGCACTCCACGCCAGTAAAGGGTAGTCATGCTACAATCCCTTCTCCTCCATTTCTCCATCCTGGCAGGATTTGGGGCACGCACGCATACACATGCACCCAGTGTGTTTTTCAAGCTGACAGGACTACGATTTAAACAACATGATCAGCCATAGAGGATTTGGTGCCCTTAACTACCAGGCCATGGAGATAGCTCCCTTCACCCCTCACCTCCCCAAACAAGGCTGCCTTCTCTACTTTCACTTTTTTACTGGGAAACTCATACAAGGTTTGGGGTATATAAAATTATCCCTCAGTATCTGCAGGAAATTAAGAACCCTCATGGATAACAATATCCAAGGATGCGGAAGTCCTTTATATAGAATGGTATGATGTGTCCATGTAACCTGAGTACCTGTATAGTTTAAATCATCTCTCGATTATCTTTTTTAGTATTATTTAATTTTATCATTATTATTGTTATTATTATTATTATTAATTTGCTATAGTGCATGCTCACCAGAGAGAGAGAGAGAAAAAGCAAGCCGCCAGTTCAGGACTTGAACCACAGTCAGCCATGTGGGAGTCCAATGCCTAAGCCACCATGCCACCTGCCAGACCTTCTAGATCATCTTTAACACCTAATATAATGTAAGTGCCTGAAAATATTTGTTATACTGTTTTGTTCGGGGAATAATGATAGGAAAAGAAGTCAACGTTTTTAGCATGATAAAATAATCAAACACCTAACTATGCTGTACACAGCATCATTTTTCCAACAGCAGTTGGTTGAATCTGTGGGTACAGGACCCACTGATACAGAGCGTCCACTCTACTTTGCAGATATAGAGAAATATAACAGAAAATAAACACTCAAACACTAAATTCTGTTCTGTTTTGTGAGAGAATATCAATGCAGTAGTTTTGAGGGGAGGGGAATGAATGATAGTTGCATAAATTGACCAATGGAAATAGGTTGAAATAAAATTGAAACTTCACATTGTGTTACAATTCACTGTAAGCTTTCTTTGTATTTTGGATAAAGTTTGCTATTAATAACATTATTCCTTAATTTTACAGTTTTACTTTTAGAATATCACATGAAATTAGACACATATTAGAGGTTTCCTGATAAACTAAGATTAGATCAAGTTTTAGATGGGCATGTACTTCTCTAAATGAATACAGAAATTCTCACAACAAAACGGAACACAAATTAAATTGAAATAATATTTTAATGATTATTTATTAAGTGTCAGTTATGGTTCACGCATTCTTTTAAAGGTTCTAAGTATTTTTTGTAACTTCTTTTTTTCTTTTGTGACTCTCACAAGAACCCTACAGAGGTTTGTTCAGTTCCATTTTCCCAATGACAAAAATGAATCAGAATTGCCTGAAATCATAAGAAGTGTAGGAGGCATATCTATTTGAACTTAAGGCCATTAGTCTTCACACGATGCAGAATTCCTTGGATGAAATATGAATAATATGTTGGATCTATTTCAGTTCAGCTTTTGTTATCTTTATTTGGCATTTATAAACTGTTTGTCATATTAATAGCTGCATATCAAATACTGTGGAGGAAAAAAATAGAAGGAAAGAAAGAAGAGAGGGAGGGACAGGGGAAGGGTGGAAGACATCCAGAGTCCCATACAGACTTTAAGAAGTTTACACTTATTCCTACCTCAGTTATTTCCTTTCTCCTAATCTTTCAAGGGGAATTGGGACATTGGACCATTTTTTTTCTGAGGACCAGCAATATGTAGAGTCCTCTAAATCTAAAACAAGGCTGCCCCATCATCCTTGGCTTCCTCTGCTAAACCTCCTTTCTTCAATGGCATCATCATCTTCCCAATCATCCTTTTGAGGACTTTATTGTTGCCTTTGTCTACTCTCTCCAAAATCTAATTAGTGAGTAAATCTTGTTGATTTACTTTCTGTAGCTTACTTCACATAAATGTTTCCTTTTCCATCCACTCTCTCAATTCTCCATGCCTTATACAGTGAAGATAAGTGCTGAATTGTCTCTTAATGAAGTAAGTGACCCCATCAATAAAGTATGATTGCCCCCTCCAGCAGACACTTCTGGGATGACTTTCCAATGTGTGACGAGGTTCCCTGGTCACAATTCTTTCTGATTGTCTGGAACAGGCTGCTCTTCCTGGACTGACAGGCATCCTGGCTTTCTGTGATCTATATCTTGAATCTAGGGCTTCTCCTCTGTGCACACCAGAGAAAGTCAATGTTCAGCAATAGGGATGGTGAAGTAGGTATCTATGGTGGTCAGCATCTGAACAGAGTAAGGTGTGACACCATGTTGTTTATAGAGTTAGGCAGATTTTGCATTTCAGAACTGATTCTGTCACTAACTGTATGCTTTAGATCAGTGTATCCATTTGATGAATATTTATTGACCACATGCCCCATGCCAAGTAATGTTGGGAATATAGGATGGTGATGAAAACAGATAAGCTTATCTTATCTAAGCTCAAAGGTATCTTCCAACTCAAAGGGTTGTTGGGAAAGTCGTGGGCTATTTTACATAGAAAAATACATCATGTGGAGCTGGCAGGTGGCGTAGTGATTAAAGGCACTGGACTCCCACATGGTCAACCATGGTTTGAGTCCCAAACCCCTGGTGGCTTCCCCTCTCTCTCTCTCTCTCTCTCTCTCTCTCCCTCTCTCTCTCTTCCTCTCTCTCTCTCTCTCTCT
>NW_006210031.1:1074038-1173807 GCF_000334495.1 Tupaia belangeri chinensis | reverse complement strand
ATCTTTCCCGCTCTCATCAAAATTGGAAAATAATAATAAATACAGTTAAAATAATTCTTAAAAAAATATGACTTTCCCGACAACCTAATATTTATTTCTAGTAAAAGAAGATAGAACAGGTAAAGCATCAACCAAATGAATGAGATTATTTCAGATAGTAATAGGAGCTATTTTAAAATGTTAGCTGGTAGAAAATAAAGTGAGAAAATGAGAGCCACTGAACTTAGATTTTGTGGTAAGAAATAACTTATTGAGGGTTAATGTTTCAGAATGACCCAAAGGAACCAGCCAGGAAAAGATCAGGACAGAGTGTTGGAACCAGGGGAACAGTAAGTGCAGACTAAGGGGCAGAAGGAGGGCAAGAGTGAATGAAGGGTAGCTGGCAAAAAGAGTGATCATGGGGGTCAGATCTGAGCCACAGGCCTTGTGGGTCATGGCACGAATCTGAATTTGATTCAGGAGTGATGAGGAAGCCATTGGGAGGATTTGTGCAGAGGAGTGGCCTGACATGCTTTTCAATAGAGAAATATGGTTCCATCTGTTGTGAGGAGAAAGGATGGCAGTCGTAGCCAGAGTTTCCTGTGGTCTGAATGCACACCAGGCGTTTGTGTGTGTGCCCAAAACCCTGGCCAGGACCATCACACAGAGAGCCCAAACTAGATTTAATAATTCTGATTGCAGGCCAGTTCCACAGCCTAGTGGTTATTAAGGTGGCCAGATACCACATGGCCTCCTGTGTGATTTCCTGTTCTGGGAAGCTCTCCAGGTACATGGGTGTGCATGCCCAAAGTCCTAAAAGGATGGAGACATGGAGGAGTGGGGATTGTGTTATGACCATGCCCCTTGGTGGGTGCTTTCTCTCCTCTCTCTGGAGAGTGTGATGTATGTGCCCTCTAACCAACCAAACAAACCAAAAACTGCTTGCATGGTATATTCAGCTACTTCTAAATATCTGAAGCATTTTTAAATGATTGTATTATTTATATGCATTAAAAATGATTTAATTTTAGCAAACATGTTTTTCTTTTTTAAAATTTGTTGTTGTTGTTGTTGTTATAGGGCACATGTGTTCACTAGAGAGTGACTGGAGGAGGGGTTTAGTGAGAAATTACCCCCAAGGGAAAATAGCCATGCCACAATCCCTTCTCCTCCATTCTACTTTCTGGATTTGGGCACACGTGCACATGTGTGGTACGTTTTTCAAGCCACAGGGTCCAGAACTCAAACTGAAGAGTCAGCCACGTAGGATCCAGTGCTTTAACAACCATGCCACCTAATGGCCCACTTTCTTCTTTTTTTAATTGTTCGAGGATGTGTGTGCTCCCCAGTGAGAGAGACCATAGGCATGAACCCCTCCTCCCTCCATCCCCACCCTGATGGAGCATGGTCATGGCACAACCTCTTTTCTCATTTCTCCTCCCCGTCAGGGTTTTGTGCACACACACACACAAATGCCTGGTGTGCATTCAGACCACAGGTGGTCATTAGGATCTGGGTTCAGACACACTGTGCTTCACCACGGTGCTACAGGAGTGTCCCAGTATACATTTTGTTATACAGTACAGTAAGTTTAGATTTATACATTTCATAAACTCAGCCCAAAATCTTTGGAAGACTTATTTGCTCTTACTTTAGGGAAGTTATAGGAAAATTTGAATACACTTCGTGTGTGGGGTTGGGTGGGCATGTGTAATAAACCAGAAAAATGACACTGGTGAGGCAAATTAGATACTGGACTAATACTGGATATTAGTCCATCAACCCACTGTGCTAAAGCTGGTAAAAAGCCCCCAAAACTCCAAGATCTACTCCTGCTTGCATGGAGCTCATAGTCTTGCAGAGACCCAGGATGCGTTTGCAGAACAAATAATCGCACCTGACAGTGCATGCCTTGATCCAAACCAGCACAAAAAGAGGTGCCAGGTAGCAGAGGTGGGACGTACCCCGGACTGACAGAGAACAGCTTGAGGAAATAACAGGAAAAGAAGAAAACACACATTGTAGTCTTTTCAAAGGTGGTTTGAGCCAACTAGAACAGGGGCTTCACATGGGCTGCTACAGTATAAGGACAGAGTGGGAAATGAGGCAAGAAAAGAAAATTGGAACCAGATTGTGGAGGGGCCTTCATGCCTGGCCAAGGAATGTGGACTTTGTACTGTTGGTGCTGGGCAGCTCTTGAAGGGCTTTGAGCAAGGGAGTAACAGGATGAAAAGGTATTTGAGAGGATGAATCCAACAGCTGTGTGTAGGACCAGGCAGGAGAGGGAGGTCAGGAAGCAGCTGGGATGGCTGAGCTGGGGTTGGGTGTTTTGATTTTGTTCTCAATTTTTGAAGTAAAATCATTTTATAAACATGTCAAAAGTTTCCTTATATCTGTTTATGCCATATGAACTATCTAATGATAGCGCTTTTATCAAGAAGTATTCTTTATATATAACTTATATGAATAGTCTCCACCTAAAAAAAAGAAAAGTATTTGCCCTTTCTGCCATTATTTTCTTGATCAATAGTGACAAGCTAACGAAAACTTGACAAGGAAATAGCCAAAGAGTAGGAAATTATGAAAACAAGTGAATGTTTTGCTAAGGAAATGTTTATGACTGTGGTTCTCATCATTATGAGTTAATTACAGGCTCTCAGCAAATATCCCATTGTGAACTCAGAGGTGCAATATGTTTTATTTGAAAAAATGAAATAGTGATTTCCTTTCTAGTATTCAGTTGCATTTCCTGCTATTTTAAGACTACTCAGTGGTACCAATGTACTTTGACAAGCAATTATCCCAGCATGTCTTTGCAGTGTATTTTAACTATAATGCTTTTTAGAAGCTTGAATTGTAAAAACAGAGTCCTGTTTTAATTGATCAGATGTGCATCTAGAGTTGTTTGACTACTCTATGTAATATCAGAATAGCTTAACTGACTTACATGAGCAGCAAAAAAGAAAAAAAAAAAAAACACCTGTTGGAATAATCCACACAAAACTTCCCTCAAAGATGTTGTATATAGGGTATATAGGGACCAGCAGGTGATGTAATGGCTATGTAGCTGGACTCTCATGTAGTCGACTGCGGTTCAAGTCCCGAACCCGGTGGCTTAAACTCACACCGGGCACATGTGCATGCGTCCCCAAGATCCCAAGAGGAGAATGGAGGAGAAGGGATTGAGATGTGACCATATCTCCTGTGGGGGTGATTTCTCTCTGTCTTTCTGTCGAGCACACCGATAGCAAAAACCTCTCAAAAAAAAAAAAAAAAAAGTTGTATATAATGCCTTTGCCCAGACTTTCTTGAACATGTTTATTGTTGAGAAAGGATGACATGCAGTCCTGAGTTCTGACCAAAATAAGGAACAAAATGGACCATAAACCATCTCTGGAAATTCATAATCCAATCTACTGAGGCCGGTGACCATCTGATTATGGCAGTTACAGGCACTGCCAACCTTGAATTTTGCCCACATTCTCTTATTCCGGCAAATGTGGCGCAGAGAATGGCACAGCACATAGTCTACAAGCAAAAGGTGACTCGACAGAGTAAGAATTCTCCATGTTAATGCGGCCCTAGTGCCTGTTAACCACAATTCATTGTTTAGAAGCTGACGTCTGTGATTGATTCAGGCACGGGGCCATTGCTTAATTTACTTCAGTTTGATTTTTTTCCTTTACACTCCCAATTGGCTTCTCTGGAGGAGGAAAGTCAGACAGTAGTTACTGTTTTGGAAAGAAAAGATAAGCCAAACACTTTAGAATGCATTTTTCTGACACTCCTTCGCCAAGTGTTATATGACTGTATCAAATTTCTTTAGACTTTGATAATGAGAAACAGACAATTCCATAGAAAATACAACGAAGAGATTTACAGTAATAGAAGATTTCAGAAATACACATGGTTCTAAATGGCACCAAGATTATGTGCTTTAGAGCTCTGAATTTTTTATTTTTTTCATGTTTGAGTAGGCCCTACGGTTGATTATCAGGTTGAGGAAGGGCCGAGACCCTGTCTGCTGATTATAAATGTGCATGTGTGTAAAATTTTCACACATAATATAATATTTCAAAGTTATTTTTATGGAGGCTCAGGGGTCCCAGAACTTAAACAAAACTGCTGATCATTGGCTCCAAGAAATACTTAGAAGGAATCATAGTTTTTTTTACATCGTATGGAGTCATTTGCAGACTTTTGGGCTACAGATCACATAATGTTTATTTATTCAGCTGGCTTTGGAGATTTGAGCAATATTTAGAGACACACGAGTCTCTGCCTTGCTTAATAAAAAGTATACTCAAAGGTATAGCTGCAGCATTTTTATATACAAGAGGTTCTCACGAGCAGGGGTTGATACTGACAAAAATGTAATTTTAGAATTAAAAAGAAACTAACAGATTCCAGGGAAAAAAAATTGTTCAGCATCATCTTTCTTAAAAAAAAAAAAAAACCTTTAGCAAACCTATGCCCTTTATGCTATAGAACTCTGAAATACATTAGCTTTTACAAAAACAACCGTAAACCGTAACTTCCATTATTCTCTCTGAACAACAATGACAAATAAGAACTGGTTCACCTTCTAAGAATAATCATTTAACACAAGACAAAGACAAAATTTGTAATTGTGTTGGCATTATCAGTAGAGCTTTATGTCACAAAGTCAACTCATTCTTTTCTTTAAAAGTGGTAGAATAAATATTTCATATCTGTAGCTTTTGAGGATCATTCAGCCTTTCAATCTTGAGGCAGTCTTTCAACATATATACCAATCTGAATTCCTTAACATATGTAAAATGCATCTGTCTACATGTCTTTGAAAAATATGATGATCTTAGGGTGTGCCTGAAATTTTCATTATATGGACCATATTCCAAACAGGATTGGAACTTGATGAGTGTGTTTAAGTCCCTACGTATTCATTCAAGTTTTTCTTTGTTTATTCTTTTTCCAAGGCCCTAATACTTCTAAGTCTGTGATGTGTCAAAATCGCTTTGCTCTATAATCTACCCAGATAATTAAATTGATCGACAGTATTTAACATCTCAAACATAGTTATTTATTTGATTAAAGTAGTGATATCTGAATCTTTTATTTAATGGGAAGGATATATTTTCTACCATGAATCATTGTCCTTTACTTCCATTCTTTTCTTTTTCTCTTGACCTACCTGCCCCATTCATTGTAAGTAATTACTTTATTGTGAAATCATCCTTTGTATGAGTTTCTCAGTTGACATATGATTACTACTGAGTATTCTATTGTTGGTAAGAGGACTAATTTGTGGAATTGTGTCAGGGTGATTTCTGTACTTTTTAAGCCTCTATGAGAAAAATGAGCATAGATTGAACCTGTGACCCATTCTTCTATTCCATGCTCACTTCTTCAATATTGATTTGTGATTTGTCTTTGGTTTGGGGAATCTATTATATTTCATGTTTGTGTGTGTGTTATTTTTTTCTTTTCTTTTCTTTTCTTTGGAGAGAGATTTTTATTATAGGTTGTGTGTACTCACCAGAGAGATAGAGAGAAAGAGAGAAATCATCCCCTTCCCCCCAGGGGGAATGGCCATGCCAAAATCCCTTCTCCTCCATTCTCCTCTTGAGATTTTGGGCATGCATGCACATGCACCCAGCATGTTTTAAGCTGTCAGATCCGGGACTTGAACTACAGTCAAAGTAAAGTTCATTAAAAGGGTTTTTTAAACACAAAGTAGATTCCATCATCCCTCAGTATCTGTGGCAGATTAATTCCAGGAGATCTCGCAATTACCCAAATCTACTGATCCTCAAGTCCCTTATCTAAAATGATGTAGTGTTTGCAGATAACCTATCATCTTCCTGAGTACTATAAATCATCTCTAGATGACTTGTAAATTATCTCAACATTGGGTGTAAGTGAAAAAGAAAATACGAAGAATAAACCTTTTCAGCATCTCTCTTTTGGGGAGTCACATCTTCCCCCATTTGGTGACAATTGTCATGGTCAGGCTGCATCTGCAGTGGATAGAATCCACAGACAGATTCAAAACCCAGGGATATGGAAGAATTCAGCTTTGAAAGGAGTATAGCAATAATTATTAATTACACAAACTTTCACACACACAAACACACACACACACACACATACACTTGGTCCAGACTTGTCATCTACTTGGCAGCAAATTGACCTTCAGAGCTAGAAAGATACATGCCTGACCACAGGTTCAGATCCCTGGGTAGACCTGAAGTGTGTGTGTCTGTGTGTGTGTGTGTGTGTGTGTGTGTGTGTGTGTGTGTGTATCCAGGATTATAAGGAGCTGGAGGGTTGGAGAACAGTATCATGGGGTGATATAACCCTGTTGTGGATCTCTCTCTCATGCATACTATCATGAATAAAATAAATAGAAACAATGCTTAAAAATATTAGGCTAGGAAAAACAACATGTAAGAGAGCTGAGGGTCATAAAAGACCATAAACTAGCAACATCTTTCCAAGTATTACCATATTTCAGATGAAATGCAATAAAACATTTAAAATTCCAGTGTATCAATTTATTTGATTTGATGGCACACTAAATTATATTTTAATTGCTTTTTTCCTTTAGCCAGTATCACCACTTTAGATTTTCTGACCTCAATCTAGGCTTCTTTTAAACTTCACAAACAGAAATATCTCCCTGCAGAAAGAAAACTGTATGCCGCACTTTGTCACACACTGAACTGCTAATGAGGAGCAGGTCTAAAATGGCGCAAATGAAACATACGTTCAGGTTTTAGGCTATGCAAAGCATGGTAATAGAGAACTTTTTATATGTTTTATCAATAAAATTTAAAAAGTAAGGGGCCTTGCAGGTGGTGTGGTGGTTAAGGTGCTGAACTCTCACATGGCTGACCATGGTTCACATCACAGATCTGGTGTTACTCTCTCTCTCTGGTCAAATTGAAGACAATAATGAATAAAACTAAATGAATGATTATTTTTTAAAGAGCTTTTTAAAGACTTATATTATATATGTGTATATGCACACACACACATATATAACTGTAGTTATGTTTATTTTATTGTTTCTTGATTATTTGAATGACTACCTTATTTGGAGCAGTAGAGTACTGTTTCCAGGAAAGGAAACATATGAAACATGAAAGGCAACAAAAATGGATTTATTTTGTTTATAAAGTTGGATATCCCATAAGAAATAAAGAATAACTCAGTTCTTATTGAAGTTATTGGTGGTAATAAGTATAAGTACAAATGAGAAATTTAACTCAGACATCAGGAAGAATGCTCATATGAATAATGTCTTTCGGAAATATGTCATGGAAAATTTAGTAAATTTTGGATATTTCTATGAAAAGCTATAGTTATGAGCTGATTTATATACATTCTTGCCTAGCTAACTTTTTTGTTGACTACTACTTCAAACCTAGTTTCATACTTGAATAAGCTAAAAAGAAAGGAGCTCAGGAAAAAAAATTAACAGTTGAGCTAAATATATTAATTTCACCAATGCAAAGATGAATTTGATTGCTTCATTGACAGTGTTTGTTCTTTTGTTTGATTCTTTGTCTTTTTAGCTCCACATTCATACTTCTTCAAAGCACTGTAAGCAATGCATTTTTAACAAAATCACAATGACTGTTACTTTCACGAAGATTTATTAATACAGACTACTAAATAAAAATGTCAAAGACGCAGTAAATATCATGCATAAAAAGCATAAAGAAATGCTACGTTGGTTTGAGGAGAAATAGGAAATGTAATTTACATTCTGAGTAGAAAATGAATTTTTAGTAATGTTAGGCAAAAACAAATTATAGGCAAAAAAGTTAATGGTTCTCATGATACTTACATAAGAGGGCAAAATTGAAAAAAAATCAGATGTTGATGTACAAACAGAGCTGACTCTGGGCAAGGCTGACAAATAAATTTCTTACTCTTGACACCCCTTCCTAGGTACCCTGTCCCCCTAAGCCTTTCTCCTGGATCCAGGGATCTAGGAGATCTAGCTACAGCCAAAAAGCATTCTTTCAAATCCCTCACTCATGAAACTTTTTCTGTCCTAACTTCCATTCTTTGATGCCAGTGTTTGTGAAACCTTTGACTATGGCTCACTTAGGGGTATACTTATCCCAATCTATTCTACTTCCTGTAGGAAAAAATTAATAAAAATTTAAAAATAACAGAACACTTTGGAAGGAAAAAAATAACAACCAACGTATTAACAACACAGCAAAACTAAGTGATAAACATAAGATCTAATAGCAGTGCTACAAACACATGTCAGTTCATGGAAGTTTGTCGACAGTCGAGACTGATTCGAAACAGCAATAACGACCATATATCCCTCTCTAGATTTCAGGAATTATAATGCTTTTCTTGTAAACTGAATCACAGAAGTATTGCACAGTGTTCGGACTTCTGGTTGCGATCAGGTGTAGTAGAATACTGGTTTAGAGTTCAGAGTCAATTCTGGTAATATGCTAACGTTAGTTTATGAATAGTACCTTCTACCAGCTCAGCAAATACTAGGGAGCATCTACTAGCCATTCTGGAATGGCACATTATGGAACTATAAGAGGGAAAAATGAGTTTTCGGTCCTCAAGGCTGGATTGGATGTTCATAGGAGTCCACGGGGCCTGCTTTCAGGAACGTCAGTGATAATGGTTGACAGAGGCTGTGCCCAGATGCAGATTACATTTCTACCATTGTTCTCTTGGGTAACAATGGCTAGAATGTTGGAAAACCCAAGCTGAGAGAGAGAGATGGAGGAGAAGACAAATGAAGAACTGTGTCGCAGCAAACTACAAGATCTACCTGACCCTTCCAAACACCTTACGTGCAGGAACTGTCGGGCCACAATTGGTAAACCAGTACAGGAATAATTAGATGTGACAGCAATGTAATCAGTTGGTCAAACCTGCTGAAACATGGATCAGAGCCAAAGGAAAATTAGAGGAGGGCTGGTAGAAAGAGGGCTTATGAGGGACAAGTCAAGGTAATGGATACATTGCCCTTATTGGTTTGAACTGAGATCTGAGAGCCCTAAAATTCCAAGTGGAAAATCCCAGGGCTTATGGATTCTTTAACTGGAGCATGCTCCGTTGAAGTTCTCTTGCCGGCTTGAGTCAGTGTTTCCCAGAAGGCACCTTCCGTTTCCCAAGAATGAATTACCAGTGCTGCACAAGCAGATCCCATCTCACACTCATTGTTCTCCACTTGCTCTACCGCAAGGTGATTCTGTCTCAGGTTAAGTTCTGTGACATTTACTTGTCTGGACATTTCCGGTCATTTATACAAAGTCACATGTGTTCTAATGAGAAATGATTGGTTTTTGTCCTGTTCTAATTTTTTATTACATTATTCAAGTACTACTACAGTCGATTTACAAGCATCTTTCACCTTTCTGTTGGGTTATAGGTAGGACATGTATTTAATAAACTCCACCTGAGTAGCAGGGTAGGCTATGCCAGCCATCGACTAACAATATGCTCCTCAGATATGGCTTGGAGTGTGAGATTTAGCTCTTACTAGCTGTAGTCGGTTATTACTATTCTATTAGTATTTTTACCCATTGTATACATGTTTGGAAAACCACACTGTACCCCCATGAAGATGTACAACTACTATATGTAAACTAGAAAAAAAACAATACAAATCATTACTTAAAAAAATAAATATTTAAGGGACCAGCAGTTAGCGTAATGGCTATGTCGCTGGACTCCCACGTAGTCGACCACAGTTCGCGTCCCGGACCCAGTGACTTAAAACTCACGCTGGGCACATGTGCGTGCGTGCCCAAGATCCCGAGAGGAGAATGGAGGAGAAGGGATTGCAGCGTGGCCATCCCCCCTGGGGGGCGATTTCTCGTTTTCTGTCTCTCTGTCTCTCTCTGTCTGTCTGGCGAGCACACGCACCCTATGGCAAAAACCTCTCCAAATAAATAAATAAATAATAAATATTTAGGGGAAAAAAATTAAACCTAAAGATTTTATTTCCAGAGAAGCCAAGGGCAAACATTTATAGGGTTATTAGTTTTTTGTTTTTTTTTTTTTCTGTTCTCCTTCTTTCTTCTTCTTCTTCTTTTTCTCCTTTTTATTGTTGATGCTGTTGATGATGGCCCTGAAGGAGATGGGGGTCAGGACGATATACAGTGCATTAGTTGGAGTTGGAGACAGTTTGAGTATTCTGTTAAAAAATACTAGTCTGGTTGACCCTGAATCTTCTTTGTGTTTGATCATGGACGTATTGATGTACCATCGTCCACATGCCTACACAGAGAATGGCAAAAATGAAGGGTTGAAGGCTTGCTAAAGCATTTTCCTCATTGATAAAATTGGCAGTGACCTTAATCAGTGACTCTCTAAGCTTTTTAGCACTGACAGACATAACCATTTTTTTCTACTCTATTTTCATCATAGATACTTTTTTCCCTCTAATTTTTAGCTATGATACATGTCTCTAGATTTGTAGGGCTTTAGAAATCTGGTCCCTGTACTTCTATTTGTATTATGATTCTTATCAGAATACCCCAAAATGTATACTTAAGGAGACTTGATTGGAAAAAACCTCCAAATATAGAAAAATATATCTATGAACATAGAGATTGGTCAGTTTAAAGGGAATTTAAATAATCAGTTTAGTTATCACTGTAAACGTGCACAGAATATAAACCACTCTAACTCATATATTATATCCATTTTTTTAAATCCCTAGACATTAGATATTTTCTAAATAGTCACAAGAGGTATCTAATTACTGAAAGTTGAAAATGGTTTTTGCAAGAGAAAAGCTAATAGTAAATGATTATTTTAATTCGCTTGATATTTGGAAACCATAATCTTGATTGCATGGCTAAACTCAATAGCACCCTTAAGTAATTATTCTCCATAAATTAACACACTATTTCTATCTTCTATAATTTCCAAGAAATTGAGGCTGTTTACTATAAGCCATAGCTACATTGCCCACATCACAGTCAGCCTAGAACTTTCTAACACCTTCCTATTAACTTCATGTTAATCAATAATGTTTCAGTCTAATTTATAATTAAGATGGACTAAACAGTCAAACCAACTGCTCTATCATTTAGTTACTTAGCTTAAATAGACACTGTCTGGGTGTTATTTGTTTGACATGATCTTACATATTAAAAATCTTATAATTTTAAAAGAATGAGAAGTCACTGCAGTTGCATATTTATAATGCTATGCTTTTAGAATGATTATTTTTTAATGATCTGTTTTAATCTGTGAACCTTTGGAAGGCTATACCCTGAATCATTGCATAATGTCCAAGATCTGAGAGGTTGCTTTTCAGAAATGAAAACTGTGGTTCACCAGTGATATTAAGTGCTACAATGATTTCAGTAAATAATCAGTACATTGTATAATCAGTGCATTGTATAACCATAAACAATGAAGGAAAGATACTATCAGCATATTCAGGTTAAACAATATAATTAAAGAGTTATTATATTTATCTACATATTGGTATACCCCTTAATCAATAATGATTCACTCTGGCATTTGAGTAAATAAAGATAACATATCAAGAATTTGAATGTCAATCATCATAAATATTAGAATATGTACAATTGTATTTAGACATAAACCAAAATTTATAACAACTACGATAGTAAAGGATCTTCCAAATATGGTTGGCCAACATATCTGCTGTGCTGGTCACTAAATCTGAATATCCAGTGATATCCTCAGAGGCTAATAAAAGAATCTGTGAAAAAGGAAACTGACAGTGGTAACTCAAAGAGCTATTCTGGGGGTACACAAATGGGGTACAAAGCTGCAGAGAAGAATTCTTGTCTCTGGAGCGGCAACACGGTTTAGTAGAGAAAGCATGTTCCTTGCAGTTAACCAAATTTGGCTTCAAATTAGGAAAGCTATTCCTGTCTTGAAGGTTTGTTGCGGGGATGGACAAACTGCATCACCTGTATGAATATCCAATGGGAAAATGTAGAATACATTACAGGATGGTTGGCTGCAGCAGGATAATATGACTAGGTCCCTGACTCATCTTACAAAAGTTTACAGAGCTCATAAGAGCCTAGAAAATAATAGTTTATCAGTATCACTATAAAATTCATCCCGCACAGTTCCATGTGGAAACAGAAAGAAGAAACTTCAAACTTGCGACTCTTCCACAATACAGTGAAACCAGTGATTTCCTCTCCCAATCTTTTCTAATACACAAGAGAGAAGACAGATATCCTTCAGTTCCAAGCTACTTGAGGGGATTGATAAATCCCAAAGGACTGCCCAGAAGCTAATAACCTGGGTAATTAAATGGGGTTATTAGGTTTGTGTGACCACCATGCTCCCCTAACTACAGACTTCAGGTCACAAATGATCTTTAATCCCACTACCTATCTTTGGAAATTGATTATGCCCTCCTTCACCTTCAACCACACACAGTGTGCTTCCATTCCATCACACCATCACACCACTGAGAAGTGGGACAGCCTATAAGCAGAAATGCGATAGTATCTGCTGAAACTCTAAGACCTGAGCCGTGGATCTGTGTGTCCCCTCCACATAAGAATTCCCAGGTTTCCAAGTTAGGAACTGGAATGTAACAGAGGAGTTCACTTCCTATTTGCTTCAGTTTACAACTCTCCAGCATGCCCCCAGGATATCCCCCTAATAAGGGATTTGAATCCTAACTTGGAATTTATGAAATCTATCAAGAGAATCAATGAGCAGTAGTGTAGGCTGTGACTAGGAAAGAAACACCATTAATAGCTGGCGGGATGCTCCCCTAACTACAGACTTCAGGTCACAAATGATCTTTAATCCCACTACCTATCTTTGGAAATTGATTATGCCCTCCTTCACCTTCAACCACACACAGTGTGCTTCCATTCCATCACACCATCACACCACTGAGAAGTGGGACAGCCTATAAGCAGAAATGCGATAGTATCTGCTGAAACTCTAAGACCTGAGCCGTGGATCTGTGTGTCCCCTCCACATAAGAATTCCCAGGTTTCCAAGTTAGGAACTGGAATGTAACAGAGGAGTTCACTTCCTATTTGCTTCAGTTTACAACTCTCCAGCATGCCCCCAGGATATCCCCCTAATAAGGGATTTGAATCCTAACTTGGAATTTATGAAATCTATCAAGAGAATCAATGAGCAGTAGTGTAGGCTGTGACTAGGAAAGAAACACCATTAATAGCTGGCGGGGTTTTTTTTTGGTTTTTTTTTTTGTTTTTTTGAAAAGGGACCTTTGGCACATTTAAATTTTCTGGTTTGCAGTTACCTATCTGTAGTATTTGGATAAAAATAAACGTGCCTCATAAGATTGCTTGTGGAGATGAAATGAGTTCTCCCTCATAAGGTGCTCAGAGCAGTGCTAGCATACTCATTCTGAATAAACAGTCTCTCTCTCCTTATCATTGTTATCATCATTAGGACATCCTGAATAGACTGAAGAGCCAGGATTTGCTTTCTGGCTTCCGGTTTGGCCCTGGCGTGACACTTGTCATCTGTATGAGGCTTCTGGCTGCATTGCCACATTCAGATCATAAGCTGATCCTGCAACTCTGAAGCTTAGGGGTTTGTCACATGGCAGGTAGAACTCAAGCGCGGGGTTTATTACACCATGCGTCATTGTACCCCCCTCTAAAAACTAGTCATCCATCTGCACACTGCTGATTTCTTTAGGGCATTGCCCCCATAAACTTTTTGAAAGGCATCAACGATTTCACCATTCTTCCACACAAGCTTCACCACACATTCAGAGGTTTGTTTTTGCTTCACTTTTAGCAGAATTCATGTTACTCTGACAGGGACTCTTTTCAAACTGATGTCTTATCCTTCTACTAGTTCCAAGTAGACCCCATTCAAACGTGTTATAACATGTTCGTGTGAGTGTCTTTCGGTGCAAAAAGAAAGGCCATGCATAATCTTATCATACCCCACGTTCTCCCTGAACTTTTTGAAGACCCCAGAGAACCACTTACCATGGCACATTATGCTTTCCCATCTGGGGTGATTTTCAAGATTTTTAATCGCTGTCATGACACAGGCTCAGCTAGAGATATTGGTTGTAAAATTGGTACTGATGTTCGTATGTAAAGATCAAAAATCAGGTCAGCGCTGTCACCTGACAATTTTTATAATCACTTTTGCATCTAACAGGTCAACAAATGAGAGAACTAGCTAACCGCTATTCAGCGTTAGCCCTACTTGAATTTCAAAGTGTTCTGCACTTGAGCACATCCTTCTCCGTAACACTTTCCTCACTCGTCTTCCCTAATGCCAGACTCGCTGAGTCTCCTTCCTCTTCTCCAAGGGCTTCCTAAATGTGTCTCTCTGTGTTCCTCCTCTTCAGCTTCCATAATCTGTTCTTTGGCAATTGCATCTAACTTCACTGCCTTGATGGTTACTTCTCTGAGACTCAAAAGTTTGTATCTCTGACCCTTGGACTCGATTGGATCCTCTGGTTCAGACTCCTGTAAAACCTCCACTCCTCATCATGCATTATAACCTCAAATATCAGTTCGTTTTCATAAACTAGGAGCTCCATGTGGCTTGAACTCATACCTCTCTTATTCATTGCTGAAGCTCTCAGCCGAGCAGAGTACCTATAAAATTGTTAAGTGACTTAATGTCTGACCCCAGCATTTCACCTGAATTCCAGTCTCTCTGAAAAGTTTCTCCAATCGTGGGAACCAGCAGTTAGCATAATGGCTATGTCGCTGGGCTCCCACATAGTCGACCACGGTTCACGTCCTGGACCCGGTGGCTTAAAACACGCTGGGCGCGTGTGCGTGCGTGCCCAAGATCCCAAGAGGAGAATGGAGGAGAAGGGATTGCGGCATGACCATCCTCCCTGGGGGGTGATTTCTCGCTTTCTGTCTCTCTGTCTCTCTCTGTCTGTCTGGCGAGCTCATGCGCCCTATAGCAAAAAAAAAAAAAACTCTCAAAAAAAAAAGTTTCTCCAATCCAATGCATTAAGTTTCCCTCTTATTTCCATTATGTGCAAACTCTGTAACAGTCATTTTGTCCCATGTTCCTGGACCGTTCTTTCCATCCATTCTTCCCTGCACTAGTTCCTGCCCCCCACCTGTATGAGACCTTCCTCGTCCTTTAAGCTCAGCTCATGCTCATCTTCTCCATAAGATTTTACCCATTCTCCTTTGGAAGTGCCTCTTCTGCCTGCGTGGCAAGCCTAATGAGCAAGCTGACACAGAATTGAGGAAGAACACACCTTTTGGCAAGTAACATATATATTTCCAAATCTGATCACAGAGCTCATACTTAGCCCCCATGTTATTTAAAGCCTTATTTAACAAAAATCTTTGCTATTCTGGTATATTTTCTTAGAGACTATAGGGAATTGTTAAAGAAAAGTCTTTAAGAAAATTGTGGTTTCTTCACGATATTAGAATAAGACTTTTCAGTTTTGACACAGTGTTGAGGTGATTCCATATAGTTATAGGAAAAAAAATTATACTCTAGGGTAAAACATTTTATGTATAATGTACATTCAAAGAAATCTTCAGTTATAAGTGCACAGGTCCTTGGATTTTCACAAAGTGGGCACATCTGTGTAACCAGGATGTAGTTCAGAAATAGAGCAGTCTTCAGGACCCCAGGAGATTTTCCAAGCTTCTCTACCCTTTCTAGTCAGAGCCCCTCCCCACCAACCTTCCCCACTCCCATCAAAATGAACCAAAGTTAATCCTGCAAGATCATTTTCCCTGGTTTGAAATGTTACGAAGATAGAGAGCCTATCTTTCTAAATGACTTCAAAATCAGAGGCCAGGCAGTGATGCAGTGGTGGCACAATTGACTTATGTAAGAAAGGTCCTGAGTTCATGTCCCAGGACTTCCCTAACTAAACGTGCAAGATGCCATGATCTGGACTGACTGGGACGGGGCTGAGATCGTGGTGTGGGAGCCCTGGAAAGGGTCTCTCTCTCTGTCAAAAAATACATAAGTTTAAAATATATAAAGACAAAACGGAAAAAGGAAGCAAGAAGGCCAAGCGAGTTTCTATTTATGTAACAGCTGTTTTGCCAGATGATTTGACAGCTAATTGGAGTCATATCGCTGTTATTCTTAAATCCAGCAAACATCGCCTGTTTTAATTGTGGGTCACTGCTGATTAAGCACTCTACTTGTTTTTTTTTTTTTTCTCTCATATTTGCACTTGATAAATTATACCCTGCCCAAGACCAGGAAAGGTATTCATCACATCAAATGTTTACAGCAACTGTCTCTTATAATTAGAGCCAAAGATTTTCTTTTTAGTATTGACTGATTAAATGGGTAATTAACATGGGATGAAGATTCTGCATGGTTTCTCAAAGGGACCAAGAAAATAGATAGAGGTACACTTAGATGAGCTAAGGGCTTAATAACACGTTTGTTAAAGGCTTTGTTGTCTTTAGCATAATAAATGAGGAATAGGCTCACATTTATTTATTTCAGTAAAGATCACTACCTTTACCACTATTTGTGCCAGCGAAGGTCTTGCTAACAGCCTCCTAATCCCTGCTCATGTTTAGGCCTCTTCCCAAGAAATAGCAATTAAATATTAACACTTCAAATGCTCTACTTAATGATTGAGATAGTATCTTATTGATCAGAATCCTAGAGAGAAAAAATATGAGGGTTTCCATCTACTGTTAGTTCCCTCCCCATATCATGCTGTTGCCCAATTTCTTTATACCATTATCAAGCATTAATTATGGCTCACCACCTCACTAATTTTCATTTTAGTTCACGTGGTACCTTTCTCTTTTTCTGTTTTCTTTTTTTTTTTTGGAGAGATTTTCACTGTAGGGCGCGTGCGCTCGCCAGACAGACAGAGAGAGACATAGAGACAGAAAGCGAGAAATCACCCCCCAGGGGGGATGGTCACGCCGCAATCCCTTCTCCTCCATTCTCCTCTCGGGATCTTGGGCACGCACGCACACGCGCCCGGCGTGAGTTTTAAGCCACCGGGTCCGGGACACGAACCGCGGTCGACTACGTGGGAATCCAGCGACATAGCCATTACGCTAACTGCTGGTTCCCTGTTTTCTTTTTTTTGAGAGAGAGATTTTTGCTATAGGGTGCATGTGCTCACTGGAGAAACAGAGACAGAAAGCAAAAAACCATACCCCCAGGGGGGATGGCCATGCCACAATTCTTTCTCCATTCTCCTCTTGGGATCTTGGGCATGCATGCATAAGCACCTGCATAAATTTTTAAGCCACCAGATCCATGTGTTCAATATTGTGAAGAACTGCTAGAAGCATCTTTGTAAAAGTCTCTTTGTGGGGCTGGCAGGTGGCATGGTGGTTAAGGTGCCCGACTCCCATATGGCTGGCTACGATCTGAGTCCTGGACTTGCAGGCTTACTTTCTCACTTTTTCCCTCTCTGCTTCTCTCTGTCTCTCTCTCTGGTAAAATAGAAAACATAATAATTAGGTACCAGCAGTTGGCATAATGGCTATATCACTGGACTCCCATGTAGTCAACCACGGTTCAAGTCACAGACCCGGTGGCTTAAACTCACGCTGGGCGTGTGTGCATGTGTGTCCAAGATCCCAAGAGGAGAATAGAGGAGAAGGGATTGTGGTGTGGCCATCCTCCCTGGGGGGTGATTTCTCACTTTCTGTCTCTCTGTGTCTATCTTTCTGGCAAGCGCACGCTCCCTGTAGCAGAAACTTCTCCAAAAAAAAAAAAAAAAGAAAGAAAGAAAGAGAGAAAACATAATAATGAATAAAATGAAATAAAATCATTCTTTTTTTAAATGCTTTTTTAGTTATATGTATTTATTTTCATTGGGATAATATCAAAGAGTTGAATTTCTGGGTCATAGAAAAGCTTTAATCCTATAACAAACTAACGGTGTTTCAAAGTCTTTTTCCCATTTTACACTTCTACCCAAATCCTTACCAACGTTTGGTATTATTAGTCTACTGGGTTTGACTTTTTTTTTTTTTTGGAGAGATTTTCACTATAGGGCGCGTGCGCTCGCCAGACAGAGCAGACAGAGAGAGACGTAGAGACAGAAAGCGAGAATCCCCCCCCCAGGGGGGATGGCCACACTGCAATCCCTTCTCCATTCTCCTCTCGGGATCTTGGGCACGCACGCACACACGCCCAGCGTGAGTTTAAGCCACCAGGTCCGGGACGCCACCCGCGGTCAACTACGTGGGAGTCCAGCGACATAGCCATTACGCTAACTGCTGGTTCCCAGGGTTTGACTTTTCTTGTGTTCTCATTGTGGCTTTAATTGGCATTATCCTTATGACTAATGGCGCAGGACATATTTTCATGTGCTTATTATATTAGCCATGTACGTATCTTTTTTTTCTTGTATTACCTGAGTTGTTTGCTCATTTGGTATGTTTGCCTGATTTGTTTTCAAAGTACATTTTGAATATTAAATTCTTGGTTATATTTTATCTATTAGGTTATCAGAAAAGTCATGATGTATTTTTGTATGTTTTTCTATGCAAAAACGCATCATAACTTTTCTGACAACCCAATATTATGAACATTTTCACCAAGTCTGTGACATATATTTTCTTGTTTTTGATAAATAGGCTTTTATCAATTTTGATGAAGTCTGCTTGTCTGATGCTTAATACTTTCTGTGTCCTCTAAGAAATATTTGCCAACACCAAATATAGATATTTTTAGAGCTTTGAACATACATTGGCTCTATGATGAGCTTTAACTAATTTTGATGACTATTGTGATGTAGGGGTTAAAATGCTCTTTTTTAATGTCTTTTTTTTTTTTACTGCACATAATTGGCAGAAAGTATGTGTGCTCACCAGAGAGAGATAGAGAGAAAGAGAAAAAGGGAAAGAAGAAATCATTTCCAGTGGGGCATAGTCATGCCACAGTTCCTTCTCCTCTATTTTTCTATACCATTGGGATTTGGGGTGTGGATGTACATACACACACACACACACACACACACGTACTTGGTTTGTTTTTCAAGCCACCGAATCTGGGATTTGAATTAGAGTCAACCATGTGGGATCCAACTCCCTTAACCACTAGGCTAGGGGGCCACCCCTATTTTGTTGTTTGGTTGCTTATTTATTTAATTTCTTCCTTTCTTTCCATGAGAGAGAGAAAGAGAAATGAGAGAGAGAGAAACAGAGCCCAGAGCCCCCAAGAGAATCTCCATTCTGCAGTACACCCGCCAGTCTCAGCTGGCCCAGATTACGGGCAGATTCATGCACACCAAGCATGCTCTGGAAGGTCTCAAGACATGACCTCAGGACCTTTCCTACGTGGGTCTCACTGTACTTCCACAGCACCATCATGTGGCCCTTCCAGATGTGTATGCGATTATTCCAATGCAATTTATTTAATAAATCATTTCTTTTCAGATCAAATAGTTTTGGCATATTAGTGAAAGTAAATAGATCATATGTGTCTAGTCCTAATGTATGTTTCTGTTTATTCTATTTCATTTATCTTTTCATTTGATTATCCCCATACCAATACTGCATTGCCTAGAATGTTATAGTCTTAAATCCAGTTATGTATATCCTTTGACTTTATTTCATTTTTTTTCATGATTCTTAGCTATTTTAGATCCTTTGCATTCCAATATGTATTTTAGAATAAACTAAGTTGGGTACCAGCAGATGGCAAATAGTTATGTCACTGGACTCCTACATGGTCAACGGTAGTTCAAGCCCCAGGTTCAGTCCTTTGAAACTCAGGCTGGGCATGTGTGCATGAATGCCCAAGATCCTGGGAGGAGAATGGAGGAGAAGGGATTGCAGTGTGGCCATCCCCACTGTGGGGGGGGGTGGATTTCTCACTTTCCCACTCACTATCTCTGTCTCTCCCCCTCCTCTTCTCCCTTTGGTGAGCATGTGTACCCTATGGGGGAGGGGGGGGAATAACTCTAAAAAAAAAATAAAAATTAAAAAGTAGAACCAACTAAGTCAATTTCTACCAAAAAAAAAAAAATCCTGTTGGGATTTTGATTGAGATTGCAGAGAGTCTATAATTGGATATAAAGAGAAATGGTTATTTTAACAATTTTGACTCTTCCTATCCATGAACATGGTAACTCCTTTTAGTTAGATTATCTTTTCTTATTTTGTACTTTAACCTCAAGTTAGAGATTTCAAACATGTTTTGTTAAATATGTTTAAATATTTTAAATTTTTATGCTATCACATATTGAAGTTATTAATATAGTTTTCATTTTCCTATTGTTTATTGCCAGTACATAGAAATGAAGTTGATTTTTTAAATTAACATTTTATTCTGCAACTATTTAAATTTACTTATTACTTGCAGTAGATTTATGTTTATATTTATATTTTTATATATTTCTAGACACATATATTTATATAATATAAACATATAAATATTTATATATTTTGTTTATATAGACAAAGCAATTATTTATATAAAAATGTAAAGATATATATAAATATGTGTAAAAAATATATATAAATATATAAATACTTTCACATAATATTTTCTGATCTTTATGCCTTTTATTTTCTTCTATTTCCTTATCATATTATCTTGAACTACCTATATACTGATTAATAGAATTGATCATAACAAGTGTCTTTGCCCTGTTCCTGCTCTCAGAAGAAAGATGTTCAACATTTTATCTTTTTTTTTTTTTTTTTTTTGGGCGGTTTTCACTTTATTGCGGATATATGCTCGCCAGACAGACAGAGAGAGACGGAGAGACAGAAAGCAAGAAATCACTCCCCATGGGAGATGGCCACACCGCAATCCCTTCTCCTCCATTCTCCTCTCAGGATCTTGGGCACGCACGCCCACGTGCCCGGTGTGAGTTTTAAGCCACCAGGTCCAGGACGCAAACCATGGTCGACTATGTGGGAGTCCAGCAACATAGCCATTACGCTAACTGCTGGTCCCCAACATTTTATCATTAAACACCATGTTCTGTAGGCTTTCTTGTGGATATCTTTATAGACTAGGGAAGTTTTCTGGTATTCCTGCTTTGTTAAGTACTTTTTATAATGAATGGATGTTGGATTTCATAAAAAGCTTTACTTCTTGCATATATTGAAAAGAGCATATGATCTTCTCTCCTTTTATGATAATTTATTGAATTTAATTGGCTTTTTAAGGTGCTGATCCCATTTTGAATTCCTGAAATAAATCATTACTTGGTCAGGATATGTGGCAATTTTATGTAATTCCAGATTTGATCTGATAATATTTTGTTAAAACATATTTACATTTATACACAGGAGCTGTTCTTGATATATTTTTGTCACGTTTTATTGCCAAGGTAATGCTAAACTCATTAAATGAGTTGGAATTATTTCTGTATTTATGTATTTCCTCCTCCTATCTTTTCTTAAATAGTTTGTGTAGATTTGTTTATGCCATAAAATTTTTAAATAAATTCACCAGAGAATGCATATAGGCTTGGAGTATTTTGGTCAGGAGCATTTTAATTATAAATTAATTTGTTTAAAAGAAGTAAGGCTGTTTTCAACATTTTTTCTTTTTTCAGATTGTGGTTTTTGATGTATTTGTTTCATCTAAGTTTTCAAACATATTCTTGCAAATGTTCATGATATTCTTTTATTGTCCTTTTCATGTGTATGATCTGTGATCATGTTCTCTTTCATTCTTCATCTTGGTAATGTGTATTTTCAGTTGTTTTTTTTTCTTATCAATTTTTGGGGTTCATTAATCTTAATAGCATTTGAATAAAATTACCAGCTTTGAATTAGTTTATTTCCTTTTTTCTTTTTGACTATTCTTAATAAATTTTTGCTCTTACTTTTACTATTTGTTTTCTTTTTCTCAACTTTGGTTTTAATTTGCTTTTTTTCCCAGATACTCAAAGTAATTAAGATGATTAGTTCCAAGTCTTCTTTTCTCTTGCAAAATATATTTTAATGCTGTTGGTTTCTCTCAAATCACTAGTTTAACTATATCCCACAAATTTTCATTTATGATATTTTCATCATGTCAAACTATTTTTTAATTTCCCTTATGATTTGTTCTTTCATCGTGCATTATTTAGAGGTATGCCATTTTATTTTCAAATATTTGGAGGGCTTTGTCTTTTTATTTTTTAACATAGTTCACTGTCCTGGGAGAGATACTTTGTGAGATTTCTATCTTTGAAAGTTATTAAGATATTTTGTTTTATGGCCCAGCATAAATACAAGGTCTAATTTGGTGAATGTTCTAAGTGTATTTGAAAGAAGTATGTACAATTACGTGTTTTTCGTTGTCCTCGTTGTTGCATAATTGCCAGAGGGTGAATGCACTTGCCAAAGAGAGATCACCCCTTAGCGAGGTCTGATCACTCCACAGTACCTCAATTTTTCCTTCCCATCAGGATTTTGGGCACACGTGCTCAGCATGTTTTTCAAGCCACTGAGGCTGATACCAAAATGCAGTTGGTCATGTAGGATCCTGCTCCCAGTACACTGCATATAAGCACTGTGATCCATGGCTGGCCCAGTGATAAAGTGACTGAGTAGGGGTTTTGTAAGTCTGGTGGATCATGTGGTTGAAATCTTTGTCCTAAAGATTTTTTTTTCAGCCTATGTATATTAAATACTGAGAGAGAATTGTTTAAAATCTCTATTACTATGAATTTTTCAGTTTCTCTCTTTTATTCTGTCAATATTTGCTTGTTACATTTTTTTTTCTTTTTTTTTTTTTGAGAGGTTTTTTTTGTTTGTTTGTTTTTTAACTATAGGGCGCGTGCGCTCACCAGACAGACAGAGAGAGACAGAGAGACAGAAAGCGAGAAATCACCCCCCCCCCCCAGAGGGGATGGCCCCGCTGCAATCCCTTCTCCCCCATTCTCCTCTCGGGATCTTGGGCACGCACGCACACGCGCCCGGCATGGGTTTTAAGCCACCGGCTCCAGGACGCGAACCGCGGTCGACTATGTGGGAGCCCAGCGACATAGCCATTACGCTAACTGCTGGTTCTCGCTTCTTACATTTTTGAAGCTTTGTTTTTCAGTATATACTTATATTCTTGTTAGAGTTACTACAAATTCCTAGCGATTTAACCTTTTTATCATAAAATGTTCCTTTTTCTCTTACCATTCAAACTGGGTTAGCTTCAATATCTTCCTATATTGTGTAATCATAGATGAAAGACATAAACAGAGACAGTAGTTCTCAGCCTTACCTCTAGCCACACTCTGCTTGATCACGTGGAATCTTGCTCCCTCTATGTACAATCCAAAACTTAGCCAAGGACCTCCAGATAATGCAACTTCTACTCCATCCTCCTTTAATTTCTACCCTGCAGCATAATTCTTTCTGGCACCATATCATGCAGGTTCCAGATGCTTCATCAGCCCCAATGCTCTACTTTGGCCCTACTTCTTGCATGCAATGTGGAAACTGCCACAGGCAGTAAGCCAGGATAAACAGAGCTCCCATCATGTGCTTCCCTTCTCTCAGGGATCACAAGTCTTGCATTGCCTCTTGTTCATTGCTCCAAAACAGTTACCTACTATTTTTTGTCCTGTTCTATTATTGTTTACGGGGGACAGGCTATCTAGTGCCAGTTATTTCATTATGGCCTTATGTTGAATTTCGTTTGTTTCGGTGTATATTTTAATGATAAACAAAAAAATTCTGTAATGAGTCTCTATTTTCCACCTTGGTAGAATTAAAGGACATATGTCTTCAAATTTAACCAAATAAATTACTCACCAGTCTCTCATTAGTAAGATGGATGTATCTCCTGGGTTTTCTAACATAGCCCTAGTTGATGCCTCTTATTATCTCTATTTCACACTCACAAAAATCCTCGGTTTTGAGGGTTTTGTTTGTTTGTTTCAGCTATAAACATCCTGGTCATTTTATTTATAACTATTATCAATAGTGGTCTTTTAGTGTAAGAATCCTATAGTCCAATTTTGCATTAATTATACAATAGTCTTAATAATCAACTCATTATATATAAATTTAATATGATTATTTCTTTTTAGGAACACTTTATTCTTTGCTGCTTATAAGTTTGCATACCACTACCATTCCATTCTCAAATGCTTTGGGGTAAATTTCAAATATGCTCCAAATGTATGGTTGAGAAATAAGCTGCACAACACAAATCTATATACGTACTATACATATACACATATATATTTTTAGAGGTTTTAGGCTTAGGGTGCCTGTGCTCGCTGGAGAGAGAGACAGAAACAGTGAGAAAGAAAGCGAGAAATCACCCTCCAGGGATGAGGGCCACACCCCAATATCTTCTCCTCCATTCCCCTCCCAGGATCTTGGACACACACACACACGCACACACACAGATGCACACACACACACACACACACACACACATACACGTGCCCAGTGTGATTTTCAAGACTCTAGGTCTTGGACGAGAACAGCAGCTGGCCATATGGGAGTCCAGCAATGTAACTAGCACACCAATTCTGGTCTGCAAACCATATTTTTACTAGAAAAAAGTTATAGTAGGAAAAATATACCCCAATTCACTTAACTAATTGCTCTTTTTTAAGAAGGTATTTTATTACCAAAAGAGACCAGATTGCTCTTACTTGCCATGGTTGACTAGATTAACTCCATGGACTCCATGTTCAGAGCCAGGGCTTAGGAAAAGGGTGACAATGGATGGAGACCTTGAGTGTCATACTGAGAGGAGGACTTAAGATTTGTCTTGCTTGAGACTAGCAGTTGGCGTAATGGCTATGTCGCTGGACTCCCACATAGTTGACCGTGGTTTGAGTCCCGGACCTGGTGGCTTAAACTCACGCCGGGTGCATGTGCCCGTGTGTCCAAGATCCCAGGAGGAGAATGGAGGAGAAGGGATTGTGGTGTGGCCATCCCCCCTGGGGGGTAATTTCTCGTTTTCTATCTCTCTGTCTCTCTCTGTCTTTCTGGCGAGCGCATGCGCCCTATAGAAAAGCCTCTTAAAAAAAAAAAAAAAGATTTGTCTTGCTTCTGGAGTTTTTATTTCTCAGTTCCTCTGAAAAAACACAGCCATTTACATGTCAGCTGTTGTGACTTGTCCTTCTGAAAAACACAGAGTAACTCGAAAATGCCCAAGTGACTTGCAGGAAAAAAAAAAAAAATGTATGCAGAGAAAACCGTCCTACATTTCCCTTTATTTGTAAAAGAATAAATTACTTAAGAAAAACAACATTTGAGATGAAATGTGCTATCTTTGGCCATAAATGACTCCTCTTATTTAAGGGTGAGATGTTCACTAGATTACATTTCTAGCCATACAGTCAATGCCTGGAGAGCTTAGTAAACATGATGTAAGGCAAATAGTCTTGTTCATTATTTATTTTCTTTGAATATACACCTAGTTAATGCAAAGTGACAGTTTGAATGGTTACCTAGTTATTTTTCAATCACTAAGTTATATATCATCCAGAAGACAGTAATAAATGTTGAACTTTCAAGTCTTATGCAAATATGTTATATTTCCATATATCACCTGTTCAGCAATTTATTACTTTTATGTTTTTATATTGAAAACTATTCATAACCTCTTTAACATCAGGCTTGTACCTACAGTGAAATATGGAGAATGCCTTTCATTAAGTGGAAGGTTTTCTTTTATGGTAGTCCTTATAGAAGATTCAAATTGTGAGGCAGAAGCACTTATCTTGAGAGAGTAGCAGCTTGGGTGTTGTCATGGGTTCCCTCTGTTTTAAAACATCCCAAAGAATGCTGTGAGTTCTAACTGTCTATGCCTGGTATCTACTAAATCAGATCAGGCCATTCTTATCTAACAGTTGCAAGTGTGTTTTTTGGAATGTTAAATCTGTTTCTATTTTTCAATCAATTTAAAATGTGAAGAAAAAGTGTTCTGATTGTATATTATCCAATTTTCATCAGCTGCCGGAAGGAAATGCTGTAAAAATCTGTGATTTAAAACCCTTAAAACTTCTGCTTGAAATGCATGTTTTGTTAAGAACATTAGATATGCAAAGTATTTTAAACAGAATTTTGATGTCTTTATTAATAGCAGTTAAAAGTTTTAGGATTTTAGATATTCATAGATGTTATTCTCCTTGGTTTACAATGTCATGTATTTTAGATCTTTACATTTCTGCTTTTGAAAATAATTGGAAATGTGAAAGAAATGAGTAAAAGAAGGTAAAAATTAGTTATATTATTAATAAGAATGCTATCGTTTCTAAGAGTATATATATATATAAAATACATTACCAAAATACCAAGAAACAATTCAAATCTATCGTGGGAGTTGACGGGTGGCATGATGGTTAAGATGGTAGACTCCCACATGGCCAATCATGGTTCAAGCCTCAGAACCTGGCAGCTTGCTCTCTCACTTTCCCTCTTTCTATATCTCTTTCCTAATCTCATCAAATTAAAAAAAAATGAAAACAAATAAAATAAATATTTTAAAAACTATTGTGTATAAAGCACGTGCCTGTGATCTGTATGAAATACAAAAATCTTGAATTTCAGGAGTTGTTTTTTAATTTGCTGTGGGATGTCTGCATTCACTGGAGAAGAGTGTCCGAGAGAGACAGGGAGGAGAATGAGAGGCAGAGAGAATGAGAAAAGGAAGGGAGAGCTACCAGCAGTTAGCAATGGCTATGTCGCTGGACTCCCACGTAGTCGACTGCGGTTTGTGTCCCAGACCCTGTGGCTTGAAACTCACACCAGGCGCGTGTGCGTGCGTGCCCAAGATCCCAAGAGGAGAATGGAGGAGAAGGGATTGCGAGGTGACCATCCCCCCTGGGGGGAGTGATTTCTCGCTTTCTATCTCTCTCTCTCTCTCTCTGTCTTTCTGGCGAGCACATGCACCCCATAGCAAAAACCTCTCCAAAAAAAAAAAAAAAAAGGAAGAGATAAAGAGAGGGAGGGATGGATGGCCACACGGCAACCTTTTCTCCTCCATACTCCTCTCGGGATTTTGGGCATGCACACAGCATAAAAAACACACATGCCAGGCCTGTTTTTCAAGCTACTGGGACCAGGACTCAGACCTCACAGTCGGTCATCTGGTATCCAGCCACCTTAACCAGCACACCTCCTGGTCAGCCCCCACTAATGGCCAACCAAGAGTTATTGATCTTGTCAAATATATAAATATGTACATCACAGAGAAGTAGTTTACTTAAGTGCTTTTGGAGTTTACAGAACAAAACAACAACAACAAAAAATCCTTTTTCCTCTATAGACTCTATGGCTTGGGCCAGAAGGTGGCACAGTGGTAACACAACTGACCGACAATAAAAATATCCTGGGTTCATGTGCTGGCACCTCTCTGAGCACACAGGACATTCAGATGTACCATGATTTGGGCTAGCTGAGACTAAAGGTGGGTCTCAGTGGGAATACCCTATTGGGAGTAACTTTGTCTTTGTCTCTCTCTTTGTCTGTCTCTCTCTCTCTCTTTCCCAGGAAAGAAATAAAATAAACTTAAAAATAAATAAAGACTTTACAGATAAGGTGGGAATTTGAATTGAAGAACGGAATTTTTATATAATAGTAATTCATAGTAAATATAGAATAAAAACAGACTTAAATGCAGTATCTTAAATTAAATCTAGGCAACTTACATGAGATATAAAAGCTACTGATAGAAGATACAAACCAACTGCAACAGATGAACTTCTTTTTTACCACTATATTTAGTTTCGTACTAATTGAAAAAATAGCACAGAAACTCACTATATTTAGTTTCGTACTAATTGAAAAAAAAGCACAGATACTGTTAATTAGTACTTTATTTAGAGTTTTATATTTAGTTTTTCTACTCTGTCTTAAGGTATTTATGTTCATCCATAAGTAAGAGATTTAAAAAAAATAAAATAAAATGTGAATTAAGTATGCAGGGATTGATTTTCTCAACCCAAAGCAGGTCCCGAGACATGGCAGCCCATGATGCATTAAGACTTTTCCTAGCCCTTCAGCATTCCACCCCTCTGAAAGTGGATGAAGTCTAACAGAGCAGCTGAAACACCAGTCATCACATCTCTCTCCAGGCCTACAGCAGTTAGATGGGGCAAAGTATGCCAGTCCTTCTTTTAAGAAGTCTTCAAGGAAGTACCACATACAACTTTGCTGTTATACCAATGGCCAAAAGTCATCAAACAGGCATGTCTCCTGCATGGAGGCAGGAAATGCAGTCTTCTAATGGATACCTGGCTGCTCAGACAAGACAAGGTTTGATTTGATGATGGGGAGCAAGAAGGAATTAGAGGCTGCTGGAGGCATATGGCAGTTTCTGTCATTCCTACTGAGCATCGTCGATGTTGTTGGTGCACGTTGTGACATTGCTGATCTGAAATAAGCCTGGTTGACATTGTATCCTTATGTGAGGGCTGGCGCTTACTGGATTGATCTATTCTAGGCACCAGGTATATTATTTAATACTTCAGTAAGCTCCACCTATTCTACTTACTTAATTATATGAAGATCATGAAAGTGTTCATTGAAAATGACAGAACTTGGGGCTGGCAGATGGTGTGGTGGTTGAGGGTGCTGGAGTCTCATATAGCTGACTGCAATTCAGGTCCTGGACCTGGTGACTTGCTTTCTCACTTTCCCTCTCTCTTTTTCTCTCTCACTGTCCCTCTCTGATCAAATTAAAAAGAAATTAATTAAATTAAATTAGAAAATTCTTTAAAAAACTGAAAATGACAGAACTTAGAAGGACAACGATGAACAACTGCCTTTGTGGTTAATTCATACTGAGTATGTGTGTCATTTTTGGGTGAACACACACTCACTATAATACTGAAAGAGAGACAGGCATGTACCATCAACAATGGAGTTTGTAGCTAGATTGTTAGAAAAAAATGGGAAAAGAAGGAAGGGAGATGAGAGAAAAAAGGAGAGGAGAAGAGAAATGGAAGACAACTGAAAGTTGAAGAAAATTCTTGGCAGTATATCAAGGATAATCTGCTCTGATCAAAATTTACATCTCCCTGTATTGACCTATTTTGCTCACTTTCCTAGCACAGACAGCATTCTGCTCTGAAATGCTATTTTGTTTATGATCTTTATTATTTTTTGTCGGTGATTCTCTATTTCCACATTTGTAGATGTTGAAGGTATGTTAAATACTGAGGAAGCTTTATTTTTGCTAATATTTTGCCATATGTTGACTTCTTTATTACTTAGTAAGAGGGTAGTTCTGCCCATCTCCTTGCCTGTCTTCTGAGTGCTCTTCGTCCATCTGTGGGTCTGTGTCACAGTCATTGTTGCCTCTGTCTCTGGAGGATGCATTTCCACTATCCTGGGAGTAGGGCGACATCGTAGTTTGCTATTTCACAGGAGAATCAGCTCCTGCCATAGTCTTGGATGAAAACAAGACCGCTGTGTTGTTGTATTGTTGGGCAGTGCCAGAATTCTCTGGGTGTTATCCCTTAAACATCTCTCCGGCATGTGACAGCCAGACCGTTACGGTTGGATGAGTCCATGTGTAGACACGTGTGGGCCAGGCTACAGAAGTCAACACTGTCAAGTGATCTAAATCTACAAGAACAATATTCAGTGCAATATGTACAATGAACATATTTCAGACATCATCGTAGAAAAAAAAAAGGGGAAGAAAATAAAGGGAGGAACAGAAGAAGGAAGGGAGAGAAACAGGGAGGGAAGGAGGAAAGGAGGAAGGAGGAAAGAAACCTTCTGAGGATTTCCCAGTGAAGGAGGTTAATTTCAGCCACATTAAAAATGTTTTCAAGGGAACCAGCAGTTAGCGTAATGGCTATGTCGCTGGACTCCCACGTAGTCGACCGCGGTTCGTGTCCCGGACCTGGTGGCTTAAAACTCACGCCGGGCGCGTGTGCGTGCGTGCCCAAGATCCCGAGAGGAGAATGGAGGAGAAGGGATTGCGGCGTGACCATCCCCCCTGGGGGTTGATTTCTCGCTTTCTGACTCTATGTCTCTCTCTGTCTGTCTGGCGAGCGCACGCGCCCTACAGTGAAAATCTCTCAAAAAAAAAAATGTTTTCAATAATGCCTTAAGCTGATTTTGAGGGATGTAAATTCCTCATTTATTTCATCAATAGCTACAGTCGGCTGGAAACTAGGTAGAACTGGGAAAAGGTGAAAGAGCGGAGAAGGGAATGCCAAGCTATTGACACAGCGCATAATCTCTTCTTCTTGGGGGGGCGAGAGAGAATCCAGTTTTAACTTATTTCACTTTGCCACTTAATAATTATATGTATTTATGGAGTAAAGTATCTTTGGGGGTCATGAGTAAAATGTTTAATGATCAAATCAGGGTAATCAGCATATCCATCATTACTTTGTGCTGGAAATATTCAAAATATTCTTTTAGCTATTCTGAAATAGGCAGTAAGTTATTCTTATCCCTTCTTCACTCTAGGAAACCAAAACTGACTCCCCTTGTCTAACTGTTTCGAATCTATTAACCAACATCTCTCTAGTCTCCCTTCTCCATTCTCTTTGCCAGACTCTACTGTAATCAGTATTCTCCTTTCTACTTCTATGAGGTCAGCGTTTTTTTTAGTTTTCACCTACTAGTGAGAAAACATTATTTTTCTCTTTCTGCACATGTGTTATTTTCTTATGATAATGTCCTCCTGCCTCATCTATGTTGCCTCAAATGACAGGATTTCATTGTTTTAGTAGCTGAGTAGCATTCCTATATCTATGTCACATGTTTTAATCCATTCATCTGGTGATGGACACTTAGCTTGATTCTATACCTTGGAAATTGTGACTAGAGCTTCATTGAACATTGGGGTGTGGGTATCTCTACAACCTATTTTTTTTTTTTTGGCTAGATGCATAGTCGTGGGATCACTGGGTCATCAGAGCACTTAGGCAAGAGAAAGGGCATCCAAATTGGGAAGGAAAAAGTCAAATCGCCCCTGTTTACATGGACATGATCTTATGTAGAGAAACCTCTAAAGAGTCCATTAAAAGTTAAAATTCTCGAGCCAGCAGGTGTCTTAGAGGTTAAGGTGCTGGACTCCCACTTGGCCAGTCGCAGTTCAAGTCCTAGGCCCGGTGACTTGAAACTCATGCTGGGTACATGTGTGTGCATGCCCAAAATCCCAAGAGGAGAATGGAAAAGAGATTGCAGCATGGTCATTTTTCCTAGGGAGTGATTTTTGCTCTCTCAAAACAAAACTCTAAGAACTCATAAATGAATTCAGTAACGTTGCAGGATACAAAATAGCATACAAAACATCAGTAGCGTTTTTATACACCAAAAACAAACTAACTAAAAAAAGAAATCAAAAAAGCAATTTCATTACTGTAGTAGTAAGAAAAAAAGAATTCTTAGGAACAAACCTAACTAAGGAGGTGAAAGATCTCTGCAGTGAAAGCTTGTAATCTCTTCTCATGGGAATGCATTTAATATCTGTCATGGTATCTAAATTGGTGAAGATATTATTTTTAAAATTTGGTATACAATAATGGCAAAATTATTAACAAGATAAATTTTAATTTTTCTTTAAAATAGCCTATACTCACTAACCTTTAACACTGAACACTACAGATCAGTATGTAGAAGGCCCAGATGTGATTCCTGTGATAGTTAGCAGACGCTTCATACTCTTATTCCCTCTTATAAAATTAGTAGACACACTTGCGGTGCTTGGTTAATTGCACATTCCAAAGTGGTCTGTCAAATATCAGCACCTGCAAGCTTCATGCACGTACCAAAGTTTTAAAAAAATACATTTTTTTCTACAGGTTCAGATTGGATTTTAAAAATAAAAATAGGCAAACTTCTTTTTAGTATGTCTAAGTTAATTTTTCAAAATTCAACTCTCGTGTAGTCAATGGAGATGGGATAAATATTACGGGATTTTCATTTGCATTGCCCTTCCTGTTCTCTGAAATAATTTATTATAATTTTCATGAGACTTCATAATATTATTCATTCACTTCATAATTGAAACGTTGTTAAATTCTGCCTCATGTTGATTCCTGACCTATCCCAGCAAAGGCACCTTCTTCTACTCCTTCTCTCCTTCCCAACTAAGGAAGTTCACAAGCTTGAGTTCAATAATAGATAGATGACTCTAGTCTTAGTTATTTATGAAACGTAGATGGACTTCGAGGTTTCTTGTACATATATATTGTAGGTTAACAGAAATATGGCTTAAAATTTCAGATGTGGAAATATAAAAAACTGTCACTAAATCTTAAAAACAACAAAATGACTTTGGAAAGTTAAAGTGTAATTATCTTTCATCAGAAATGGTTTTATCATCCTGACATAAAAGATTGTTAAAAAAAAAAATAACCAGTGGCAACGTATTGTATTGAAGTTTATTAGTATCAGTAAAAGTAGTGATTTAAAGTCATAGAATGTTTTTAAAACTATCCACTGGAAACCTGCCTAGTACATAGCAAATCTTAAATAAAAATTTATTTAGTGAGCTCTATCTCCTAGCCATTGAAAATAGATATACATGTGTGTGTGTGTGTGTGTGTGTGTGTGTGTATATATATATACACACACACATAATCATATATATAGTATATAGGTATATATATACATATATATAATCATATATAGTATATATACATGTATATGTATATATGTGTGTGTGTGTATATTTTTTTAATGTGTACTCACTTTAATGAAAGATTCATATAAACTCACAAAGAAGTTCCAGTTTGGCTGACCAATTAGAAACTCTTCATCTTTTGGGGCCAGGAGGTGGTGTGATGGTTAGAAGAGCTGGACCCCTCCACCTGGCTGACCATGGTTTGAGTCCTGGACCTGGTGGCTTGCTTTCTCTTTTCCTCTCTCTCTAGTCAAACTCAAAAATAATAATAATAGTTAATAAAGTTAAATAAAATAATTCTTTAAAAAGAAGTGTTTCATCTTTTGACAAAGCCAGTAAAATCTACAAATCATTTAAACCCAGATTCTCCTATAGCCAATCCCTTAGTGCCGGCCCCAGTGGACCGCCTAGAGGTTAGGGTCAGATCAGTTCTTCTGTCATGAAACATAAGAATCATGTCTTGTTTGTTTTTGCTTTCCTATCTGGTCATTATGTTATGTTATCTAAACTAATTTGAATAAGTAATGAGAATAACTCATTGAGCTGGTGTATTATAAAAGAGCCTTAGATCAAGAGCTGGAATTCTACAGGAAATCCCAGATAAGAAACGCCTCTTCCCTCCTCTTCCCAGTTAGTGAGAGCTTGGCTCTACTACATCTCCACATACCGAGGAGGATTTATTTTCTCGCTGTTGGTTTCAAAGAGTAGCACGATGTAGGATACTGTTTGGAATATGGAATTTAAAAAATCATTTAGAGGCATACATAATGATTCAACCCATGGCTAGACTTCTTGCTGAATTTGATACCAGTAAGAGGAAGGAAACTCACTGGAAGTGAGACACAGAGACAAGTTAAGGAAGAAAGGTGTATCCAGGTCCAGAAGACAGACAATGTGAATGTGAGGAATATATCAGACCAGGGAAAAGTGATATTTGAAGCCAGAAAAAGATGGGTACATTCTTGTTTAGAAAAAATGCGTCATGACTTTTCCAACAACCTCATTTTACTGGCCACGCACGATGTACGATGCGTTACTGTTCTCTAGGTCCCAGGTACATTCTAGGTCTTGAAATCAGTCTTTATTTTTGACGTCCTGCACTTCTTTTGTTTTATTAGTGTTAGGAGGACATATTAAAACTATAAAATTCAATGAAATATGAGTGGGACCAAATATGTTTCCTGGAGACTTCCAGATCCCTCGGAAGCAACCCCAAAGTCTTCCTATGTCATATTAACCCTTGGACTCTCTGAGTTATCGCACGCTGGCCACCAAATGACATGATTGCAGGAATTATAACATATGCGCTAAGTGACGAGCATACCATCTCCTTGCTGGGCTCTTGACTGTAACATTAACCTGATGTCTCGTTTCGGGCTTTTGGTGATATTCTTTCCCATTAAAACTGTCATCTTTACATTCTCCTTCACATTCAGGTAACTTCTGTGATTCTGTACACTTTTGATTGAGAGAAAAATATGCACACAGTTCAGAAAGTCAAGAGTAGCAGGGTGAAAATACTCTAGTGTAATTTTGAGTTAATTCTGGAAGTTCAAGGTTTTAGTTAAAAGAACATATGTTTTCAAGGACTCCGCAGTCCCCCTGTTTGCCTGCAGAGTTAGGCTGCAATACCCTGCCTCTCCAGGCTCAGGCTTCATTATGAGGAAAACCCTTTGTAGAGGGCATCTGCTCGATTCTAATAATACATTTTAAGGGAGGCACAGAATCAGAATGAGAAGCAAATGGATTAATTACTCCTCTATGTGGAGCTGGGAATTCATTCATTACGTTGTTCCTCATCATTGTGTGTACTCCTGGGCTCTGCAGAAAAGTAATGTTAAATGAGAAATGAAAGGGGCGAGCCTTTATTTCTCAGGGTTTGCATTGCAACTTAAGCACTCCAAAGTCGACAGTTACTCCTACAACTGGGGTTTGTGTACGGTCTGTCAGGTAGGCCCCCTCCTTGGAATTGAAGTGTGACGATTCATCTGCTGTGGCACCCTTTGCAAGCACATCCTTGCCCAACTGGGGAAAATTTTAAAAATAAATAAATAAATAAGAGCAAGGACAAAAAGTCTGGGTTATAACCCTGACTTTGCTCCTCGCTAGTTATATTACCTGGGACCCTTAGCATCAAAGACCTCATTTGTAAAATTAGAGGATTAAAATCTATTCTTTCTGAGGTCTCCTTTAATTCTGAAATTTTAATTTCCGTATCATTGTAGACTTGTGTTGCTGGAAAAGGCTTCGGTGGTAATTTCACAATCCATTCACCTAGTCCAATGCTTTTTTTTCCTACATGGGCCTAGTAGATGGGTGGAAATTGGATAGGAGGATGTATCTCGAATGCATAAGCACAGAGGTAATTGCTGAAACTCATCAGATTGAGCTCTGAAGTCAAGATAAAGAGAAGCAGACCAACTGGTACAGAGGAATCTCAAAACAATCACAAAAGTCAAATTAATAGTAGACGACCCTAAGCATCATTAGTCAACAATTATTAGTCAACAAGTTTTAAATTATAAGCTTAGGTCTTTTTTTCTTAAATATATATTCTTGAGGGACCTGTTCTCATTCATAGTAACGGCTTGTTTGGTATTGCATTTTTGTATCTTTTGTTGCAATTAATTTTATTTATTTATCTTTTCTTGTTTAATAACTAGTCTAATTCATCTAACATTTCAAGTGATGGTTTAAAAAGCCTGTATTGGGCCAGCAGGTGGTGTGGAGGTTAAGGCATTGAATTTCATTTGGTCAACTGTGTGGTTCAAGTCCTGCACCCAGCAACTTGAAACCATGCTGTGTGTGTGTGTGTGTGTGTGTGTGTGTGTGTGTGTGTGTGTGTGTCCTGAAAGGAGACTGGAAGAGAAAGGACAGGATTGCAGTGCAGCCATCCCTCCAGGGGATGATTTCCCATTTTCCCTTTCTCTGTGTCTCTGGCACATGTATGCACCCTATAAAAAAAATTAATTAATTAAAAAGCCTGTTTCTCTGACTATATTTTAGACTCTTCATGTGTCGAGACCAAGGAATCAATTAGTTTGTGATGTTAACTTATGCGTATGTGTGTATGCACACGTGTATGTGTGTATAAGAGGTTTATCATCTCATCTGAGTCATCCATGTTAGACTGGCTTTGTCAACTTAATGAGCAGACTCATCATACTATTGACAGCTACCATGCCATCGATCAAACCATTTTCACATTGTCATTTGTTTACTGCCCACCTTTTTTTCACGAAGAATTGGAGACAATACACAGTTTTTTAAATCCAATGGAAAAATAATAAGCCATAAATAGAGATAGAAGATTAGTAGCAGGGACGAGGATGAGTATGCCAATCATGAAGCAAGTCTAGTTGCTGATCATCATATTTCGTTTGTGCTTTCTGGTAGCTGGAGGAAATAACTGGAAGCGTGTTCAATCACAAGGTCCTCATTAATGGATAGGAGGAAGCGTTCTGGTCCCTCAGGGGAAATAACACATTTTGATAAACACATTAAATAGTTGTGTTCTCCAGACAGAATCCTGTGGAGCTATTCTTATTATTTACACTGAATACTAGATGAATGGATCACTTTTTTTTATATGGCATCCTGGTAGGTTTATCTAACATTATATGGAACTTTGCTTCCCACTAACCTGTTATTTGGTTAACCTGGTTAGGTGAAGATCTCCTGTATTGAATATAGGAAAATCACAAATTAAATTCACTCACTTGAATTACCAAGAATTTTCCCTCTTTAAAATTTTTTTATTTTTCATTATGGTAGGTATAGATACGATAAAATATACCATCTTAACCATTTTTAAGTATACTATTCGGTAACATTAAGTACATTCACAATGTAGAGTAAATTACCAGTATTTCTAGAATTTTTTCATCACCCTTAACAAAAACTGTACATATTAAACAGTAATTTCCTATTATCACTCTCCTCAGCCCCTAGGAATTTATACTATATTTTCTATCTTTGTGAAGTTCTCTATTCTGTGTAGGTAGAATCATAAATATTTGCCCTGTTGTGGGCACTTAGCAGAATGCTTTCAGGTTCAGGGCTGGTAGGTGGTGTGGTAGTTGAGGCACTGGACTCCCACATGGTCGACCATGGTTCAAGTCCTGGACCTGGTGACTTGCTTTTTCACTCTCCCTTTCTCTCTGTCTGTCTCTCTCTGGTCAAAATTAAAGAATAATGATAATGAAATAAAATTTTACAAAATAAATAAATCTTTAAAAAAGAAATTGTTCAGGTTCATCCATATTGTTAATATAGCAATTTTATTTCCTTTCATAACTGAGTAATATTCCTTTTTATCTCTCTCCTTTTGAAAATGTAATTTTACTTGCACCTTTATGTCTTTTCCACTGTCTCTTGAGTTGTTAAAATACTAGCAAAATATTGTAAACTGACATCTGTCAGTCTCTTAAATACCCCCATAATTCTGTTTTCTCAACTACTTTGCACACATTAAGGTGTTCCTTGGCTATGCGTCTCTTATATATTATCATTTGATTTAGGACTTTCATTGTAAAGAAGTCTTTTATAGCTTTTTATATGAAAATATTTGATTTTTTAAAGAAATTTTGCAAAAAGACATGTGTGTTCCCCAGAGAGATACAGAAAGAAAGAGGACAAGTAAGAAAGCACTGCACCACCCAAGAAGAGTGGTCACACTATAACCCACACTCCTCCATCACTCCCTCCTTTCAAGATCCAGTCCCAGGAAATACAAAGGACCCCAGATAGAATCAACCCTAGAAGATCTTCTCCAAGACACATGATAGCCAGGTGGACCAAAACTGCAGACAAAGACAAGATACTAAGATTAGCAAGAGAAAAACAGCAAGTTACCTACAAAGGACATTCCATCAGGCTAACAGCAGATCTCTCATCGGAAACAATACGAGCGAGGAGAGAATGGGAAAATATATTCCAAGTGTTAAGAGAGAAGCAATTTCAGCCAAGAATACTGTACCCGGCAAGATTATCTTTCAGGTGGGAAGAAAAGACAAGAACATTCTCAGATAAACAAATCCTGAAAGAATTTACCAGCACCAGACCAGACCTCCAAGAAGTTCTCAAGGGTGTGCTGTATCAGGAAAACTAAATGCAGGTACATGGAAATAAGAGTCCAAAAACTGAGAAAGTAGCTAACTTAATCATAGGGACAAGTCTGGAGTTGAATACTATATCCCAGAATTTAATCAGGAAAATTGAACCAGAACAGAAGATAAAAGTATATGAGACTGATAGGTTCATGCACCTACCATTTGAACAGAATCCTAACCTGTTTCCGGGCTTTAAGCAAAGTTCCTTGGCGGTTCTTTGATTTAAGTTAAAACTGGTTTTCTTAGTAGTAACGAGGGAACTCACCTTTGAAAGTAGTCAGGTTATGTAGGAAATTGTGTGATCAATGCAATGTGGGTGGGAAGGGAATGGAGGACAATTTTGGACACTAGAGGTGGTGTGAGAGGAGGGTGGGAAGGGACAGAGGGTCAGAAAGAGGGGTGGAAATAATTCTAGCAACTAGAATTGGAAATTATTTTTTTTGTAATGTGCATGATTGAGTCACTATGCAGTGTGTACTGGATGGGAGATAGCATTTTGTGTGCTGGGATGATACTTAGGGAAGGAATGTAAATTGAGTTACAAAAAAAATAAGTTTCACGAAAAAATATATATATCTATTCAATGACTGCAGTAGGGGGGGGAAATGGTATAGAAAGCAAACATAGATAACAGAGACAGTGTGGGAGGAGAACAGGAGGTGGCAGAGGGTAAAAGATAGGGAACCAAGGATGGGGGGAAAAAGCAAAACATACAGAAAACAAGAAATGGGAGATCATTTGCTAAGAATAACATTTGTTGATGTGCTTGATTGAGACAATATACAGTGTACTCTAGATGGAAAATCTCATTTTGTATGCTGTAATGATGTACAGTGAATGAATGCAAATAAATAAATTGGGAAAAAAAAATAGATTCTGTCTCTACACACATATGTACCCGATGTGTTTCTCAAGCTGGGATCCAGGACTCTAACGGTGAGCTCGGCCATGTGGAACCCAACTGCCTTAACCACCATGCTACTGGCCAGCCCTTAAATCAGATTTTGTTTATTTGTTAAGAAAAAAAAAAAAAAAACATTCTAGACTTTGGTATCAAAGATGTGTCATGTGACATTTTTCTTAGTACTCCTCTTAGACCAAGTCTCAAATATTTTCATTTTGTCCTTTGTATTATTTATAAGCCTTTCAAATTGTCTCTCTCTTCCCCTTGAACGCCTGAGAATGTCCGCTAGCACTCATTTAAAACTTCTTTCTCATTTCTACAAAAACTCTACAAAGTTCAAGGGACATGGAGATTGTAAACTTTATAAACTGTTGACTAGAATTTACGCAACACGACCTCTTCTGGGCATGAAATAAATCAGTCCTCGGGGCTGAATGGTGGCACAGAGGTAAAGCACAGTGTTCTGTGAGGCTGACGTGGGAGCATTCCCAGATGATGTCCGGAAACCTCCCTGAGTATGCAAGGAAACACGTGCCTATGATCCAGGAGTGGCCGGGCATGGATTGTGGTGTCAAGACTCTGCTGGAGCTCTATGTCTCTGTCTCTGCCTTTGTCTCTCTCTCTCTAACTCAGGAAATAAACATTTTTTAAGTCAGTCACATAGCTATGCTTCCATTTTATTTGAATCTTATTAATAATGCATAGTGACTAAAGTTTACATCAAATAGCTTAATCAAGTAGAAACTATAAAATACATATCAAATCCTAATTCAAAAATTAAATATTTCAAAAAATAAATGCTGCTCCTGAAATAGTTTTCTATGAGGTATACCCATGTTTTATAACATACTAACATGCTAATGTGACATATTTTCATTTGGTCCTTCTTAGATTGTAAAATATATGAAGAATGAACTTAATAGAAACAAACTTGTTGTTCTAAGTGTGGATTAGAAAGTAGAGTCCTTTATATATATTTTTGGACAAGTCTATTATATAAAAATGTTAATAGAGCAACATTTTGGATAAATTTCTTGCAGCATTTTCACCTACAATTTTTTTGTTTAGTTTTGCTAATAATTTTGGAAGAATTATTTAGATATCAAATTAAATGAACCACATATGCATATTAATATTGAAACAAAATTTTAAAATAAATATTAATTCACCACCTGATAATCATTAATAAATGCATTTAATTCACATGGATATTTCTCTAGATTCTCCATTTTACTCAATGTTAATACTTAATTTGTATGTACTTAATTTATATTTATAGCTAATCTTGCATATTATGTAAATGAAGTACATTATAGGCATATACTTAACGTAATATTCAGCCTTATATCACCAGGATTAAGAAAAATCTTTTAGGTTATTTTTCTAGTTTCACATGCCTTCATTTCATACTCAAAACTTCAAAGTAATTTTTAAAAAAAGGTTTATAAGTCTTACATTGTTACCTATATAATTTTAATATTACACCTTACTAATAAACTTTGGCAATGATCAGTTTTAATTCCGTTTACCTTAGTTTAATTCAGTGATATTTCTAAATTGGGTAATTAATATCTGACATTATTCCTAGTGCCTGACACCTGCTCAAATGTCCTTTACCAGGAGAAAAACGTTTCCATTGAGCCAACATAAATAAAATCTGGAAGCTGGAAAAAAATAGCTACCTTGAAGAAATTTGGCTCATAAGAAACCAGCAAATACTTTAAACACTTCCCTGTTTTATTGCATGAATTCTTATAGAATATACCTTAAAAAGTTTTTCTTCCTATTCACCTTATTTACCCTAAGTACCAGTCTGCTAGCCTTGATTATAATGGACACTAGGAAAACCAACTGTCCATTCTCTACACCAGACTCTTAGTAATTGGAAGTGTAATTCATCCAAAGATCTTCACTGTTCAAAGCTTGAGTAGTCATGAAGAATATCATTAATTTTAGGATAAATTTCCAATTTTTCTCAGTTCAATTAAATTGTTTACATTGGATTGACTCCACGGTGCAGAAGTGATATGCTGCTCCAGAGGCCAGATCCCACATGCGACTATGGTTCAAGTCCCCAGCTGGTCAGCATGGAGCATGCAGAGCATGAGTGTGAGTGCCCAAGATCCAATGGGCTGGAGGACAGAGAAAGGGGATCACGTGACCAGACCCTATGAAGTGTGCTCATCTTTCTTCAGATGAGCAGACTCTAAGCTTCTGTTGCTGGTTTAGTCTCCCCAATTGAAATGGCAAGATTTACATGTATCTATGTAACTTTTTAAAAAATAGGACCTTTTACACCCTGAAAAAGAAATTGAAATATATGTATAGATTATTAATTAAATATGATTAATATAAGCATTATGATACAATCGACAAAATACGTGACATTTCTAATGACCGTTTTCGGTTTCTCTTCCTTAGGAAATTAACAATACCTTTTCATCTATTACAGATGAATATAGGATTATCCTGGTTTTATACAGGTTTTCTTTTTTTAAATTTTACTTCTTTTCATTCTCCTTTTTGCTTTGTACTCTTCCATCCAATCTTCGCTGGAATGGATATTTCTTTGAATTATGCCTTAACTTGGGCCTACAAGTACAACTGCCTCAAGTATTTTCTGTTGTCCAACATTCCCCACAACAAAATTGCAGGTCCAGTTCTTAATGCTCAAAAGGTGTCTCTATTTCAGATCAGTCTCACAGATTCCAAGTTACAGTCCATGATTTTATACCTGTTGGTTCTTTGAAGACAAAAGTGTACTTTCTCTGGCAGAGGCTAAGCTTGTATATAAATGTTTATTTTAGTCCTTGTAAAGGAAAAATTTTAAACAAATTAAATTCAATGTCTGTGTTCATCAAGGTCCTGATTTTATTTATACACACATATACACACACTTATTCCTATTGGTTTTGCTTCTCTGCATCATCTGGATAATACAGACAGTGAATCTACACTGTACATGAGTGTGTGTGTAGAGAGAGAGAAAGAGTAAGACAGAGATTATAGGAATTGTCCGTGTGATTTTATAGGCTGAGGAGCCCCACAGTCTGATGTCTGTAAACTAGACAACCAGGAAAGCAGGTGTTATAATTATCTCAGTCTAAAGGCCTGGCAGGACAAGGAGGGCAGTAAGTCCCAGTTGCAAACCAAAAGTCTAAAAACCATGATCATCGATGTTGTAGTTCGCACAGGAGAAACTGACCATTCCTCCACTTTTTTGTTCTATTAGGGCCCTCAACCGACTGGATGCCTTCCTCACAATGTTGAGGATCATCTTCTTCACTCAATCTACCAACTCAAGTGCTAATCTCTCCCAGAAACAACCATAGTCACATTGAAAAATAATGTTTTATCACATATCTGGGCATCCCTTAGCCCATTCAAGTTGGCTTAGAAAATGAACCATCATGCTACATGTATGTGAGGGGTGGGGAAGAAAGATGAGCACACTTCATAGGGTCTGGTCACGTGATCCCCTTTCTCTGTCCTCCAGCCCATTGGATCTTGGGCACTCACACTCATGCTCTGCATGCTCCATGCTGACCAGCTGGGGACTTGAACCATAGTCGCATGTGGGATCTGGCCTCTGGAGCAGCATATCACTTCTGCACCGTGGAGTCAATCTAATGTAAATAATTTAATTGAACTGAGAAAAATTGGAAATTTATCCTAAAATTAATGATATTCTTCATGACTACTCAAGCTTTGAACAGTGAAGATCTCTGGATGAATTACACTTCCAATTGTGATACCGTCTGGTTGCTTTTGGGGACGCGTGCTAAAATCCTCAACACCCTTGACTGCAAATAGAATCTGTCTACATACATTGTAAAATTATACCTCAGCATAAAGTAATTTACTTTTATTTTTCTCCTTCATCCCTTTAATTACTTGCAAATTTCCATATAAGCTAAAAATCTGAACTCCACTAGCTCTTAATGAATGATACAGGAAAATATCATTTCTCCATGAATGTTAGGTTGATTGGAAAATGTCATTCGCTGACCTACTCAGCCTTGCTAATCAAGAGGCGTCTTCAGAGGGACTCAGTTAGATTAAACAGGCTGCAGTCCACCACCTTCCCCCTTTATTTGTTTAAATTACGGTTTTTGCCAGGTATCAGGTTTAGAATTTCTGAGGAAAGCCATGCCAATACGGTTGAGAGCATACAGAGCCATGTCACCAGTAATTGGATAGTATGCTGAGTTTCACCTTAAGCTGTTTTGAATTAATGCAAGACATCAGCCGCCGGCTTTAGGTGGTTTAATTATCAGAATTGTCACATTTTAGTTATCAGCCCAAAGGGTGCATGCTGGGGTTGATTGTGAACATGTGGTACTACCTGATACAGGTTACCCGATGGCCAGATATGGGTCAGTTCAGGAACTGACTTCATTTAAAGGAGCACTGTCCTGATTCAGAAATATTTATGGGTAGGAATCCGAATTTTTAAAATAAAATAAAAACTACTTAAATGCAAAGCTGTTCACCAGCAAGAAGGAAAAAAATAAATAAATCGGTTACAATGTTGGCCTTACATATAGGACTTCATGCTGCTATTAAAAGGCTTTTAAATATCAATAATCTTTATGGTTTTTTTTTTAATTTTGCACGTAAGATCATGACAATCAAGCAACTTACTCTAATGTTTTAGACTAAGCTGCATCCCACTCTAAGAATAAACATTTTTTTCTTATCAAGTCTTCTTTATAAATCAAGTGAAATACAGTCTTTGTATTATTCTTACTTCAATTAAGCCTAACCAAGTATCTGAAAAATCTCCCGTGTCTGAAGGGTTGACGCAGTTTTCATTCTACGTGTTTAACCACACTTTGAAATTCTATAGTGGGAATGTCAACAACAGAGCATAGTATCCCAGTGACCATCACAATGCCCTAAATTCTATTGTTTTCCTAGATGCTATTGCTTTCCTGAAGCATCAGTAAAAATAATGGAACTAATTCTTCTGAATCACTGCACTCGGATCCCAGTTCAGTCCTAATAGTATTGACTACAATCTAAGCATTTTTGCTTCACTCAACACAGCTCTTAAAGGGCTTTCCCTTTTGAAGGCATACTCTCTGTGGGTGGTCAATACCCTTATGAAATTGTCAGACTTGAAAGTAAGATGGATTGTTACTGGAACATTAAGTAGGACAGAGAGCAGATGAAATTTAAATACAAAGTTGCAGCTGTTCATAAGCTCAAAAACTTAAATTAGTTCAGCCGAACTGCTACATTCCAGGAAGAAACAAACTGAGGAGTTGACTAGTCATTCCCTAATAGGAGAAAAATGCATCTAAAATATAAGTTGAAATCCTGCCATCATAGGAAACTAGCATTTGCATTAAATGAACCACTCCTCCATCAACTTCTTTTAATCTTTTTTTTTTTTTTAACAAACCCTGTAGAACAAATAAGGAACCATAAATCTATTTGATCTTTCTAATAGCACTCTCTGTCTCTGCAGCTTTGGAAACAACGATCTCCTCCTTCTAACACTCTCTCCTTTATTTCTCTCAGCACTCCTAATATCATTTTTTTTTAATTTTCTTTCTTTATTTCCTTTTCTCCTTCCTCTTCATGTAGAATTCTCAAACTTTTCACTTTTGGCTTCTACATGTCTTCCTTTTACTCACTTCCGTAGATGGCTTATCTACCCTTGCCATGGTAATTTTCATCTATATACTCATGATTAAACTTGCAGTTTCTTTTTCAACCTATATATGATCAGTTAGTTCATTACGTTCTTGGCAAAAAAATTTAGAACACCAATTTGTGAGGATAAACTTCGTTGGTAAGGGCAAACATTTCGGCAGGTAGCCCTGGAGCTGAGGAACAGCTTTGATTTTTGGTAAAATTTGCGAGTGCACAGCTTTCTGATCAACCTTGCGCTGCTCTGAAATGTCATATTTCTCCTTCTCTGTGTTGAAGATCTCACCTTCCCGGTGTTTGGGCTTCTGTAGTTTCTTATTCTTGAAGTAAGCATCCGTAAGGTGCTTTGGGACTTTTACTTTGCTAATATCAATTTTCGTGGAGGTGGCAATGACAAATTTCTGATGTGTCCTACGCAGTGGAACTTGATTGAGAACCAGCGGTCCAGTTACAAGTTGCAAGCTACTGCTCAGCTGCTTCAGGAAAACCCACTCTCTTGCCTCTGTGGCGTCCAGTGAGGATGATCAGAATGGTCCCAGGAGAGATGCCAGCTCGCAGCTTTCTCAATGCTGACTGAAGGGTTTTTTGCCGTGGCTCAACAGCTTTCGAGGCACATCTTTAGTAGGATAATTCCTAGGCATTTTGCGCAGTTTAACCACCCGGGTACCACCATTCTTGTCCCCACCAACTGGTCTGTGACAGTCGCAAGAACCACCCACCTCCTCTTTCTTTTCGAACCTTGGATTTAGTGGCTGAGTATTTCCTCTTGTACATGGCCTTCCTGGAATACATGACAGACTGGGAGTATCTGCCGATGCCCTGGACTAGGATGGGGTTTCAGCTGCAGTGGGGCTTCCCCTTCTTGGACCTTTTAGCCTTGGGGTCACCCTTTTCAATCTTGTTGCTGGCATCAGCCTTCTTGGCTTCAGGTTTCTTCTCCTTAGTATCCTGCTTCGCAGCTTTTCCACCTGCCATCTTGTACAGTGGGATAAACTTGCAGTTCCTTATCAAACCTTTATCCTTAATTTAATTTCAGTTGTTTACAAAACATCCAATCAGAGGTCATGTTTGAAAGGTCAAGTTGAAGCATATGTGACAATCAAATCTGAATCACTGGTTTAACTTCCTGTTAGAGTTTAAATGTGTCCCCTCCAGGGACCAGCAGGTGGCATAATCATTCTGTTGCTGATCTCCCACATGGCCAACCATGATAGGAATCTCGGACCCAGTGGCTTGAAAATCACACTGGGTGGTGTCCCTATGTGGCCACAATCCCAGGAGAGAATGGAGGAGAAAGGATTGCTGTGTCCAGCGCCTCTCTGTGTGTGTGTGTGTGTGTGTGTGTGTGTGTGTGTGTGTGATTTCTCACTTTCCCTCTCATTGTCTCCTTCTCTCTCTCTCTCGCTCTCTGTTTTTCTCTCTCTTCCTCTCTGTTTCTCTCTCTCTCTCTCTCTCTCTGGCAAGAGCACATCCCCTAATGCAAAGACCTCTTTAAAAACAAAATGTGTCCCCTCCAAAATCCAGGTACTGCTAATATGAGGGTATTAAGAGGTAGTGCATTTAATTTATGAGGTGATTAGGCCGTAAAGGTTCCTCCCTCATAAATAGAACTAGGTGCCCTTATAATAGGGCTGAACTCCTCATTCTTTCCATTTTGCCAAGTACAGATAGAGCATTCCTATCCTCTTGAAGACGTAGTGTTCGAGTGGATATCTTGGAAGCAGAAACTGAAGCCTCTTCAGGCACCAAACACACCAAAACCTGGATCTTGGACTTCCCGACATCCAGAACTTTTCTGCTAATGGCACCTTATGTTCCCTGCTTCCTTGAGTGGCATATTTTGGATCACCTTTATGACATCTGTCTGTCTTTCCATTCCCTTTTAGCCACTAAGTACTAGAATACAAGCTTCATAAAGCTTCCAATTCATCTGTCTTTCTATTTTATTATTATTATTATTAATATCATCATCATCATTCTTATTTTGGAGGGCACATGTGCTTGCCAGAGAGAGACAAGAGAAAGGGAAAAAGCACCCCTCATTTGGGGGGTGGTCACACTGCAACCCCGTGTCCTCTACTTCTCCATCCCATCAGAATTTTGAGTACGCATATACATGTGCCTGGTATGTTTTTCAAACCACCAGGACTGAGATTCGAACCGTGGCTAGCCATGTGGGATCCGTCTCCTTTCACCCTGTGCTATGGGGCCAGCCCTGTCTGTCTGTTGTTGCATACCCTGCTACTCGGACCATCATCACATCATTTTCACTAGTTGACCACCTAGTTTCTGAGTGTCCCCACTTTATCTCAAGTAGGTCATGGGTTATATCTTAGCAGTGGAGTCACTTATCATCTATTTGCTGATAAACGTCTGTATTGGTGACTCTGCATATTGGAACACATTTAAAACTCTCAGTCTAGCATTAAAATCTGCGTGAACTCATCCCATTTTTGTTCGTTTCCATCTTACGCTATTCTTTGACCTAGTGCTCCTTACCTCTTTTCAGCACTCCTTGTTCTCTGACAGCTACCTTTGTGCCTGTTCCTCTCTCCTCTCTCCGCTGATAACAGCCCTGCACCTCTTCAACACTAGCCCAAGCTTGCCCTCTCCATGAAGTTGGCCTGAATTGGCACCAGCCCGCAGTGGTTTTTCTCGTGCTCTGAATTGCCTCAGAATGACACAAACAGCTGGAAACTCTCCATATATTTTATAGATGGCTTCCACATATTTTATAATTGATCATGAGTATATAAATTCCAGATTAACATTCCTAAAGAGAAGAAATTGTGAATTGTACCATTTTAAATGTATGAATTCTACCATTGAGTTTAAAAATAACTATTCCTACTTTCTGGGATGTTTCCCCAATTCAGTTATTTCTAATCCCTGTGTGAGTATCAGAGGAACGAGGTCTTTAATGGCATAATCAGATCCCATGTCAAATAAATGACATTAAGAGTGTCATTAATATAATTCCGTATTCCCAGAGATGTTCTGGAAGGTTTATATGTACTCTCATTTATTACAAATACATTGAAGCATGCTTAAATGAAAAAGACTGAATAAAAATGAATTTAAGATGACAAAAAGGGTATTAAATAAATGTAATTATTAATGTCTACATTCATGTAACTAAAACAGGTATAAGAACGAGTGTGGTCCTAGCCATGAGACCACATTGTGAAGTTTTTTTATATTATTCTGCCCACACAAATTGCACACCTGTAAAACAGATCTGATAGTCTGTAATAATACAGGTAATTAATTATAGACTGCTCAGACACATTTGGAAAAACATATAGGCTGACATTATCTGTCTCTACCTCCCCTCCCCTCGTTCCCCTCAGGACACGTGTATTTTGTGGGTTCCAAATTAAGTATCAGTGAATCCAAAGACAGTTACTTCTGCCCTATCATCCGCATAATACAAACACACTGACATTTTTATTTGTGCTTTTAGAAAACTACTAATTCCACATAATGTGTTTCTGTGAATGTGATAGGATAATAATTTTATTAATATTTGGGCCTGTTTTTACATTTGATTTATATTAGGCTTTATAAACACTTGATTGGAATAAGAAAGGTGAAAATATTTTGGCAACAGAAGACAGTTCTACACATTATAGAACTCTCCTCAAGTTTCATTTAAGCTTTTGGAATAGTTTATAATTTTTCCTATACATTTTTAAAATAGATAGTATAGAACTCGTAGCAAGGCATTTTTATTGCCCATGAAAAGCAAGTAAACAAACATCAAATGTAAGATATTATGTTTCATATGCAGGAAAAAATTGAAGGTGACTTCATCTTATCCCCATTTCTGGTAAGTTTTTCAAAAAATGGGTTCTAGCAGGTCGAAGAAAGACAACTTTAAAACTAAAAACATGCAAAGAAAAATACCATCAATTCTAAGCATCCATTTTTGGAAAATGAACTGATTGTAGTTAACAGGATACCAGGCAGTGGTGGTGTTACCATTTTCAAAGTTCTGGATAAAGTAGTAACACTATTCTTTAATCTAAATCCGTTTATGGGCAAGTCATCATGTTGCGAAATAGCACTTTGTACTTGAAATACACGAGGGTTGAGGAGACAGATGAAAGCATGGAGGTGGTTCTAATCCTCTCGGCCGTGTGTGCCATGGAGACCTCCCTGTAACATTCAGACTCCACACAGGGATATTCTCATTTATTGGAGGTGGCCAGCCTCACCAAAATAGTTCTCCATTATTTGCTGGCAGCCGATAAACCCATCAAAAGGTAACCAATAAGTAAGAATTTATTTGAAGAGTGACATTATCTTACTACTGTCAGGGAGCAGGAGAAAATAGCCATCAGTTTATCGTATTTACAAAGAGAAGGGGTGTCTGGAAGTAGAACTTTTTTTTTTAAGGTCAGAATCCTTAATCCAAAGCTGCAGAAGATTTGATGTTTTGTAAATGGCTGGTTTTATCTGGGATCTGGTTAGGGGCTTTGCCAAGTCAACGGTCTCCAAGTTAGTGGCTGAAAGAAAAAAAAAAAAAAAAAGAGAGAGAGAGAGAGAGAAATTAGAACTTTCCCCAGCTTAAGATAGAATGATATGTCAGAACTCACAGGTGCCAGTGAATAGCTATCTGAGCATCGTGTGCATCTAGTTTGATGTCACTGGTTGAAAGGCATGCCATGCATATTTATGCACACCGTGGCACACGGCTAATGTCCGTAAACATGAAAAGGATTAGAAAATTCATTAATTAGGGTCATTTGTACAATTGCATTGTCAACTTTAATCACTTGTTTCAATTGATGTCTCCTTTAGAAAGTCAACCTGCAGTAGTTATTTATTAATTCATCAAGTATATTGTGTAGGGTCATCTTCTGCTTGACCTATAATGTTTTTTGTAATAAGGCATTCATTTCATTCTAAGAAGCAGGGGGCTAGGTGTAACACATTAACATAAACTGTTAAATTAATAAATACTTATTAACTGTGTTAGATTTCGGTCTCTGTCCCTGGAAATACAGTGGATACATTTTACAAGCATGTGTCAATTGGCTACTTTGTGAAAGTAGCCAATTTTTTTAATGAAAACTCAAACAAAAATCAGTATTTTTACTAATCTAAGTATTTAGAAAGTCTTAGGTTATAATTTCCATCTTTTTATTTTATTTTCTTCCTCTCTTGTTTTTCCTTCCTTTTTTCTTTTTTTTTTTTTCTTTTTTTCTTTTTTATGTCATAGGATATGTGTATGCCAGAGAACTGAAAAGCTCCCTTAGACCTCCACGGGGCATGGTCACACCATAATTCCTTTTCCTTCATTTCTCCATCCCATCAGAAGTTGGGCATACATGCATGTGCTTCCACCAGGGCCAGGACTCCAACTACAGTCTGCCATGTGGAATCCAGCTCCCTCTGCACAGTACTTAACCACTGCACTATGGACTGGCCTGCAACTATCCTCAATGAAATATGAACGAGATCCTAGGTGACTAACTTATTGTTAGCTATTCCATTTATAACCGTTAACACAGACATAGCAAGATCTAAGTGCCTGTATTCACTAGACTTAACTTCTCAGCTATCCAGTCTTTTAATCCTATCATACAACCTTCTGACTGAAACCTTTACATAAATCTTCCCTCTCTCATCGCTCTGCCCACTTCAAGCCTTCTCGTTATTTTATTTAATCACGTCGCCATTTACAAAAGTCTATTATATACCCACCTATTTATTTTGTTCGTTTGTTTTTTGGTTTTGTTTGTTTGTTTTTGGCTTGCTTAAAGGTAGTCGTTTTTCTTCATAAACTCATTCCTCGACTTCCTGGCTAATTGCTTTCTCTAGTATTCCTACTGTGTTTGAAATGTAAACATTCTGTTCAAAGCATATTCTCCTGTGTAGGATTCCCTTCCCGCTCTACTTACATCAGATTCTGAGTCAAGGGAATGTCGTATCCGTGCATGAGAATAAGTCTTGGGTTTGGGGAGACAGGGTATTTGTTAGGAAGTGAATAAAGAAATGTGTTTTTTCTCATCTAAATCTAAAAACCAGAGAATTCAGAATTCTTTTTTCCCATCTTTGTAAAAATGACCTAAGGCAAGTCACTTAATCCCTGTAGACCTCCATTTCATTGCCTATAAAATGAAAGTGTTGAGTAAGCTCGTTGTGATCCCTTTTAAAATTAAAATTCGTGATTCTAAGATATCATGCAAAGGATTTTTAAAAGAACTGAAAAGTTTTACTGAAGTTGAGGACGGTGTTCTCAAAAACACTCTGATACTTCTGACTATTAAAACTTAGCATTTGCCTTTCATCCTGGGAAATGATGGATCTAACTTTTCCTCAGATGTGTCGGGCTCAGAGCTCAGTGGGAAAATACCGTACGGACATTCTGAAGCCATGAAGCACACCTAATGCATACGCAAGAAGAATGAAGATTCTTCCAAAGGGTCCATGAAGGGGTTAATCTCTTTAAAAGAAGAAGGGTAATTGGGTGCCAAAATGTGTTTCCCGAGAGGGCAGGGCCAGGAGTTATGGATGCCAGCTCCTTTGTTGCTCAGCCATTGGGTTGGTTTTGTAGCAGGTGTGCTGTCTTGAAGTAGACACCAATTTACCAGGTCCTCACCTCGGGGTCACATCTCTTCCTCTGCCAGGCAACTAAGTTGTGATCAATTCCAGCATGCCCCTGTGTGGTGGTGTAATTTGCAGAGTGCCAAACCTGTTGCATGGTGAGTGGAATTGCTACATACCACTATACGAAAACCCAAAGTATCTCTCCACATTGGGGAGACACTCTTCTTGGAAGAACTATTTAAGAAATTTGAATTCCTGTTACCCATCTTGAGTAGCTTTTGTGATTCTTCACACCCTATCCCCTACAAATATCTTTCTTTTCACCCTGATGTTTCTTTATTGAAGGCCCCATTTCTCCTTAGCCTCACCACTCCTTTCCTTCAGCCTGCCAGTTTCACAGCTTGCTACCTGATTTTGTTTTTTTTGGTTTTTTGGTTTTTTTTTTTTACTAGTTCTTTCCCAAAATCTATAATCTATAATTTTGAACAAATTATTCAGCACATGAATTCAGCATTTCAAGCAAATTATTTTGGCACAAGTGAAAGGTTTAAGTGGAATGGTTCTTTCTGGTATCTTCCAATATTCACCTCATTTTTTTATCCATAGCTTATTCATTTCGGCTTTGACACAGATATAAAGACCTACTAAAGAGCATGAGATGTGTTATTAGTATAAATAAGTAAATAAATAAATAGAGTTCTTCCATCATTCCTCTTGGCTAAGTGGATCCAGGAACACAGTTACACTAGAATATATCCAACTAGTCTCTTCTGAACAAATTTCATACTAACCAAAAGGTAGAATACTGCTCCATTTTTAAACTTGGCATCCCTATGATTGTGATTCTCAGTTAAAATTTAGAAGCATCTTAGTTTCCTCACAGCTTTGCATGAACTTCAGTTTTTGTTCAAAGACGTTGATTCAAAAACTTAGTATCTACAGCCAAGTCTGAATGCCAGAGGTCACTAGAAAAACCAGTCTTCTTTCAGTTTCAAAGGTTTGAAGAAGCATCACTGGGCAATGTAAATGTCTAGTCTGACCAATGATGGTGACAAACTGTGTGAAGAACATTCTTAATAACTCTATTGATGTTGGCATCTTCTGATGCTTTCAACATTATATGATCAAGACATTTGCTAATTCTTCTTTCTCTTCCTTCTTTTTCCTCATTCAATAAGTCTGTGATTATGTTTCTATCACAAAGGGGCTGAAAAAACTTGCCCTGCCCTTGTGCACTCCTTTACTGTCAAAATAATCAGTAAAACTGCCATTGCATTAGAGCAACATGGCGGCCACCAGCAATTCTATTCCTCTAACCCCTGCAGTCATTGACATAGGTGCCATTAGAAATTCTCCCTTCTCTGCTGTTGGCTGCTAAGATCAAATAAAGCAGCTTTATTCCCTTCATGCAATCCAAGTTCATTGAAAAGAAAAAAATGGGAAAAGAACCATGTATACTAAAAATAGTTTAGTGGTGGGGCCAGCAGGTAGCATGGTGGTTAAGGCACTGGACTCACACATAGCTAATTGCAGTTCGAGTCCCCAATTTGACAGCCTGAAACTCATGCCAAATGCACGTGTGCCCAAAATCCTGAGAGGAGAATGAAGGAGAAGAATTTAAGTATGACTATATACTCTGTGTGTGTGTGTGTGGGGGGGGTGTTTCTCACTTTCCCTCTCATTCTCTCTCTCTCTCTTTCTTTCTCTCTCTCTCTGGTGAGTGTACAGGCCCTATGGCAACAAAACAAAACTTAAAAAAATAGTTTAGTGGTACTTCAGCATTCGTTTTTAAGTATACTCTTTAAAAAGAAGTAGTAAGTCAATGCATCTAAGCATCTATGGCTACATACATGTACACACCCCCTTTGTGATAATTATTGTCAGTGTATAATAGAATAGTTACCCAATTTCAGTGTTTCATTCCATACTTTTTTGCTGTTCTGCATTTTTTTTCTATATTGTCTGTATTTATATTTATGGGGCCAGTAGATGCCATGGTTGTTAAGGGCCCTAAACTCCCACATTGCCAACTAAGGTTCAAGTCTCAGACCTGGTGACTTGCTTTCTTTTTTTTTCCCTCTCTGTCTCTCTCTTATGCTCTGCCCCTCTCTGATCATATTAAAAATTAATTAATTAATTAATTAAATATTTTTTAAAAGTATCAATGGTTTATTTTTGCCAGTATTAAATGTCTTTATATTATTAACTTAGAGGAAAGGAAGGTAAGGAGTCTCAGACCTATTATCTTTGTATATGCAAGTTTTTATAATCAGTAAAATATTTTCTATTTCCACATAAATCTATACTACTGTATGTGCTAATCAGTTGACTGAAAGTCTTCCAATTCAATAAGCTTCTTGGCATTCTTCTTTCTTAATTAAGATATCTAAGGCATTCATATAAACCATGACAATATTAGACCGGTTCCCTTCCTGGATTTCTATAGAGGAAGTACTCTTTGTGGTAACCTTCCTCTGATATCTCTTATTTGTCATATATATGTAGCTCACAGCCCCAAACTCCTAGTCGATGATAGTAATTGAATATTTCCGGGGCAGAAATTAGCACAGTGGTAATGCACCTGAACCCATATCGAAAGATCCTGGGTTCACATCCCAGGACTTCCATCTTCATGTGGCCTATATGTGCGTCCACGACCCAGGCTGGTAGAGACTACATTCAATTTTAGCATGAGGACCCTGTTGGGAGTGTTTTTCTCTCTGTCCTTCTCTGTCCCTCTGTCTCTCTGTTTCTAACGAAAAATAAACACACTTAAAAATTTTTTCACCACTAAATGGAGTTCATCTACCATTTTTTAAATGTAAGTAGTATTTTGAAGATATTAAAATTATTTATTGTTTTATATTGTTTCCTGAAAGAAAAGAGTATTCAACTGAAACGATGACACAGATACGGAACAGCTAGAAGGTTTGTAATGTATTATTTAATATTTGTTTGATTTTCAGTCAAATATTAATCTTCAGGGCAATTTACAAAAAATAATGTAGCGACATGTTTACATAGCAACATTATTCATTATAACAGATATTTTTGTTTCTGCATTTAAAAATATTTATGATGAATATAATTTTAATTTAATATACAGCTCAGACAAATTATTTGAATGAGCTAGTGGGTTTTTAGGGAAAATAAGTAGAAATCATCTGAAGATTTTATTTATTTCTTTTTATATTGATCCTTTCTATCATATTTTGACTATGATTCATTTGAGGTAAATGTACTAAGTTAACTAGACAAGTAGTCCCAGGTTCACATTGTTTCAGAAGTAAAAAATTAATAACTTAAGAGATATGTTGTCTTTGTATCTTTAAGACTTAAGTAAAGAAATTCTGTTGGGTCATTGAGAAAGTCATGAGTAATTTTGCATAGAAAAACAGAAAGATCTGACCTAATATTTTGCTTTTTTTATTTGCTTTTTTACTAAAAAAAAAAAAAGTATGTAAAAATACAGGTATTAGAGAAACATACAAAAGCACTTGGTTTGGTGCACACAAAAAACATTTAAAACAACAAAATATTTTAATCTAATTTTATCTAATTCTTTCTTTATTTGCATAGGATTTTAACAATATCTCATCAACCACCCTGCATATATTATTGTAGAAGTAAACACTCCTTTTTTTCCAAGGAGCCTTTTTTCTAAATTTTTTTGAGGACAGATTTTTTCAGCCTTTCATCGTATATTGGTTGCAGTATTTATTGCTGTAATTAATTTAGTAGACCAATGTGCTCACACACTCATAAATTCATGAAAATGACAACTTCCATACTGAAATTCTTCACACTTCATCACAGCCCAAATAGGAGTTTATCTTCAAAACTTGAGGAAGATCGTAAATCTTCACTGATTTATGAGAAGATGTAAAAGCGCCTATTGCCAATGTGAAAAAGTATTTGGCTCTTTTGATTAATTCAAATTAAAACATCACTTTAACTTAAACGTTACATTGAGAGGATAAACTATTTCCATCAGGAGCCTTAATTACCTAATTGAAATTATGCCCCATTTATTTTTATCACTTTACTTGATTTTCATTGTTCAAAAATGTATAGAACTCAGGTACAGGAAGGGGTATGATGGGTAAAGTGCTGGACTCCAACATGGTTGATGGTGGTTCAAGTCCCAGACTAGGTAGTTTTCTCTCTCCCTCTCCCCTTCTCTCTCTCTCTCTCTCTCTCTCTGTGTGTGTGTGTGTGTGTGTGTGTGTGTGTGTGTGTGTGTCTCTCTCTGGTGAGCACACATGCCCTGTGTCAAGTTTAAAAAAATAATAATGAAATAAATAGTTGTTTTTAAAAATTTATAAAACTCTAAAGGAAAATAAATTTAATCTCAAGATGTATTAAAATAATGTTAGTTGGCAATTAGTTCTTTCATATATAATATATAAATAGTCCAAAGTATATAATCAACCATATTAAATATTTGGTCATTCCAATATTATACATTATTTGTTTTCTCACTCAGAATGTGTGTGTATGTGTGTATCTATAGAGATATCTATATCTCTCTCTATAGACATAGGTATATAGAGATATAGATATCTCTAGTTCCCAACAGACAAATCCAAAGATTTAAAACTTCAATCTCTACTTGAAACTGACCCTCTTACAATATACTCTTGAAGTTGCCAAGTCCCTTGAGTCTTCTTTATCCTTCAGTGCAATTCAATAAATTCAATTCCACAAGCATTAATTGGTCTTCTGCTCTGTGTAAAGCACTCAATGTGAAGTACAACAATGGGTAAGCTTCGGTCCTTCTCCTCCATGATTTCTCTACAGGAGAGACGTGCTCCAGTCCGTTCCCCTGGAGAACGAGAGCTGTCAGTAGTATCGTTGGCAACAGAAGTACAGCATCTGGATATTGCTAGTTTCTTTATTCTCTCTCAAGTGGCAAATCACCTCTGAGTGTGTATCTATTTTTGCCTGAGTTTTTGTGCACCTGCACATGAGTGAACACTCTCTTCATCAGTTTCTCCAAGGCAAATAGATTTTGTATTTTTAACTTTCTTTCAGATGTAGTCACATACCACCTAACAGTGTTTCAGGCAGCGATGAACCGCATATGTGACAGTGGTTCCATAAGGTCATATACTGTAGGTGCACAGTAGGTTGCACCTCCAGGTGTGTGTACGTACACTCCATGATGTCTGCACAACAAAACTGCCTGACAATACATTTCTCAGAATGCACCCCATGGTTAAGTGACACGGCACTGTAGTTCTCTTCCTATTTGCTCATTATTTTCTCAGTTCTGTAGTCATGGAGGTTCATTCAGAACACTTTGTGAACATGTCATAAGGTACAATGAAAGGTCGTTTTCACTAATTTATAAAAATTATAAATAGCCAGAAAACTCTCTCTGTGTAATAAGTTGTGATAAAGAAGACAGGAGATGGGCCAGCTAGGTGATACAGTAGTTGGGATGGCTGTCTCCCAGGGGTGTGTGTGTGTGTGTGTGTGTGTGTGTACACGCATGCGCATGTGTGCATGTACGTATGTATGCCCAGGGTCCCAAGAGGAGAGTGGAGGAGAAAGGATTGTGGTATGGTCATCACCTCTGGAAAGTGCTTTCTCACTTTCTTTCTCTGCCCCACTATGTTTCTCTGGCAGGTATGCACACCCTGAAGCAAATTAAAAAGAGAGAGAGAGAGAGGAGAATAACAATGAAAAGAGTCAGGGTCCTTCAGATCTTCACTAGAGTTGACATTTTTACTGTCTGATAATTAAGTCATTTTCTGTGGATCATTATTGCTCAGCAGAGTGGTAGAAAAACTATTTGAATACAATTTTCAATGCTAATCTTACATTTACCAACATTTTTATATAGCTTATGAAGGGATTTCAAAAAGGTTGTGGAAAAAATTAAAGTACAAGTGTATTCTGGTGCAAAAAAAAAGATTTTGAAATCTATGCTTTGTTTTTTCATAATACTTATTTTCCATGAACATCTGAAGGCCCCCTTCTATATAAACAATAGTGCCACCAAGAATAGTTTGTATTCCATGTGGTAGAATGCAACTCTATGGGCATTAATGTGAAATATAGTAAAATTTTTTTTACATATTTTTGGTCAGGTGCTGTGCAGTATTTTTTATATCATGCATACAGTAATTATCAAATCAAAGATATAGGTATACTCATCTTTTTCAACACTTTTATTGTACACAGTTTATTGTGCTTGAAATGCAGTATTTCTAATTTCATAATATTTAAAAATGGCGGGCAGGTAGCTTGTGATGAGCTCTTTGCATGCATGGTGTATAGGGAGGACATTGCCTCAGAGACATGTTCTGCACAAACTGGCCTCTAAGCACACACCTAAGCTTGGAGTCCAATTCTGAAGTACAAAGAGAAGACCAGGGATGCAACTTTTGCAGTACACGTTTCCAACAATCACAAGAGACTAGAGGAATTTGACACTGAGCTGCTTCCCAAAACCATAGCCTTTCAATAGCCAAGAAATGTGTGATATGTGAGGGGTCCTATATACATTCGACCTAATATAAGAAAAGGTCTATAATAATGAATCAAAAGTGTTAGATGAAATCACACAGCCACAATGATCTGATGAGTTTACTCATCATGGAGGGACCATATCTGCTGTTCATGCTCCCTAGAAGGACATGGAACAAATTTTAAAATTCCTTTGTTACTGGGCCAGCAGCTGATTTGGTGGTTGAGGTACTAGACTCCCACATGGTTGATCATGGTTTGAGTCCCAGACCAGTTGGTGTTTGAAAATCACTCTGGACATGTGTGCATATGTGCCCAAAATCCTAGTAGGAGGATGGAGGAGAAGTGATTGTGAAGTGGCCATCCCCCCTGGGGACAGGTGATTTTTCACTTTTCCTCTCTGTCTCTCTCTGGCAAGCACACGTGCCCTATGGCAAAAACCTAAAAACAAAACAAAAAAATTCCTTTGCTACCAGGAAAAACAACAAAAACCAAACCTCTTCAGCCTTTCTCTGTGGACACCAAAAATATGATCAACTTTTTAGTCTAAATGCAATATTGGAGCTCCCAAATGAAAGGAAAAAGAATCAGTGTTAACTAAAACAGTTTTTAGATGAGAATCTCATTCTGTCTACAGGAATTCTTCTGGAGATTTCCCTTGGAATTTACCCATTACATAGTGAGAGTCTGTAAGCTCTATGATGTTTCTCCCATGGTGTGAATGCTAATATTTGCAAATATTTACCAAAAATACTTAACAGCTGAAAGCCCCTTAACACACCCCTCACATCAACACGCACACTTAAACTCTTCCCAGCTGCCCGCTTTATTTAAAATCGTAGAATTTTCCCACAGTGTTTTCCCACTTTGGGATCTTGTTTAGTGTAATGTTGTGAATTAAAATATAAAATACCACCAAAAATACTGGTTATAGCAGTAATCTAATTATTATTATAAAGTGACTTTTTTAATGTTTCTATCAAGTTTTCAAATGCTTCATTTCCCCAAAATACTGCAAAAAGATCATTAGAGCAAGTTCTTCATTTTCCCATTCCCTAATGAGAAATCTCACTCCTATGACATAGATAATAAGTAACAAGGAAACACATCACCGGAATGGATAGCTTCAATCAAGTTTGAGCCATATGATGCCAGACAGGAACGTATGGCTTGGCATAAAAATCTGGAAGTCCATATGTTCTAGATAAAGAGGTAAATGCGTGTGTACACACATGCACACACACGCACACACATACACACACGTAATTTAGAGATTCCAGATTTTGTTTTCATTTTTAAATCCCAGATGTTTCACATCTTCCTTCACTTTTGCCTGATATTCAGAGGCCAACGTAGATTTTTATAGCCACAATTTGAAAGTCATTTCCCAGTGTGAGAGAGGAGGATTTAGTTATATGTTATAGCTAAAAATTGACTGTACTTTAAAGAACAGCAGTGGCAAGGAAACAAATAGAAACTTATTACAAGAGTAGAAAGTCATCCCTAAATGTCATCACAGTTTCTGTCATTGCCCTTGGCTTCTGAGACTAACTGCCCTGCTATATCACCCAGGCACACACAGATTTGATGTTTCAACTGTTCATGGAGGACAACCAGAGATTCTCACAGGATGGTCTGTGGGGGGATGAAGATGAACTGAAAATAGTACTTATCATAGAATATTTAAGAATACTTGCTTTGAGATCAGCAGATGGCATAATGGTTGCATCACTGGACTCCCTCATAGTTGACCATGGTTCGGGTTCCAGACCCAGTGGCTTAAAACTCATGCCAGGCAGGTGTGTGTGCGTACCCAAAGTCCCTAGAGGAGAATGGAGGAGAAGGGATTGTGGCATGGCCATCTTGCCTGGGGGATGACTTTTCACTTTGTGTATCTCTGTTTCTTTCTCTCTGGCAAGCACATGTACCATAGAGCAAAATCTCTCTTAAGAAATAAAGGAAGAATATTTGCTTTACCATGGGTATTAACCTTAGCATCACCTACATAAACATAACTTCACTGGAAACTTTTTGGAAAAATTCTGATATCTGTTCACAGTTTGGCTACTTTATCCCATGAGTGGGTTCTTACTGAAGACAAGCAAACGGTATTAATTTATTCAGTAAATATTATTTGGGTGCCAAACCCTATACTAGTAACCCTGGTCACTTTTGAAAGCATCTACATTGTCAATATAGAATCTACTTAATTTCTAATTTTTTAAAGAACTGTTTTTATTTAATTTTATTTGTTATTATTATTTTAATTTGGCCAGGGAGAGGCAGGGGTGGGTGGGGGAGGCAAAGTGAGAAAGCAAGCCACCAGGTCCAGGACTCAAACCGCAGTCTGCCATGTGAGAGTCGAGTGCCTTAACTACCACGCCACCTGTCAGCCCTTAATTTCTGACTTTTAAACACCCAACTTTTGAATAAACTTTCATGTGTATATAAATTTGTCATGGAGTGTTAAACTTTCCCATCAATCATTAGAGTCAAAATCTTGGAAGAGAAAACATCTATGTTCTCACTGAGCAACATACCAATGTCTAGACCTACGTGCTACATACAGGAAGTGCTTCATAAAAATTCTCCTTGGCTGACTGCTGGATGTGAACACTTCAGAGAAATAGTTGTTCAACATGGAAGCTTGTGACTATTCCTGGTCCCTCCCTTTCCTGCCTAGAAATTGGAGTGACTGGTTACAATTCCAACTTCATTATGGGATACTCATAATGAGTGTCCGTATCCTCTGACCCAGGCTGTCCTTTCTCCAACAGAACACACCATCTCTAATCAACTAAAACTAATTATTGGTGACTCTGAGTAATTAACCCCCCTGTGTCTCAGTCTCCACTTCTGTGAGGTGCAGAACATGCAAAATATCACTGCTAAGGGCATTCTATACCTAAAACTGTGTTGGCCTAAAAATACATAACCTTAGAGAACAAGCTTCCTTTCTCGTGTTATCAAGATGTGAACTCACCTGTGGACAGCCGGTGACCGCCCTCCTGGTTTTCCTCCTACTGCACTGACCACCCCTTTTCATCTCGCTTATTGGACCCTCAGCCCGGGCCTGGCCACAAAGAGTGTGTGTGACCTGCACCCAAGCTTCCTGCCTCTTTTTTTAATTGTTATTATTCTACAGTCAGGGAGAAGGCAACAAGTTGAAGCACCTCTGCAAATGCTAAAGAGAGGCCAGCACTTGGTCTTGGCTAATTTTGTCGTTGTTTGTTCTCATTGTCGTTATTTTAAATTTTCTTTCTTCATTTCTTCCATGAGTGAAAGAGATAGGGACAATACCCGCAACAGGGTCTTTGATGGTCTCTGCCAAATCCATGGGTGGAAGTGCCATCTCTGTAAGATAATGATTTCCGCACTTACATCTGTCACCCTAACCTTTCCCTTGAATTCCAGACTTACGTATAGCTGTCTATCTAGTCAACATCTCTTCTTCAAAATTCTTGGGCATCTGAAACTGAGCCAGTCTAAAATTGTATCTTGATATCTACCTTCACCCTCGTTTCAAAAACCTAATACTCTTTGTATCACAAAGGCAGCAGGTAGCATAGTGGTTAAGGCACTAGGCTCTCACGTGGCTGATCATGGCTCTAGTTCCAGACCCAGCAGCTTGAAAATCACACTGGGCATGTGTGCAAGCATGCCCGAAATCTCAAGAGGAGAATGGAGGAGAAGGGATTGTGGCCATCCACCCGAGGGGATGATTTCACTTTTTCTGCTTCTCTCTGTCTCTCCTATGAGCACCCATCCCTTATGGCAAAACATTAAAAAAAGGAAAAGAAAAGAAAAAAAGAAAAAGAAACAAAGAAAAAAGTATCTTCTGAACCTTACTGTCTTCAGGTTTCTCCATAATTTGATTGTCTCAAACCCTCTACTGTCACCTTTGGGCCGAGCCACCACCATCCCTCCTGTGATCTAAGGCATCTCTCCTCCTGACTGATCTCTTTCCTTTCTCTGTTGTGACCCATCAGCAGCCCTTTAGAACAAAAATATCCCAAGGTTTTCTGATCACACTTAAAACCTAAGTGTTTGCATTTGACCTGCAAGGCTCAACATGATAGTCTCCTAGAAAAATCTCAACTCATCCGTTACCCACTCCCAGGCCTTCTTGTCATTGTTCGGGACACTTTGTCCCCGCTGCTAGCAATGGTCTGCCCTCAGGTGCTTCCTTTGCTCCTTCAGGCCCCTGCTCAAAATCCATATCGTTAGCCTACCCTATAGAAAATAGTGCACGTCTCAGTTTTTTTCTCTCTCCCTTTGTGCTATTTTTAGAGCTCCCATTGTATATGTGTGCTCTCTCCCAGTATGTAAGTTTCATTAGAGCATAAAATAAGTTGCCTTTGTTCATGGTATAGACATCAAGTGTCTAGATCATTGCCAGACACCTAGCAGGGTGTATTGAATATGTATTCTACCCTGACTCACAGCATCAGTCCATGAGTTGGAGCTAGCTGGAAAGTCTAACCTGTACTGCGGAGGTGATGCTATGTGAGAGTTCAGTCCCAAAGAATGTCTTCGTTTCAGCTAAGGTGGATGATACCCGTGTGGCTGTGTTAAGGCAATGGGCTAAGGATTATGTGTTTATTTTCCTCATTTAATCCGAAAAGGAATACTACTTAAGATTAAGTAGTATTGAACGTTTGAGATGCGAAACCCTAAATGGCCTCGGAGTTGAGTGATGAAACAGGGACAAAATCCCGGGGTTACCCACGGTGCCACACGCTACATGCTCCAAGTTGCACACTTTCACACAAAGCACCAACTCGAATGCCTGCAAGGTCCAAGCCATATTGAAAATGAAGGCTATGGGGACCAGCAGATGGTGTAATGGTTACATCGCTGGACTCCTATGCAGTCAACTGCGATCCGAGTCCTGGACCTGGTGGCTTAAAACTCACTCTGGGGACCAGCTGATGGTGTAATGGCTACGTTGCTGGACTCCCATGTAGTCGACCATGGATTGAGTCACGGACCTAGTGACTTAAACTCACACCAGGCATGTGTGCGTGCATGCCCAAGATCCCAAGGGGAGAATGGAGAAGGGATTGCGGCGTGGCCATTGCCCTGGAGGTGGGGGGAAGGGGGAGTTTCTCGCTTTCTTTCTCTGTGTCTCTAGGGAAAAGCTCTCAAAAGAAAAAAAAAAAAATTCATTCTGGGCATAATGTGTGTGCCCAAAATCCTGAGAGAAGGCTGGAGGAGAAGGGATTGTGGTGTGGCCATCTGCCCTGCAGGGTGATTTCTCGCTTCCTATCTCTCTGCGTCTCTCCAGCAAGTGTATGTGCCCTACAGCAACAATTTCTTAAAAAAAGAGAGAGAGAGAAAAGAAAGAAAGGCAAAAGGGGCTGTCATTTAGAAAATATTCAGTGGCCTTCTTGCTTTCTTTGGTCAACTCACTTTTGTTAGCTATTAGGGTAAAGATAGGTAGTCCTCTGCCATTTTTTTTAAATGACAGTAGGTCAGGCACCATAGCAAATGAGCCAGACTCTGCATGGCCAATGGCAGTTCAAGGTTCGAGTCCCAGACCCCATGGCTGGAAAACCAAGCAAGGCATGTGTGCATGTGTTCTCCAAATCCTAACTGGATGGTGAGATGAAGAAGGATTGTGGCATGACCACACACCACCCTGGGGGGAAGGGGCGTCCTCCCTCTCTCTCTCACCGGTGAGCACAAACTCCCTCTGGCAATAAATTTAAAAAAACAAACAAACAAAAAAAAAAGGCAGTCATTATTTCACCAAGATGCTTCAAAGCAGATGCACAGCAGGGACCAGGGAAGGCAACAGCAAGTGGCAACAGCAAGTCACAGCACCTCTGCAGATGTCAAAGAGAGAGGCCAGCACTTGGCCCTGGCCAGTTACTTCATTTGTTTTGTTGTTTTAAAGTTTCTTTATCTCTTTCATGAGTGAGATGGAGGCAAAATCCCCAACAGAGTCTTGATACTGGGATCCACCTCCAGCTTCGGGTAGCCTGGGGTCATGGGCTGGGAACTCAGTGGTCTCTAGAATCAAACCTGAACCTTCCCACGTGGGTCCCATGGGAATCACATTGAACCACTGTGCCAGTCTCTGAAGCTCCTAGCCAATGGCTGCCAGAAAAGTATGCAGTGCTAGAGTGGCCAGATCTACTTCCATCAAAAGAAACGAGATACTCGCATTTTTCAATAAAAGTTCCCAAAGCTGTTCACGTTAGCCAAACTGTGGCAGGCACTAGAGATAATACAAGGCTTGTCTGTAGGCCATGACGTGCAGGCCATGGCAGCCCACAGACACCCTGGTTGTAAGTCCTGGCCAACATCCTGTGCTGGATCTTACAGTTGTGGGTGAGAGGCAGAGAAGGGAAGAGGTCGAGGGGTAAAATAAGAGAGAACTCAGAGATACCCAGAAAGGAAGCAAGGAAAGCTGAAAGGTGGTGCCGTTGCCCTATGAGATAATCAAACCTCAAGCCCGCAGGCTCGCTGGAGAGGCAGAGGAGTGAAAAATCCTCTCATCTGGGCAGTCAGAGCGGGCATTATAGAACAAGTGGGGTTTGCACAGACCCTGCAAGATGCAGTCTATTTGAATGAGTAGAGGGTTACTTACCTCACTTTTCAGTTATGCTAAAATAATTCATGTATAATGTTCTGAAAAGCATGAAATGCTCCACAGAGTAAAAAACCTATGTTTTAGTTACAAATTAGAACTGGCATCATACATGAAATGTATATATAATCAAATTCTTACACAGAATGGCTTTGTTACCATCCAATTCAGACAAAGTGTATTCTCAGATTTTTTTTTTTTTTATACTCACTTAGTTTTAGGATCAGGGTGTTACGCTATGCAAGTTCTATTTTTAAATGAAATCTTTGTATGTTCCTAGTTCATACTTGGTGCAGGTAATTGTATTTATCTTATTCCTTCCTGTGCTTTTTTTATAGATTTTTATGCTAAAAAAATCAGTTGCAGCTCATTTTATTAGTTACACGGAGCTTGCTTTGAAACTTCAACATGCCTGTATTTTTTAAAGTTACTTCCAATACGTAGGGTCTGATTTGAAAGGTCCAGAAGTGATGGATTGTCTTTGGTTTTCAGGGCTTTCTGTCCTCAATCTGATAGCTAAAGGCTTTCGGTTTGTAGCTTTCATAGAAGTGTTCAGGCACTTTTTTCTGTCTAAGAGCAGAGCTGTCCACCCACGAAGCCCAACTACACTGTGCACATGCAATTATAAATTAAATAATAACTTAATTTTAAAATATTTAAATTTAATATTTACATTCCATATTGGGCAATACATCTTGAAGATAGCAATTTCCTGATGAATGGTTTTAATTTTAAGCACTCTAATATAAGGAATAATAAAAATGACATTTTAGACCATTCTGAATTTAGGAGCATAAATAGGGAATTTCAGGGCCTCGTTTTCAACAATAGATGTTAACAGGATAAACAAAATTAAACCTGTCCTTACGCAAAAGTGTTTATTCATCCCACACATGATATCTTCATATGCATTTTATGGAGTTTACAGGGAGTTTAATTTTTAGTTTAGAGTGGAAAAACAGTGATACACAGTACAGATGATAAATTAGGTTATCATAGTTAAATGTATGACCCTTAAAAAGTGAGCCCACTGAATACATCTCAAAGACAGAGTTATTAACCTTAAAGTGGATTGCAGATTCCATCTGTAGAGGAAATATAAGCAAGATGTGGAGGTTGTTATGAACACGCCCATTATTTGGTTACAAGGATTAGACTAACTAAACAAAATGTTTATAGGCTAACTCAATAGAGTGTCCAGGAAGGTTTTATTTCATTGACCTTCCAGCTTGTCTTCTGCTTTTCTTTCCTGAATTTGTTTCTTACTAGCTTACTAATACTGCCCACAAGAATTTACCTCTACTCCTTTACCAAGCCTTCAGCTGACTAGTTTCCTTGCACATCTTACTAATTCCCATTTCTGGGTCTTTGTTCAGATTACTGAGACCATAAACAATAGCGTGAGTCAGGCATGGGTTTCAGTTCCAGCTCTGCTATCTTTTAGCCCTGGGTCGTTGTGCAAATTCTTCCATCTCTTTGACTTTTAGCATCTTCATTCATAAAGTCAATACTACACAAGGTTATTTGTGGGAACTCGCTTAGGTGAGTAGCTTATTACAAAGTCATTCATGCCATAGCTCAGTAAGGGTGACACTCATCTTTAATGACAGCTCAAAACTTAGCATTTCTTTGAATCTACTATGGATTTTGATGCTCTCTATTTGATTAAGCAATCTTTTATGTCAAGATACCCACTGAAATGTTATAGTTTCTAACATTTATGTTCAAGTAACATATATTGAAATCAAGCCCATTATTATGCTCTTCATATAGCAGTATTTTTGAAAGGAAATAAAACTTGCAGGTGTGGAACATGTGTAACATACAGTGATGGCCCTGTCTCCCCTCATTTATTCTATCAAACTTGGCGATTTTATTTGTTTTACATGTTAGTCCAGAATATGTGTCTATGCATATGCCAGCTTATGAACACACATATTCATTTTTTATTCACATTATATGTCATAATGCATAAAGACGCTATACCTTATTTTCTTTTTTTTTGCTCATAATACCCCTTCTCGGAAATATTTATAAGCTATGCAAAACCATATGCCATTGAAAAAGTGACTCCATTGCATTCCATTATACTGATAGTCCATAATTTACAGAAAACCCTTTTTAATAATCCCTTTAAGTTGTTTCTAGTTGTTTGCTACATGAACATGCTATGATGAGGATCCTTTAATTTGGGTAATCTTCTCTGAGTATATGCTAGCTCTGTGATTAGATTCACAAGGTGTATGTGTGTGTGTTGTGTGTGTATATATATATATATTTATATATATATATATATATTTCTTTGCAGGTTCATCATGATCATTTTAAATCTTTAACTCTCTCAACATCAAGAATTTACTTCTACTCCTTTAATAAGCCTTCAGCTGCCCATTTTACAGATGAGAAAAGTTTTGAGTTCAAAAACAATACCTGATTAGTGAGTGTTGAGAAAAAATAAAAAAAACTTTAAAATGTCCCTGTATTCTGCATCTCTCTCTCTCTCTCTCCCTTTTATCACTGTAAGCTGCATTTCCAATGAATTCCAAAGAAAAGGTCAGTTGGAAAATTGGGCATCTCTACAAGGGGATTAAGGTGGTGGTTGATAGCCTTTGAAGAGCATAAAAAGAGATGCTAAGAAAGGCCCTGTGTGCTTTTCGTCCCATGGACCTGGCCCCTTTGGAGTTACAATGAAGCCAAGCTTTTCTCTTTCCTTGTTTACAAGGTTTTTTGACAGAAAAAAAAAAATATATATATATATATATATAAAGATATTCCTGTTGTTGAAAATGATGACAGATAAAATGTGTTTGAAGGCTATAAAAGCTCCCTACATCTGGAGCAGCTGGCAGCCTGGGGTTGGACTCTAAGGGGAGCTCATAGATATCTAATTTGAGCAATGGTTAAAAGTAAACTTGGGAACAGCTGATTCAGTGCAGTTATCTCTGGCTCTGGGAAGTTTTTGTGATGTTCAGAGACTGGCACATAAAAATCCACATGACACATATTTGCTGAGTCTAATATCCTTATGAAAATGAACAGGGATGATTTACAGGAATACAGTAGACACAGCTGTTCTTATATAAACCAGGATATAACATGCTATAGCAGGTAATGAGCCATTAAAATGGGCAGAAAAGACTTGCTAATGTTTCAATAATTATGTATATTAAGATACACAAATAACATACAAATAGTGGTTTAGAAATCAATTAGATTACATAAATTGCTAGTCTTTCAGCAGACAGCTATGGCTTACCATGGATAAGGCATTTCGCTAAAATCCAAAAAGGACACAGACTCTTTGTAACTCCACTGTATTTCAGGGCCACACAGCAGAGATCCTATCTCTAAAATGAAGAAACCTGGTACTTTATAAGAGCAAAGGTGAGCTGGGCCAAAGTCCTACACCAAGAACAGCCACCAAGTTATTTAAGCATAGTGATTTTAAGCACTGTGGAGATTTCCAAGTCAGGTCCCACATCAGAGCTTCTAATAATGAATCCAAAGAGGCAAAGGCAAGACACAGAGGACGGTGGTATAGATGGATTTGACAGGATTCTAATACAATGGGCCCCCAGGCTTTACTAGGAATTGTCATTCTCAGGTCTGATACATGTTGCCTTCATGAGGCTTAAAATCTATAGGATTTTAAGGCCAGCAGATAGCATAGTGGTGAAGGCGCTGGACTCCTACATGGCTGACCATGGTTGGAGTCCCGGACCCAGCAGCTTGAAACTCGTGCTGGGCATAAGTATGTATGTGCCCAAAATCCTGGGAGCGGAATGGAGCAGAGGGGACTGCAGAGTGGCCATACCCTCTAGGGGGAGATTTCTCACTTTCTCCCTCTCTGTCTCTCCAGCAAGTGCATGTGCCCTATAGCTAAAATCTCTCAATAAAATAAAATAACTACAGGATAACACAATGTGTCCACAAATTTCTCTAATGTGAAGTAGCAGGTAGTAAATGCGATGTGAATCAATAGGGTAAGTACTACTAGAAACGGTAGCAATAAGGCTGAGGAATGGCTGAAAAACTATTGTTCAGGAAAAAAACAATGTGAGATTTGAAGATTGGTCATAGACAGCCCATCCTGGGTGGCCCAGTGGTAGCTCAACACTCTGCAGTGGTGGAACCCCCATGGCCTCCAGCCATATGGGAGATCAAGGTTCGGTTCACAAGTCAATCCGCATGCACTGGACCCACTCACATGTCCGTGACGAAGGCTGACTGAGAAGGTGGGGAAGAGGATCGCAGTCTGAGATCCAATTGAGAGTGCATGCCTTTCTCTCAATCTCTCATGAAATAAAAAGTAAGTAAACAAGATTAGTCAGAGAGAGAGTAAAAGAGAGGGAGGGAGATGAAAGCAAAGGAAAAAGTACAACTCGAAAATTGAGCCTATGGTTGGGAACTGAGAAAGGCGACCCATTAGAGAAGGCATAAGGCAACTTGCGTATGAAAGAGATTTACAGCATGTTGAAGTCAATGAGTTGGTGGAGTTTCTATGTAGAAATATCCAACAGACCCTTTGGAAATGCACAAACGCAGCCGAAAAGCAGTAGTAACTTTGGGAATCACATGTTTGCAATTGATTTTAATCCACTTAGAACTGATAAATACCTGGACAAGGGTGAGAATATATATAAAATAACACAGAAGGGATAAGAAAATACACCAAGGCCCAGTCATGGTAGCATGAATAGACATAGCTCCTGCTGAGGCTGAGGCCACATGGGATGCCCAGGTTTGATTCCAGTCCACCCTAGTAAAGGCAGGCATGGTCCTGTGCACCTGCAGTCACAGCTGCACAGGAGGCTGAGGCAGGAGAATCACAACATAGCAAGACCTTCTCTAAAACATACATATACACACACACACACACACACATACACGCACATGCACACACACAGAAAATAGAGCAGAATGAACTGCCCATCTCTTACTGTAGCAAGAGTAAGAGGAACCAGCCAAGGAATCAGAGAATAAAAGAGCAATAAGGTTACTGGGCCATGTATAATAACACAGAAGCCAAGACAGAAGGGAGATGTGAAGACAACTGGAGAGTTAAAGGTATAGAGCATCCTTCAAACACAGGAAGTAAAGGACCAAGGAAAGATCTTTGAATTTGGTCTGGAGGATGTGATTGGTGATATTCAATGGAGCAATAGAAGACTTCGGTGGGAGTGGAAGCCAAAGAACATCTCAATTTGAGCTACTACAATAACCTATAAATGAGCTTCCTACTGCTAACATTTCATGTTTTTCAATCATCCTTACCTCTACCCAAATTCTCCCTAAAATCCAAATTTAGTGATATCATTCTTTAGGTTAAAAATGTTCAGTGGCTTCCATTACCAGCAGACTTCAAAGTTCTTCCATCTGGGGCAACACACACGAGATACCATTTGCTGCGATTGGCTAAATATTATTTGCCCTTCTTTAGCAGGTCCTGACTTTTTATACCTCTTACCTTTGCTAACGCTGACCTCTCTAAGTAAAATACCTTCCAGTACCTCCCAAGGGCCTCATGACTAACCACAGATAGCCCCTCCCTGGTGATGCTACCCTTGGTCTCTAGGCAGAAATAATTCCTCCTTTCAATGCTGCCATAGAACTTCTCCGTCATTGCTATTACATTATTATTTCACTTTAATAAAAAATTGTTTATACATCTTGTCTCTGCTACTATAAAGCACAATTTAAAAGCGGTATATTCATTCTTATTGCCCCAGCACCTAGCATTATCTAAACATTTCATTTATTTATTTATTTTGGAAAGGTTTTTGCTATAGGGCACATGCGCTCACCAGAGAGAGACATAGAGAGACAGAAAGCGAAAAATTACCCCCCAAGGGGATGGCCACGCCACAATCCCTTCTCCATTTTCTTCTTGGGATCTTGGGCACACACGCACACGTGCCCAGCGTGAGGTTAAGCCACCAGGTCCGGGACTCGAACCACAGTCGGCTACATGGGAGTCCAGCACCGTAGCCATTATGCTAACTGCTGGTCCCTCATTTTTCTTTTTTAAATAATTATTTATTTAATTTTATTTATTCATTCATTTATTTTAATTTGACCAGAAAGAGACACACAGAGAGAGAGAGAGAGAGAAAGTGAAAAAGCAAGCCCCCAGGTCTGGGACTCAAACCATGGCTGGCCATGTGGGAGTGTCCAGTGCCTCAACCCCCATGCCACCTGCTGGGCCCAATATGTTGTTTTTTTATTGCTTTTGAAAGAAAACAAGCAAGCAAGCAAGCATGAATAGCTACTTAATGCAAGATATTGAGCCAAAAGGTGGCATGGAGGTTAAGGATCTGGATCCTACATGGCCAACTCTGCAGTTCAAGTCCCAGACCTAGCAGCTTGAAAAACCACACTGGGCATGTATTTGAGGACCTGGCCAAAATCTTAAGAGAAGAGTGGAGGAAAAGAGATCCCTCCCTGAGGGATAATTTCTCTCTCTCTCTCTCTCTCTCTCTCTCTCCTTCCTTCCCTCCCTCCAGCAAATGCATACATCCTATAGCAAAAACTTAAAAAAAAAAAAAAAAAGGTATTTGGGGTTCAAAAGAGCTGAGCATTTGTGAAGATAGAAGAAAGAATGAGTAAGGAGAAAAGACTACTAGTATTAAGAAAGAGAAAGGAGAAGGTAATTCATAGAACTGTCATCTAAAGGAGGCAGCATGTACCATACAAACAACATAGATGCTGCAATGAGTCTTGGGGGGAAATAACAACTTTTCCTGAACCAGAAGAACATAGATAAAAGATCATAAATGAAATGATTATTATTAAGATGAAATGAAATGATCATTATTAAGTTCTTTATATGTACCAGGTAGAGAGAGGTTCTTTATATATATGTTTACTAATTATTTTTCATTACAAGCCTTGTTGTTCAGACAGGATCAACCATAAGTGTTTTAGAACATGGTTGTCATAAAGCTAAACTCTGAACCCAGGGCCGTTTCCTCCAAAGCTCACGCCCTTTTCATAAGAAGAACACTGTCATTAGTTGAGGCCATAGTAAAAGAGGACAAGGGATTTTCAATTGCTAGAAGACAGAATTGGGACCAGCAGATGGCATAGAAGTTACATTACTAGACTCCCATATGGACGACCACAGTTGGAGTCCTGGACCCGGTGGCTTGAAACTCATGCCGGTCGCATGTACATGTGTGCCCAGGATCCTGGGAGGAGAAGGTATTGTGGCATGGCCATCCCTGCCCAGGAAGGGAATGATTACTCACTTTCTCTGTCTCTGTCTCTCTCCAGGGAGTGCATGTGCCCTAATCCAAAACCCCTTAATAATGACTGTAATAATAAAAGACAGTAGAATTTAAATGACCTCTAAAGACTCTGGGCTGGCTTAGAAGACAAATGAAGTCAGAATGCTGTTCCCATTAGTGTAGGCACATTTTACTCTGTCGTACTCACCATTTCCGGGTAAGAGAGGAAAAGGTCCCTGTTACGTTTTAGGGTTTGTGCTCATCCTCTGAACATGTTCAACACCTTCCCTTAGATTCAGGAAAACCATACTGGTTCATTTATTATACACATACTTGTATTTGTAAAATAGCACGTGCTATTAGTGCTCAGTATTGTGAATGAATTATGAGACATTAAAGAGGAATCAGATATAGCCCTTAAAGAAGAGATATCTTGGTGGAGCTTAGATGAAGGCAGGATTACTATGCTATAAGGTAGAATATCGTGTCTGCCCTGAGAGTAACTCAAACGAAAAGGAGTATGACATGGTAGTTGATTTGAACCTAATAAGGTATGTGGGATTGTTACATCACAAGAGGGCAGGAAATAAAGAAATACAAGAAGGAGGAGGCGGGTGGTGGTCAGTGGTAACACACCTGCCCTTGCACGGGAAAGGTCCTGGGTTTGTGTTCCTGGATGTCTATAAGCACACCAGACCTGTGATACAGGCTGGGAAGAAAAGAAAGAGAGAGAAATAAATGGAAGAAAGAAAAGAAGAAAATAAGGAAGTAATACTGTGAAGGGCAGGGAGGTGGTTCGGGGATCCAGAGTGATTCCGGAGCGTCTCACTAGGAACAGCTAAGACTGAACACTAGGACGAGGGTGTACAGGCAGATCTGAAGAGCTCTCCTCAGTGGTCAGTAGGGATCTGTTAAGCATTGAAGAAAACTCCAGTGTGGCCGGTGTGATTTTACAGATTGGGTCAAGTTTATGCTTCACATAAAATCCTTTTGTGGTTTCTCTTTGCTGTTAGCATAAAATTTAACATCCTCATCAGGGTCCTTAGAGTCATATATCAACTGGTTTCAACCAGTTTTTTTGTTTGTTTTTTGAGAGGTTTTTGCTATAGGGTACATGCGCCAGAAAGACAGAGAGACAGAGAGATAGAAAACGAGAAAAAATCATCCCCCAGGGGAGAATGGCCATGCCGCAATCCTTTCTCCTCCATTCTCCTCTTGGGATCTTGGACACACTTGCACAAGAGCCCAGCATAAGTTTCAGCTGCTGGTTCCTGGACTTGAACCACAGTCAACTACATGGGAGTCCAGCGGCATAGCCATTACACTAACTGCTGGTCCCTTCAACCAGTTTTAACTGAGGACGCTTTTACCCCTCCTACCTCAGGTTTGGCATATTCTGTTCTCTCTGCAAAGACTCTCTCCACTTGTTACCTTGGGAAATGCCTCCATTTCTCTCAACTCTCCTCTTACACATCGTGTTCTCAGGAAGATATGCTGCCCTGAAATTCTAGGCTAGGTTAGTTCCCCTTGCCATGTACTCACAGCAGACTGCCCTTTCCCACACCAAATTGCAGCTGCAAGTCTAGAGTGTTTGAGCCATTACTTGTTTAATGCTTTCTCCCAAATAAAACTATAAATTCCATGACAGCACGTAACAACAGCTAATAAAAATTACTCTCAGATCTAACACAGAAAAGTAACACAAATTGATTAAAAACTATAGGTTACTAGAGATGACTTATTTGATGTAAGGATAGAGGTGAAAAGACAAGGAAGTTGTTGAAATGTCCAGATAAAGAGTTATTCAAGGTCTGCTACAAATGTGCAGGGAGAGGTAGGTTAATGAGACATTTTAAGAATTAAACAACAGGACTTGAAGACTGATTATGTCTAAATAATGTGAGAGGCTTCATAAACAATATTTATTAAGCTTTATTCTTTTTACATCTTCCTTGATTTTGAAGAAATCTTTCCTCAGGTATATTACAATATGTCCCAAAAGGAATTACAATATTGTAACTCATTTTATCCTACACGTGCTTTCTAGAATATTCTACAAATACTTACTGTGCATCTCCTGTGTCCCAGGCAATCTTCTGAAAATTTAATAAACATCAGTGAACAAAACAAGGGAACAGCCCTCCATATGTAGACTTACGTTTTTGGTGGAAAGATACAGAAAATAATAAGTAAATAGTGGATACATTATATCATATATTTGAAGGTGGTGAGTATAGGAAAAAGAACAGTAGACCAGGGTTAAAGAGATCAATAGAAATAGCCCAGTGGCATTACATCAGTTATCTATAGCACATAGCATGTATTAACTTTGAAAGCATCTCTTTTTTGTTGTTGTTTTAATAAAACCCAGAAACTTTCCAGTTGTAGGCATTCAATCAAATGTAATGGCTCTTTTTCTCATCTATGTCCTGGGGATAAAATCCTCAAGGGCAGGGAGGGAGGAAGACACAGAGCAGAAGAAGAAACTTCCTTGTTAGACCTGAAAGGAAAATCTTGCACCTCTCTGACTATCCGTCTTTCCTCAGACTTCTGACTTTATTCCTTTTTTTTTTGTTATCCTGAAAATATTTTCTTAGGCTATTTTTCTTTTTTTTTTTTTTTTTTTTTTTTTGAGGTGGAGGGAGGTTTTTGCTATAGGCTGCGTGCATTCACCAGAAAGACAGAGAGAGACAGAGAACAGAGAGACAGAAAGTGAGATATCACCCCCCAGGGGGGATGGCCACGCCACAATCCCTTCTCCTCCATTCTCCTCTTGGGATCTTGGGCACACACACACACACATGCACCCAGCATGAGTTTAAGCCACCGGGACTCAAACCATGGTGGACTACATGGGAGTCCAGCGACTTAGACATTATACGAACTGCTGGTCCTTTCTTAGGCCATTTTTCTAATTCTGACTTTTATTAGTCTCATCTCTCTAAAACTTTTCATGGCCTTGTTGACATATAACAAAGCACCAGACATTGTATTTTATTTGGGGATTAATATGATTTCAAATAACTAGCTTGTTACATTTAAATTTTCATTCATGAATTATAATTTTTTTCATGGTTTTCTGAATACCATTAATAAAATTTACATATTCATCATAACAGTAAATAACATAAGATATGATAATAAATATTTAGTAGCTTTTCCTCGACTTTCAGAAAACAGTTGGAACTATTTAAACTGTTGAGACACTGTTTACTTAGAAACTGACTTTCTCAAAACAGAAGGTAAACACATTTTTTTAATTGCTCATAACTTAAACAGTAGGAATAGAACAATTTAACTCCCTTATTATCTTAGTCCACAACACCATTTTTTAACTGAAAAACAGTTTGCTAAATAGATTCCAATTATTTAAATCAATTAAAGCTTAACCACAACAAGTTTAAAAGTCAAACATTCCGTGATTGCTTCCCTTTATTTACAATAATAAAGTGATTTTTTTCATATGAAATGTACTCATTATTTTGACTTCGTGCAGACATGAGTTTAATGTGTCTAGCAATTTTCAAGTCATAAATCAATCCACTCCGATTTACTTGATTTAGCTCACTTAAAAAATATTTTTGACTTATCTCATTTTTTTAATACTTTTTAATTGTCAGAGGGCACATGTGTTCACCCGAGAGCACTCATACCTCTATTTGTTCACTCATATAGTTCAGTCAATAGTTATTTTCTTAACTTGCATTATGATTTCTGGACTAAAGACTTGCTGTATCTTTGTGGGCTACAGAATGAATTTTAAGGTTATATATAGTATATATTAATCAAATCCAGGATATACTCATATGCATCTTCAACACTGGACATTGCATTATGTTGCCTGCATTTGTTAATAATCCTACTGATTTTAAAATTTATTTTAATTTATTTTATACATTCAATCACTGTGCATCACTTAGCTTGTAAAGTGAAATCTCCCCCCATGGATACACTTCACACCAGTTCAGCTGAGGGTTCTATACATGTTATCATCAACAGATTATAATCCATTTCTATGTCCTATTAATGCCTTGCCTCATTATTTTTCTCCTTAATTTCTTTCCTCACACTCTCCCCTTCCTACGCATGTTTTAAATGTGTATTAAGCCATCCATATTTTTATTCTGACGTGACACACCATCTCATAGATTCTTTCCTTCTATCTAGTTCTTTCATTTCTTTAAATATTCATACTGACCCCCTCCCCCTAACAGTGTATATGATGACAACCCCAGCAGGTTGATCAAAGTATGAGAAGTTGTCTCTATTTCTCATAAAGCATGCAATGTAACAAGAGGACACATCAACAGTAAATTATGTTATAATTAAATACAAAAAGACAGTTTTAAGAGGACACTAACTATGTTTCTTATGATTGTGGTGACATTCCAGATGAGATAAAATACATGAAGCCGTAATGTATTTCATATTCTCTACATCATAAATCAATCTCCAGCTTCTAATTAGTTATGCAGAGTGATCCATGGACATTTTTAGGCAATGGGGCCACAGTTGAATGTGTCCACAGACTTCATAGTGTCTAAACTTTGTAATGATCTATAACTAGTCCACAACTCTTTTCCTATTTTATGAAGACTTTGTCATCCTCTGCAGTGCACACTCCTCTGTGATCTTTTAATTACTTTTCTGTTTTTTGTTTGCATGTGTGTGGTCTGTTTTTTTGTTTGTTTGTTTGGCACAGGGCATGATGTGCACTTGCCAGAGAGAAACAGAGAAATGGAGACAGGGAGGAAAGAGCACCTTTCCAATGTTGCATGATCACTCTATAATCCATTCTCTCCTGTTTCTCCCTCCTCTCAGGACCCTGGACATATAAACACACATGTTTTTCAAGTCACCAGAGTCAAGACTGAAACAGTATGGTCAGCCATGTGGGATTCAGCTCTTCCAACCACCAGGTCACTAGGCAAGCTCCTAATTTTCTGTATTTCACAATGAGCAACCTTGGTGGTCTCTTACACCAATCCTCAACTTAGGTAACTGCATTGAATAAGCAGGACTAAGAGAGCAACAAAAGAAAATTAATTAATCCAGTTGAGGAAATCTTAAAGACAACCACCATGTGTGTGTGTGTCCCATGTTTGGAGTACCCAGAGATTATTGTGTGACTTTTTTCAGGAAAAGTCTAGAGGCTGAAAGCCAAGGGAGTGACCAACAAGTGGTCAACCCAATGACCAACCCAAGCAGAAAGAGCTAAATTGGGAGTGACCTTCAGATCCACGAGCAGGGTCCTTCCCAGTAGAAGCGAGCCAGCTTGGTGCTGAGGATCTGGGAAGGACATGTGTTAAGGAAGAGAGGAAGCCCTACAGTCCTCCCCCTCCACATGAGGATTTTTCAAATTAAAACAGGCCATGTGTTGCATGAACATGTGCACGTTTTGGGAAGAATAAATTAGAGAAAGATTTGAAGCTTTGATTTGACACTGAATTCCAATTAAACCTAAGAGACTATTTATTTTTACTTGGGAGTAATCTTTAAAAGTACGTGATTACTTGAGATTTCATGAAAAGGCCTGAAAATACAGCTTTATTGAAGGTGGGTTAAATGTGGCAGGAGAGGGATATAATATAGTTGTCTTATTTCGATGCATTCTGAGTCCTGCTCATTCAGTGAAGTTACATAGCATGAGTGTTCATCATGAAATATGGAAAATTAGTTCAAACAAAGCAGATGAGTGTGGATGGCCAAGGCAGCAAGTTTTCATGAAATAAAAAGGGTTGGAAACTAGTTACAGATGATGTTAGGATTTAGACATTGTGAAGTCCGTGGACACATTCGATTGTGCCTCCATTGCCCAAAATTTCGGTGGATTGCTCTGCATAACTAATTAAAACCTGGACATTGACCTACGAGGTGGAGAATAAAATATAACATTAGAGCTTCATGTGTTCTGTTTTCTCTGCAAGAAATATATATCAAATAGCTTATGAAGGCCCATTATCAAACCTCTACAATTAATGATACCAACTAAAGCTCATATATGTAAAGAAATCTATTAAACTGTCATTCCAGTAATAAAATGATTCAAAGTTAAATGGCTAAGAAATAAATGGAAGGCAAGAAAGGGAGCAATATAAGTTCAAGTGAAATGACAGACTGGAAACATCATTTGAAGAGTAATACAGAAAGGGATCAGCAGTTAGCATAATGGCTATGTCACTAGACTCCCATGTAGCCGACTGCAGTACGAGTCCCAGACCTGGCGGCTTAAATTCACGCCGGTGCATGTGTGTGCATGCCCAAGATCCCGAGAGGAGAATGGAGGAGTAGGGATTGCAGCGTTGCCATCCCCCGGGGGGGGCGGTATTTTTCACTTTCTGTCTCTCTGTCTCTCTCTCTCTCTCTGGTGAGCGCTCATGCCCTATAGCAAAAACCTCTTCAAACAAACAAACAAAAAACAAGTAATACAGAGAGAAAGTGTATCAAAGGCTGCTTTTCAGAAGCTTCTATTGTCATTTTGAATAATATTTTATTTTTTAGGAGAGATTTTTGCTATAGGGCATGTGTGCTTGCTATAGAAACAGCGAGACAGAAAGTGAGACACCACCTACCAGGTGGGGTAGCCATGACACAATCCCTTCTCCACTCCCCTCTTAGGATTTTGGCACACACACATGCCCAAAGTGAGTTTTAAGCCCCCCAGATCCGGGACTCAAACCACGGTCGGCCATGTGGGAGTCCAGCAATGCAGCCATTATTCCATATGCTGGTTCTTCTCCTTAAATAGTATTTAACTAAATGTATGTAAGTAAGCATGGTCCTAGGAAGAGAATTTTGAACTTAAAACCAGAGCGTGAAAGTTGTCTTTCCACATAATTTACATCAAACTCCTGTGTGTATCTATACTGATAGTTGGAAAAGACAGTCCTCCATGGGAATCTTGGGTTCCTACACATTTGCTAGATTTGTCAAGACTGCAAAGCCCTGACTGCTCTTTACTAGGGCCATTTCTCAGGGTTGTGTTTACAGAGAACAACCTTGAGAGGTAATACAATATGTCCCTCTGGAACAAAGAGCTCATTTTCTTACTGCTTGCTATACAAGTGATGGAAAACCAGTGTTCGTCAGTTGCAATGCAAAGGCATTGTGTATAGCATTCATCTGAGTCCGTCTACCTCACCCCCCATGGGACACGAAGGAAAGAAGAAAACCAGAAGTCTTCTGTCTTCTGCCAGCACCCTCAGTCATAAACAACCTACCTAGCTCACTAGCTTGCACGTAGGGTGAAAGCTCAGATCTGATAACCTTCACCAAGATGCATAGTCTTTACCACACACATGAGTTTCTCCAGTTGGACATGTCATTCAAGTATATCAAAAATACTGTATTTGGAATGATATGTTACTAGCCTGAACATTTCTTACTTTTTGAAGTACTTTCATTTTTTCAAGAATTATTTTATTTGTTAATATTATTATTTTTTAATTTGACCAGGGAGAGATAGAGAGAGAAAGAGAAGGTGAGAAAGCAAGCTATCAGATCCAAGACTCGAACTGTGGTTCATCATGTCAGAGTCCAGCACCTTAGCCACCATGCCACCTGCCAACTTTAATTATGAGTGCCTCCGAGCAAATTAATTACATGTATTTAGAGCAGGGTAAATCAAAATACACTTTCTATTTGGTGTTTTTATTTTTTGTATTTGTTTTTGTTTTCATACTTACCCTCTTAAATACTCATCTTTAAAGTAAACTTACAGATATTTTAAATTTAGGTCAGAAAGTTCTCATCATTTAAACCTTCCGACGTTTCCCCTTTTCACCAGTCTATATTAGTTCTCTTTTTCCACCTAAGCACTGTTTGAATACACCCACACAAAATACATGTGACGTTGATTAAAAGCAGAAAGATGCTCTGTGCATCTCTTCTCTAACATACTGTGACATTGATTCAACTTGGACATGTCAAGGTGTTACCTCAACATTATAGCGATATCTAACATAATAAACAGATGTGACAACATGAAAAATATTGCTGTAGTCTTATGAACGGCAGGCTGCAGCGAGATAATTATGAGGATGAATAGCCTTATTAATGTCAAATACAATAGTATGTTCAATAAGCTTATGACAGAGCATCTTCTATTCCTTTGCAACCAATACTGAAGACTAGTGGAAATAGGAACTTTTTCTCAGATTCAAAAATGCGTAAGAAGAGATAGTGACATAATTATAATTATATTAAGAAGCATGGTTGATTGGTTGTCAGCACACTTGACGTTTAACAATCCTGGGTGGTTTTATATGATAATGGCCTAATGACAGTAACGAACTAAGAAGTTATTCTTAGCAGAGTATCACGGCAGAGTGCAATCGATTTCTGGAGAAGCTATAAATGCAGTCCCCAACCTTATAGGTTATTGTACATGCAAAGCACAAATTCTCATTCATAACTACTTAATTAAAGAACATTATTGGTTTACCTGTAATTGCTTTAATTTATCACAGTATTACAATTTATAAGTAATGTGTGTTATTCTTCAGTAGTTTTATTGTAATTACACATAATTTACAATTCACATTACCAGATTTCTAATTAGCCTTTAAATATTCTTGGTTACAAAAATGAAAATACTATTTTAAGGAGAATAGGATAATTAACAATGGATTAAATCTATCGGCTATCAAGCATTTACCAAACAATAAAGTCAACTAATTCAGGCTATTTAGTTGATGGGTTATAAAATTTTATAAAGTTATGAAGTCCAACTTAGTCACTCCTTGAGGTACCACCTTTAGTAACTCTGTTTCACATTAATCATGGCATAACTCTGGTCCCATTACATTTAGCAAAGTAATATAGTTACCATTTCCGCTCACACGGGGGGTGGGTGCCACTAAGGGAAATAGTATAGACACCCATCATAACATTGCTAGGTGAGTTTTCCTGTTTAAATGTTTCAAGTTACTCAACTCTGTAGGTTGAAGGGTGAAAAACTCAGCTAGTTGAATCTAATGTGTTTGTAGAAATTGAGAAAAATAATTTGTAGTGTACTAAAATCACTGTTTTGAACTCTTGGCAAAAGTTGGGTGAAAGCCTTATTTTTGGCATGATGTGTTAATAAGCCACAGTCACATGACTGGTTCTTTTACTTGAAGATGACTGCCTGTGAAAGTTCCGTAGATTGTTAAACAGTCACACAGTCAGGGTGTTTTGAGAGGTCTTTGAAATTCAGCATCTCTTTTTTTTTTTTTTTTTTTGAGACGTTTTTGCTATAGGGCCCATGCACTCGCCAGACAGACAGAGAGAGACAGAGAGACAGAAAGCGAGAAATCACCCCCCAGTGGGGGGTGGCTATGCCACAATCCCTTCTCCTCTGTTCTCCTCTCAGGATCTTGGGCACGCACGCACACGCACCCAGTGTGAGTTTTCAGCCACCGGGTCCGGAATGCAAACCACGGTTGACTACATGGGAGTCCAGCAACATAGCCATTACGCTAACTGCTGGTCCCAAAATTCAGCATCTCTTTAAATCAACCTGAAATGACACCCATTAGAAATAATGCTTTTGATTGAGCATTTATCCAGAAAGTTTCTGAAAATGCAGATATAGTATATATCATGGATGAAAGACTTGTCGTTGATCCTTGTCATTGGATTCATGGAAATTCAGTTTTAGGTGAGACAGTATTCAGGCAAAAAAAAAGTAAAAGGGACTAAGAAAATAAAAAGAGATGGACCAGCTGGTGGTGTGCTGGTTAAAGTGGCCAGATCCCACATGGCCAAACATGTGGTTAGAGTCCTGGACCCTGTGACTTGAAAAACACAGGAGGTGCATGTATGTGTATCCCTAAAATCCCAAAAGGAGAGAAAAATGAAGGAAAATGGATTGGGGCATGACCATCCTCCCCATGGGGAATGTTTTCTCATTTTCTCTCTCTGTATCTCTCTTTGTCTCTCTCTGATGAGCACATGAGTCCTCTGACCAAAAAAAGGAAAGGAAAGGAAAGGAAAGGAAAGGAAAGGAAGAAGGAAGATGGGAGAGAGGGAAGAAAAGAGAGAAAGAAAGGAAAGGAAAGGAAGAAAGGAAGTAAAAAAGGGAAAAAGAGAAGGGTAATAGGAGAGGTTCTGCTGAGAAAAATAGGCTAAATTAGAGGCCCAAAAGAAGTGTGTATGGTCGGGGCAGGGGGATATTTCCAGGAGCCCAAAGGGCCTTGAGAAACTTCTCTGTACCAGGATAGAAGAGATCATTGAGAGGATTGGGACCAGCATCAAAGACAAACATCCTTTGCTTGGTAATTGTGCCTAAGGCTAACCGTAAAGTCATCCTGCTAAGATTTTTTTATCCTGGTCCTTGAAACTGTTATACTTTTATACTTCTAATAAAAATAGATCTATCTATAATTCAGAATAAAAAGAATTGATTTTGACTTTTTAATTTGAATCAAACGCTACAATCCTAAAATCATAAATTTTATTTACAGTTCAAGGAATAGCACCAAAACTGCAAATCATGGACTAGATTCATCCATGTTGAAATCTGGTTGTCATGAATCAAACGGGGTCCACTTTAAAATAGTACTCCAGCCATATGAAGATATGGACTGTTTATCGGGCAAGTCTCTTCTCTGGGCTTTTGGCTTCTGACATTACAAATGCCCCTGCCCCGTCCTCCACATCCTTTTACATCCAGAGACTTAACTGATGAGGTTTCCCAAGATTGTGGCCGGTTCAAGCAAAACAAGAGTTAATGGGTCAGTCTAGCCCCTTCCATTAGTGAGTGTCACTGTTATAAAATCAACAAAGCCATCCTCTGAGGACTTTCAGGACCAAAACGCTTGGAAGCATTTTGTAATAATGGTGCTCATTGTAACTGGACTTGACCTGTGGTTAACTCAAAGCAGCAACTAAAAATGCATGCATTTAACCACAGTGAATATATGCAATTCGAGCCCAAACCAAGCTTCTTAGACAACCTGTGTTATCATAAGAAATAGTATAGAATTGATTAGTTAGGTGCAGTCAATCAGACTCAATATATTTTTTTCTGTATTTTTAGGAAAGAAATGTACAATTAAGATGTATGAGCTCTATGTATTTCCTTCTGTTCCAGACTGTCTTTATTCAACATACTCATATTAGTTTAGATTATAAATGTTTCTCAATAATTCCAAGGAGCAGCTTGATGAAGTTGATTTTTTAACAGTAGAGTTCCCCTTTCTTTCAGTGTACATGTGTGTGTGTGTGTGAGAGAGAGAGAGAGAGAGAAATTTTAAATCTCGCTTAAACATACCTAGGAATGTTACGTTAGAAATTGTGCTAATCGAAGCAAAGCGTTTAATGGGTCTCATAAAGGGTAAGAACATGCCATGCCTCAGTTGATTGCTTCTCGATTAGGACACAGAACGCTATCCCATTCTTCCTTTTGGGTATGACTTGAGACTGTACAGTGTACTACATAAATGATTTTCCATGGCTTTTTAAAAGGCGGTGCATATTAATATTTTAAACTGAAGTAATTGCTTCTTGCTCAGCAATGGGCTTCATTTATGAGTGTTTATCCTCAGCAAATGGAAAGTATGGTTAATCTAAGTTAAAAATGGGTTCTTTAAATAGCTCTAATTACATTCTGTTTATATTTGTATGTATTAGACACTTAAGATTTAATCGGTAGCAGTTCTAACAAACCATAATGTTTATTAGCTGGTTTTAAATTATTGTTATGGATGGCAGTTGAATGAGAAAATAAATGATTTGTCTACTCTAAAATACAGTAAATAAAAGATAGACCAAGTTTTTTAAAAGACATTTTTAGCATAACTTCATATTTTAAAATAACTTTTCAAAAAGAGGCCACATAAATTAAATTCTTCCTCTTTGTTTTAACTTTAAAGGTGGAGAAGAAAGGTCGTCTCTAATACTGAAAGGTCAGTGAAATTTTTATTTTCTAAACTTATTAAGATGCTGATGTTCAAGTGTCAGAAAAAAAGTAAATTTTATATATTCACATTTATTTTACTCTGAAGAAAAATAAACAGCAGAAGTAATATATCGATTATTAAAAAGGAGAAAAATTCATTGTTTTAGGTTGATGTAATTCTCACTTAAGTCAATTTAATTTGCTTAAATTCTATATTTGGAAGAGACGTTTTTGGATTTTTCTGTCTTCCCAAGAAATCTGTGAAGGACTTCCCTTATCTTTAGGGGAAACTTACGAATTGCACATTGCTTGTTACACATGGAAAATTAAGAGGCTTGCCTTTTGTTTTATTAACGTTTTATTCTCTATTTGTTTTACTGGGATTGCCAAGATATGCAAAATGAAGTATAACTCAAAAGCATTTATTAATAATAACACCTGTATCTCTATGGAACTACAGACATTGATGATTATTTTTAAAATGCAGTAGTATTCCCAGAAAAGAAGTTTACAGAATTATTAGTGTCATTGTATAAATAAGGAAGCAGTAACAAAAATATTCTGGCTTTTCTATACAGTAAGTAAATAAAAGAAGAAGCACTATTTTATACCACAGATTCTCACTAGCAAAGGTTTCATTAAAAAGCTGCATGAATATATGTGATTCAATGTAATATAAAAAAGATTATGATCATAATAAAAATAATTTTAAAAAGCTGCATGACCTTGGGAAAGTCACAAAACATGCTTGTGCTTCAATCTCCTTGCCAACTTTTAAAAGTACCTGCCTTACAAAGTTGGTGTAAGAATTAAGAAGTTATATCTGCAAGTGCATTGAACAATGCTTCCATATGAATGTTAAGTGTTGGTCTTGTTCGTTGTTACTAGTAACAGAAAATACTTGAGACTGTAATTGAAGAGAATAGAGGTTGGGCCAGCAGGTGGCATAGTGGTTAGGGCACTGGACTCCCCCATGGCCGATCCAGTTCAAATCTCAAGTCTAGCAGCTTGAAACTCACTCCAGGCACATTTGTGTGTGTGCCTAAAATCCTGAGAGGAGAATGGAAGAGAAGGGAATTTCAGCATGGCATCCCTTCTTGGGGATGAATTCTTGCTTTCCTTCTATTTTTCTGGTGAGTTCACATGCCTATAACAAAAATATCTCTTAAAAAGAGAGAGAGAGAGAGACTAGAGGTTTACTCAGCTCACAGTTTGGAGGTCTAAGACCTAGAGAGCCCATACAATAAGGGTTTTCCAGTTGAGAGCATTCCAAGGCCATGGCCAAGCATCACCTCCTGAGAGAACAGGAATGTGCATGTCTGCCTGTGTCTATGTTCGTCTCGTTCACCAGGAATCAATCATGGGGGGCCCAGTCCTGATTGTTTTAATCCTAATCTGCTTCTAAAGGCCTTACCTTTCAACACACAGTAGTCTGATGACATTTTCACTGTCGATCTCAACACATGAATTTAGCAGGGGAGCAGGTGGCATTCAAATCATAGCAGAGGTTGACATTGTATTAAAGAGAGAAAGAAAGGAAAGGAAAGGAAGAAAGGAAGTAAAAAAGGGAAAAAGAGAAGGGTAATAGGAGAGGTTCTGCTGAGAAAAATAGGCTAAATTAGAGGCCCAAAAGAAGTGTGTATGGTCGGGGCAGGGGGATATTTCCAGGAGCCCAAAGGGCCTTGAGAAACTTCTCTGTACCAGGATAGAAGAGATCATTGAGAGGATTGGGACCAGCATCAAAGACAAACATCCTTTGCTTGGTAATTGTGCCTAAGGCTAACCGTAAAGTCATCCTGCTAAGATTTTTTTATCCTGGTCCTTGAAACTGTTATACTTTTATACTTCTAATAAAAATAGATCTATCTATAATTCAGAATAAAAAGAATTGATTTTGACTTTTTAATTTGAATCAAACGCTACAATCCTAAAATCATAAATTTTATTTACAGTTCAAGGAATAGCACCAAAACTGCAAATCATGGACTAGATTCATCCATGTTGAAATCTGGTTGTCATGAATCAAACGGGGTCCACTTTAAAATAGTACTCCAGCCATAGGCAGATATGGACTGTTTATCGGGCAAGTCTCTTCTCTGGGCTTTTGGCTTCTGACATTACAAATGCCCCTGCCCCGTCCTCCACATCCTTTTACATCCAGAGACTTAACTGATGAGGTTTCCCAAGATTGTGGCCGGTTCAAGCAAAACAAGAGTTAATGGGTCAGTCTAGCCCCTTCCATTAGTGAGTGTCACTGTTATAAAATCAACAAAGCCATCCTCTGAGGACTTTCAGGACCAAAACGCTTGGAAGCATTTTGTAATAATGGTGCTCATTGTAACTGGACTTGACCTGTGGTTAACTCAAAGCAGCAACTAAAAATGCATGCATTTAACCACAGTGAATATATGCAATTCGAGCCCAAACCAAGCTTCTTAGACAACCTGTGTTATCATAAGAAATAGTATAGAATTGATTAGTTAGGTGCAGTCAATCAGACTCAATATATTTTTTTCTGTATTTTTAGGAAAGAAATGTACAATTAAGATGTATGAGCTCTATGTATTTCCTTCTGTTCCAGACTGTCTTTATTCAACATACTCATATTAGTTTAGATTATAAATGTTTCTCAATAATTCCAAGGAGCAGCTTGATGAAGTTGATTTTTTAACAGTAGAGTTCCCCTTTCTTTCAGTGTACATGTGTGTGTGTGTGTGAGAGAGAGAGAGAGAGAGAAATTTTAAATCTCGCTTAAACATACCTAGGAATGTTACGTTAGAAATTGTGCTAATCGAAGCAAAGCGTTTAATGGGTCTCATAAAGGGTAAGAACATGCCATGCCTCAGTTGATTGCTTCTCGATTAGGACACAGAACGCTATCCCATTCTTCCTTTTGGGTATGACTTGAGACTGTACAGTGTACTACATAAATGATTTTCCATGGCTTTTTAAAAGGCGGTGCATATTAATATTTTAAACTGAAGTAATTGCTTCTTGCTCAGCAATGGGCTTCATTTATGAGTGTTTATCCTCAGCAAATGGAAAGTATGGTTAATCTAAGTTAAAAATGGGTTCTTTAAATAGCTCTAATTACATTCTGTTTATATTTGTATGTATTAGACACTTAAGATTTAATCGGTAGCAGTTCTAACAAACCATAATGTTTATTAGCTGGTTTTAAATTATTGTTATGGATGGCAGTTGAATGAGAAAATAAATGATTTGTCTACTCTAAAATACAGTAAATAAAAGATAGACCAAGTTTTTTAAAAGACATTTTTAGCATAACTTCATATTTTAAAATAACTTTTCAAAAAGAGGCCACATAAATTAAATTCTTCCTCTTTGTTTTAACTTTAAAGGTGGAGAAGAAAGGTCGTCTCTAATACTGAAAGGTCAGTGAAATTTTTATTTTCTAAACTTATTAAGATGCTGATGTTCAAGTGTCAGAAAAAAAGTAAATTTTATATATTCACATTTATTTTACTCTGAAGAAAAATAAACAGCAGAAGTAATATATCGATTATTAAAAAGGAGAAAAATTCATTGTTTTAGGTTGATGTAATTCTCACTTAAGTCAATTTAATTTGCTTAAATTCTATATTTGGAAGAGACGTTTTTGGATTTTTCTGTCTTCCCAAGAAATCTGTGAAGGACTTCCCTTATCTTTAGGGGAAACTTACGAATTGCACATTGCTTGTTACACATGGAAAATTAAGAGGCTTGCCTTTTGTTTTATTAACGTTTTATTCTCTATTTGTTTTACTGGGATTGCCAAGATATGCAAAATGAAGTATAACTCAAAAGCATTTATTAATAATAACACCTGTATCTCTATGGAACTACAGACATTGATGATTATTTTTAAAATGCAGTAGTATTCCCAGAAAAGAAGTTTACAGAATTATTAGTGTCATTGTATAAATAAGGAAGCAGTAACAAAAATATTCTGGCTTTTCTATACAGTAAGTAAATAAAAGAAGAAGCACTATTTTATACCACAGATTCTCACTAGCAAAGGTTTCATTAAAAAGCTGCATGAATATATGTGATTCAATGTAATATAAAAAAGATTATGATCATAATAAAAATAATTTTAAAAAGCTGCATGACCTTGGGAAAGTCACAAAACATGCTTGTGCTTCAATCTCCTTGCCAACTTTTAAAAGTACCTGCCTTACAAAGTTGGTGTAAGAATTAAGAAGTTATATCTGCAAGTGCATTGAACAATGCTTCCATATGAATGTTAAGTGTTGGTCTTGTTCGTTGTTACTAGTAACAGAAAATACTTGAGACTGTAATTGAAGAGAATAGAGGTTGGGCCAGCAGGTGGCATAGTGGTTAGGGCACTGGACTCCCCCATGGCCGATCCAGTTCAAATCTCAAGTCTAGCAGCTTGAAACTCACTCCAGGCACATTTGTGTGTGTGCCTAAAATCCTGAGAGGAGAATGGAAGAGAAGGGAATTTCAGCATGGCATCCCTTCTTGGGGATGAATTCTTGCTTTCCTTCTATTTTTCTGGTGAGTTCACATGCCTATAACAAAAATATCTCTTAAAAAGAGAGAGAGAGAGAGACTAGAGGTTTACTCAGCTCACAGTTTGGAGGTCTAAGACCTAGAGAGCCCATACAATAAGGGTTTTCCAGTTGAGAGCATTCCAAGGCCATGGCCAAGCATCACCTCCTGAGAGAACAGGAATGTGCATGTCTGCCTGTGTCTATGTTCGTCTCGTTCACCAGGAATCAATCATGGGGGGCCCAGTCCTGATTGTTTTAATCCTAATCTGCTTCTAAAGGCCTTACCTTTCAACACACAGTAGTCTGATGACATTTTCACTGTCGATCTCAACACATGAATTTAGCAGGGGAGCAGGTGGCATTCAAATCATAGCAGAGGTTGACATTGTATTCACTTTCTCTGCCTCTATCTCTGAGCTCTGTCTCTACAACTGTGTGCAAATAGAGCCTGCCAGTTCTTATTTTACAGAATCTATCTCATTCCTAGTTTCTTTTCCATTCCTGGTGCTTCTTTTCAGAGCATGCCTTTGGTACTTCATTGCCTAGATAGGAAGCTTCTCACATTTAATCTAGTCTCTCTTTCTCCGTCCAGCTACGGGACTTTACTACTGTGTATGACTCCTAAGGTGCCCACAGTCATGCCCCTCCTCATCACCAAAGCTTCCCAAGGTGGCTGCGCTCTTGAACACAAGCTCACATGCTCACCTTGGCATGCAGGGCATTCTGGTGTCTGCTGCTGTCACCTGTCTTTCAGAAGTCTCCTACCACCCAGCCAGTCCCAACAGCTCTTCCCAGCTCCCCCCTCTGCACTGGCACCTTGTCATTTTCTTGCTGTGCACTCTGCCTACATCTGGCCTTATAGAAAAACATCCATCCCTCCAGCTTGAGACAAGCACCCCTTCCATTTCTGTCCTTTTCAAGATCTTCCCTTGTCTGGGTTCCAAATACATGTGTTGTGTAACATTGAGATGTCACTTATCCTGTTTACCTCTTACCAGAAATCTTTATAAATGTGTCTCTTCTCCCCTGCTGTATCATATCCTTGTTCATATCCTCAGCATATAACTCTGGCCTGGCATGTAAGTACTCAGTAAATATTTATAAACAGCTGTGTATTGCATGATTAAATGAATGTTGCTCAGTGCTGCATGCTCTGTCTTGCATAACTAAGAATCAGGATGAGAAAGTTGGCATCAGTAGACGAAATCTGAAACCCAGTGTGGTGGCACATGAAGACTGGTGCTGCTGTGATTCTGGAGCCCCATGGGATGCTCATGTTTAGATCCCAGGGTTGACCCGAACACATCAGGCACACCCACACACCCGTGATCCTGGCTGAGTGGGAGGGAGTCTGGGAAGAGGATCACAGTGCGGAGAGACCCTATCAGGAGTATCTATCTGTTGCTCTCTGTCTCAATAAATAATTTTTTAAATTGACAATATTCTAATTAGTTCATTAATTACTTTGTTAAAAAGGTGACTTGTTTATCTCTGGCTCACTCCACATCCTCTCTCAATTACCATATCTATTAATCATGTCCTGACTTCTTTAATGTTTGTGCCAGTGACCTGGGAGTGAATGAGACAACATCACTTGACCAACAGTAGTCCTAGCAATTAGCAGCAAAGATAAACACAATAATGACAGCAAAATGTGATGGCCATTATGGCAGGTTTGTCAGGGAAGCACAGAAGCAGAAAGCGAGGAATTGGCTTAGGATCAAGGTCAGGGAAGACATCCCTGAGGAAGTTTTAACCAAAACCCAAGAAATACACAAGAATAGTCCAAGCAGAAGGGCAAAGTGGCAGGCCGATGTCATTACTATGGTCCGTGAGAACCTCTAGGTACAAGAGCAAAAGGAGGGGGGGGAGTACTTCCTGCCTCCCATGGAGCATAGTACAATACATAATGAAACACTTTACACTGAGTACTATAATGAAAGGAAGCAGTTTGTTGTTATAAAGAGGTTAGCAGGTGGAGGCAAATGGCAGCTAATTATATGGGATGGTCAGAATATACCTTCCTGAAGAGGGGCCATTGAACCTGAGATCAGTGGGATAAGAAGGAGGCCACTGTGGGGAACGCAGACATAAGAGCATTTTGAGCAGGACTAGCCTGTGCAAAACTCTGAGGGTAGGAAGATTTGGACTCTCCCAAGGACAGAAAGAAGGGCAAAGTGGTTAAAGATCTGTGCGTAGAAAGATAGCCCGAGATGAAGTTTGCCAGTTGGACTTACCAGACCACAGAGATCCTCAAAGGCCAAGAGGAAGTTTTCTTTTTATCCTAGGTGCTCCGGGAATCCATTCATGGGCTTTAAGCAAGAGAGGAGCATGATGCAACTTATATTTTGAAGTTTAACTTTGCTATCACAAGAGGGTAGTTCCTAAGGAGAGAAGAATAGGAACATGACATCCAGGGTGAAGGTAGGTTAGACTGGAGTGGGAACGGTGAAGTTAGAAGTGGAAGAATTCCACACATGGATTGGAAGAACTTCAAACAGGATGTGTGGATTGCATGAGGGAGGAACAAAAGAGGAATAAAGACCATAAGAGCATTATCAGATGAAGGTCTTTTGGCTAGCTCTCCCCTTCTGAACCCATTTCTTGGGAGATATAATTTTTTTCCACAACCTGACCCTATTACCAAAGCTGAGAACGTTCTTGGATTCGTTATTATAAATTTAGCATTCAAGACCTTAGATCAAGCTTGGAGGAAAAAGCTTGTGAACTCTAATAAATGTAAATGTGACCTTCAGTCTTGAACTTGGCTTCTCAGTTCTTCCAGACACCTTTTGCCCGAAGTGGAAATTTAAAGGAAGCTCTTCAGCTGTCTCCAATCCCAGTGAAAAGATCATGACCCCACTTCGGATACAGCTCTCAGGCGGGTTGCAAGGATGCCTCGATGAGTCATCTCCTTCATATTCCAGGGAAGGCTCTGCAGGCTGCATTGCTGAGCCACTGAGGGCCACATCTAGGCCACACACAACACCGCCAAGTGTTCTTTTTCAGTTCCTCCTGTGCTGTGGCTTAGGTTGCGTGAATAAGCAACTCTAAGTGGATCCTGATGCAGAACCAACCTAGCTTTACTTGATGTATGCTGAGACTAGTCTAGACTTCATAACATTTTAGAGCTAGAGGGAGTTTGAATATCATGTTATCTAAATGCCTTCACTACGTAGATTGGAAAATGAAGATATGGAAAAATAAAGTGATTTGGTCCACCCTATAGTGCAGTAGTTAAATGGTAGTATGGAAAGCTAGATTCCATGTGGCCTACTGCCTTTGAAATTCAGGCCCCAGTGGCTTCAAAATGGTGCTAGGTACATATGCATGGGTGCAGAAAGACCACACCATGTAGAGGAGTGCTTTTTCTCTCTCTCTGGTCAGTGTGTGCGCCTTCTGGCAATTAAAAATAAATGAAAAATGAGAAAAATTAAAATGAATTGGGGCACATCATCTTATCCCACAAAAATCATTACCTATGGAACTGGAAAGATCTGGATTCTAATTCTAACCACATCTCTCATTGACTGGGTAGTTTAATTATCTCTGTACCTTCCTTTAATTTCTTCAATTAAAGATGGGGATAGTAATTCCTACTTTGCAGAAGAGCTAAGATTAGAACCAATGTACTTTGGAACCAACAGATGGCGTGATGTTTATGTCGTTGGACTCCCACATAGTTGACCACACTTCGAGTCCCAGACCCAGTGACTTTAAATATCTCATGTTGGGAGGACCAGCAGTTAGCGTAATGGCTATGTCGCTGGACTCCCACATAGTTGGTCGCAATTCAAGTCCCTAGAGGTTTAAAACTCATACTGGGGGTGTGTGTGTGCATGCCCAAAACCCCAGGAGGAGAGGAGAATGGAGGAGAAGGGATTGTGGCGTGGCCATCCCCCCTGGGGGGTGATTTCTCACTTTCTATTCCTCTGTCTCTGTCTTTCCGGTGAGTGCACACGTCCTATAGTGAAAAACCTCTCAAAAATTTTTTAAAAAATAAAAAACTTATGTTGGGGTACCAGCAGATGATGTAATGGTTATATTGCTGGACTCCCACATAGTTGGTCGCAATTCAAGTCCCTAGAGGTTTAAAACTCATACTGGGGGTGTGTGTGTGCATGCCCAAAACCCCAGGAGGAGAGGAGAATGGAGGTGTGGTGTGGTCATCTCCCCTGGGGAGTGATTTCTTGCTTTCTGTCTTTCTATCTCTGGCAAGCACACATGCCCTATAACAAAAATCTCTCTCAAAAACGAAACAAAACAAAAACAAACAAACAAAAAGAACTCTTACACCAGGTACATATGCATTCATGCCCAAGATCCCAAGAGGAGAATAGAAGAGAAGGGACCGTGGCATGGCCATTCATCCTGGGGGGGAGGGTGATTTCTGGCTTTCTGTCTCTGTCTTTCTGCCAAGCACTTACACCCTGTAGCAAAAATCTCTCTCAAAAAAAAAAAAAATTAAAAAACAACTAATGTACATCAAGCACATTACATGAAACAATTAGTAAATAATTATTATTACATGTTCACTGTCCCCAGTCCAGTACTGAAGTGACAAGACCATTTAACAGCCAGTGCAACCCCCCAGAACTCGTGATTTCAACCTAATGCTTCTTTCTGTGCACAGCATACAACCTGATAGAAATTGTCATGGGTTCATGGACTCTGACCAGGCCTACCCAAGGATAATGAACAAATGTATCTCCCCTTCATGCCCATTTCAAGCCCTTTGAGACTTTTCTGTGCCCTGGAGAATCAGGTGCACAATTTGTAATGTTATTCAACACTGAAATGCCACTGTGGTAGCAAAAAAGCTACAGCAATATTTCAACCCTAAGAACTAGGTCTGGCACCCAGAATAAAAGACTCTTTTAATAGGAAGAATAATCTATCAATTTTGTGAAAGGGCTTTTGGAAAAGGCTTGAAGTCCTACTGCAGTATAAAACATAAATGGTACATTGTCCTAGTTTTTTGCTGGAAATTGTATGTTAGCACCAAAGAACAGGATTTCTTTTGCCTCAGCTTGCATTTTTAGAATATGCTATACAGACGACTCTATTTTCTAGGGGTTAATAAGTGACATAAGAAAAAGAGGTGACATAGAGTAAATGAAGATGGTAATAATTATAATAATAATCTTGGGTACTTTCCCACAGCTAAAGCATAAAAACAATCTATGGTTTTGCTTATGAAAGAAAAAAACCCTCTTATTATTTTTATTGTCTGTGCATTTTCTTATGCTAAGATTTGGTTATGAACTAGTCTGACAGGAGGGAAGGTATGCTTCTCTGGGTGGGGGTCGGGGGAGTTCATTTCTGGTGTCTACCACTTGGGTGTGCTCTAGAGTAGGCACTTAGCCTGTTTGCCAAAAAGATCAGATTCTTAGGAAAAGTTCCTAGGATTTGCAGTAGTGTTCTCCATGGGAAACAGGCCAGGAGAACGTAAATAAAAACCACAGAGAAAGGGCTATGACTGTGATTAGTCTGTCAATGTTTCCATGCAGTCAGGATCCTGGGAGAAGGGCAGAATGGGAAGATTGGACACTTATGTTCTAAAAGTATTATTTAACAGTGGGGAAGGTGTGAGAAGACAGTGGTGCGTTGAGGAACCCTGAAGCTCTATGAGGCTGACTCAGATGGGAAGGTTCTGGGTTTGTGTCTGTAGAAATCCCCGAGTATGTGGGGCATGTGAGCATCCCCTAGATCTAGGGCTGATAAATTCAACGTACAAGCGAAGTGATGTATAGTGATGAAATGTATAAAATTTGTAAAAGTTGACATGCTGGGACAGGGTAATGGTTACGTTTCTGGACTCCCACATAATTGATCGCAGTTCAAGTCCCAGACCCAGCAACTTAAAACTCAAGCCGGGCATGTGTGCGTGTGTGCAATGTATAGTGATTAAATGTATAATTTTTTTTCAAAGTTGACATGCTAGGGCCAGCGTAATGGTAACATCTCTGGATTCCCACGTAGCTGACCACAGTTTAAGTCCTGGACCCAGTGGCTTAAAAGTCACACAAGGCATGTGTGCATGAGTGCACAAAATTCCAGGAGGCGAATGGAGTAGAAGGGATTGAAACATGGTCAATCCCCTGGGAAGTGATTTCTAACTTTCTATCTCTCTGTCACTGTCTCTCCAGCAAGCACACATGCCCTATAGCAAAAATCTCTCTAAAAACAACAAAAAGTTGACATGCAAAAAACAAAACAAAACAAAACAAAAACAAACAAACAAACAAACAAACAAACAAAACACCTGGGGCTAGAGCTGTGGGTGGATCACAACCCATAAGAACCCTACTGTAAAGTATGTCTCTCTTTCTCTCTGTCTCTGTGTGTTTTTCTCTTACTTACGTTAGAAATAAGTGAATAAAATTTAAAAGAAAATTAATTAAAGCAAAATTGTTTCCATACTTCTTGCATGATCTGTGTTTTTCTCCATTTTTTTATTTCTTTTTTTCTTTTAAGGATTTTGCCATAGGGCCTATGTGCTTGCTGGAGAGAAACAGAGAAAGACAGTGAGAGGGAAAGTGAGGAAATTAGCCCCCAGGTGGGACAGCCAGGCTGCAATTCCTTCTCCTCCATCCTCCTCCTGGGATTTTAGACATGCACAAACACATACTCAGTGTGATTTGCAAGCTGCTGGGTCCAGGAATTGAACCACAGCCATGCGGGAGTCCAGAGTCATAACCACTATGTCCCCTTGCTGGCTCCCACTTCCTTAGTTTCATAAGAACTCCAGATGTGCTAAGTGCAAGAATGTGTCCAGTCTTGGGCTAGAAAGATAAGGGAGAGGGGGCCCAGCACACGGCTGGACCCAGGGTGAGTGGCAAGCTTGACTCAGTTACTGAACTCCAAGGTTGAGAGGTGCCAGCCACCTGCTCCATGGTGAATCTTACAGGACTTTGGATTTACTTTTTTTATCTACTAATGCTATTATTCTTCAACAACCAATATTTCATTTTGGTGACGTAAGTTATATTCTGAATATTCATTCCTTTTGTCCTAGTCTCTATAAAAAAGACATTCAAAATATAGTGGCAAGCAATTGATTAAGCGGAGCAATGCAGAAAGCTGTAGGAGTTAAAGCAGCGTCGCACGCCCTACACTGATGTTCTTTATGTCCTAGCTCAGCTCTCTTAGATTTCTGTTGCACTAGTTTGAAGAGAAGCAATCAATAAAAAATAAGAATGATAATAACTTTGAAATATAGTCTGTTAAAATATAATGTCACTAGATACATACATTGTCATTGTAATAATGTGGAGTTGGTTTGTTCCTTTATTAATATAAAATAAATAGTGCTGGTCCCACTTTTCCTCATGATCTGAACATTTTTTATTATTTTTTTTTTTAGTTAGGAAATTTAAACTTAGGTCATCAGCAGTGGCACAGAAGCAATGCAGTGTTCTGCAATGCTGGCCCCACATGGAAAGGTCCCGCACTTGAGTCCCTGTACATACCAGATGCACATACCCATAATACGGCTATCTGAGGCTGGGGGTGCATCGCAGCAGGTGGACTCGGGAGCCTGTATCTATCTCGTCTCTCTTTCTTTCTCTCTGTCTAATTCTTATGGAAAAAATAAACTCCTAAATTAAATTTTTTTCTTGTTCTTTTTGTTTATGATATAGGGCTCATGCACTTGCCAAAGAGAAAGTGAGAAATCACCCCTCCACCTCCACCTCCACCCAGGACAGTGGCCACACCACAATCCCTTTTTCTTCACTGGTGATTTTGGATATGCACTCACATGCCCCTGGTGTGTTTTTCAAGACACTAGGTCTGAGACTCAAACCGCTCACTTGGCCATGTGGGACCCAGTGCCTTAACCACCATGCTACCAGTTGGCTCTACTTAAAGAAAAACAATTAAGCATGTCTTACTAATGAAATATTTCAAGTAGAAAAGAAAATATATAGAAGTCGTCTAAATTAGGTCATATAATACTCATATATTTAGCTTCTCTAAAATCATTAATCCAAGGGTTTGCTTGAAATTGAGAACTTCTCTCCTGAACAAAAATTTCATATCCAGTATAGCACCCATTCTGATAGCAGAAAACAGGTAATAAATTATAACTGTAGTGAGTAAATTACAAAGTATTTTAGAAAAAAAAGTATGTGCTATAGAAAAATAAAGCAGAGTATGAAGAATCTAGAATACTGTGGCAGGACATGGAGATGAGGCTGAAGCTCTATGCAGCCTCATTGAAAAGGTAACATTTGTGCAAAGATTTGGCAAGAATGAAGAAGGAAAATACAGATAACGGGGGAAAGTGCAAAGTTTCCATGGTAGCCAACTTTAAGTCAGTCTTGTATAGCAAAGGAGCATGGTATACTTTATAAACTATACATGGGTGAGACCAGCAGGTCCCACGTGGTATAACTTTAACATATCAGTTTACTTGGGCGGGACCAGCAGGTGGTATAGTGGTTAAGGCACTAGACTCCCACATACTGACCACTATTCAAGTCCTGGACCCACTGGCTTGATATCATGTTGGACACATGTGCATGTGTGCCCAAAATCCCAAGAGGAGACTGGAGGAAAGGAGAGATTGCAGCATGGCCATCCCCCCGAAGTGCTTTCTCACTTTCCCTCTCTGTCTATCTGTATGTTTCTCGTGGAAGCACATGTGCCCTATGGCAAAAACCTTAGAAAGAAAGAAAGAAAGAAAGAAAGAAAGAAAGAAAGAAAGAAAGAAAGAAAGAAAGAAAGAAAGAAAGAAAGAAAGAGAGAGAGAGAAAGGGAGAAAGGGAGAAAGGGAGAAAGGGAGAAGGGAGGGAGGGAGGGAGGGAGGGAGGGAGGGAAGGAGGAAGGGGAAGGGGAAGGGAAGGAAGGAGAGAAAGAGAGAGAAAGAAAGAGAGAATGAAAGAAAAAGGAAGAAAAATAATTCACTTGGGCTACTGTGTTGAAAATAGGGTAGAATTAGAAAAATCTGTAAGGAGGGTATTGTGTTAGTAACTCAGACAAGAGTTAACAGGGTCTAATAAGGAATTAAAAGGGTTGGTGTTAGCAAGTGGCCAGGTTCTGGATATATTTTGAAGATGGACTCATATATATTTCCAGATGGACTGGATATAGGGTGTGGGGGAGAGAAAAATCAATTATGACTGCATGTTTATTAGCCTGTATAATAACTAGAAGGTTGGAGTTACCATTGCTCAAAATTCAGAAGATTGAAAGAAAGGGAGTAGGAGGTGGAATCAGAAGTTTAGACTTTGCCAAAAAACACTCAAAGGAGTTTTTAAAAATGTACATTACCACAAGCCATGTAGGAAACTTCATATTCTGCATCAGTTTTAATTTCTATAATCTGAGAATTCGCATCATTAAATTCTGGAATATCCATAGCCATCATGTCTTCCCCATTCTCTACTGTTTCCAGAACTTTTATTGGAAGTTTTTGTATCTATTAAGCTCTATTTCATCTTTTATTACTTTTTTATTTCTCTACATGGTGTTCTGGATGATTTCCTTAAATACATCTTTTAAACTACATTTCTCTCTACCTGTTACCTGATTTGCTATTGAACTCATTGACTTTTATGTCCATGACTGTAATTTTTACTTATAAGGTTTATTAGGTTCCTTAGATCCACCCAGTTTTTTTTTTGTTTACTTGTTTTTATAGATTAGTATGGTGTTTCTATCATTTGTTCTATCACTTTAGTTCAACCAAAAATTATCTTTTCATAAAGTCTTTTTATAAACAAGCCTTTTAAACACTTTTTCTTCTTTCTTAATTTTGCTGGAGAGCAGTGTGTCCTTGCCAGAGAGAAGCAGAGAGAGAGGGAAGGTGAGAAAGCACCCTCTATGTGAGACGGTCACGCCACAATCCTTTTTCCTCCATCTCTCCCTCCTTTTAGGATTTTGGACATGCACACACAAGTACCCAGCATGTTTTTCAAGCCAGCAGGTCTGAGACTCAAACCGTGTAGTCAGCCACGTAGCATCTAACCAACTTAATCACTATGCCACTGGCTGACTCTAACCACTATTTTCAAACATGCAAATGACTTTTAAATTTTGAAAATAATGAGGGGTCATTAGGAAAGCTTCCCCTCACCCCAGTGTAAGCATGGCTATCAGTCTGACACGTACATTCAAGACTTTCCCTGTGTCTATTACACACAGCCCCCACCCACAGTACACAGTGCTGGGTGTGTTTTGTTTCATGCTTCACATAAGCATGCATTTCACAGTGGGGTCTTACAACCTGCTTCCTTCACTTTCCAAAGTCTGACCAAAATTGCTTTCTCATTTTTTCCTTAGCCTCCTATTCTAGCTCATTTACTTCATACGCAAATCCTCCTTCTCCTCCCATCTGGGCACTTCTTCTCACTGTGAATGATTTTTCAGAATCCTGTGGCGGTTTTGCCATTCTTAGCTTATCAAGGGTGTGGACAGGCTTCTGCCTGGGTTGTGGAAACGACTCTACTGATTTGGTTTGGCCTTGGTTTTGCTGACAGCACCAGTGGTCCACAGGTCCAAGATGAGTTGTTAGATTGAAATTTCATGACTTGGAATTGGAATTTCTATACTGTGAATCAGTGTTTTTATTTTTGAGTTGTTATATTTGGGGGAAAAAAAGTGATATGATCTAACTCCGACCCCCTGATGCACTGACTTCCACAATAGACTGTGACCTCCCGCACCAGCACATGGAGAAAGACTGGAGTTACAATTACTCTCAGAAGTAATCTTTACCAGAACTCCAGAGAGAAGGGATTTCCTTACCTCTTCGATGGACAATAGGCAAAATTGTTTAAAACTGTTTTTCACCAAGAGGGCAGTCCTTCCAGTGCCCCTGTCAGTGGTCTCGGTGACCCCTTCCTCCTATGTAAGGACACAGGTCACACCATCTGTCTGTGAACGGTCAATCACACCTTTGTCTGTTAAGTGCCAATTTGTATTAGATATTCTTTAGAGGACTTTAATGGGGTTTTTGGGTTTTGTTTTCATAAGCCCTGGAATTTCTCAATCTCTATTTTGCATTTTTCCACGTTGTGGTTATTTGGTTGCTTTTTAAGTTTTCAGTCGGCTTTTATCTAAAGTTCTGGTTTTCATCCAAAAGTATTGGTTTGAAGTTAGAAATCGCCAAATATGATTCATGCAGTCAGTGGTGGTATTTAACAACCCGCATGATGTGTAAGGTTCTCCAGGTCTCCTGAGTGCATAAAATACCCCTTAGTTTCTGAATTGGGCGAATCTAGAATCCAGAGAGGAGTGATGACTCCCAACCAAAATCCAAGACCCTCGCTATTTTAACCAGCAGTGCATCTATGTATATAGACGTGTGCCAGCCAAATAGTAGGTTGCACGCAGAAAATGTTTTTTTCTTATTCTGTGTACTTAATTCATATTGCCATTTATAGTAATTAGATAAGGAGCTCAAAGGAAAAACATTACTCAATGGGACAAAAGAGTTGGGGAAATATTTGGTCATTAAATTATTCAAAGCAACATGGAACTATCTGAAAGTCTATTTAGATTGTTCTGTTTCTTTAAATAAAGTAGAATGGGAAAAGATTCTTAAGTCCAAAAGCCAACTTTATTTTCTCATTTTGATACAAAATACGTACTGTAAAGGTATGTAGGATTATGGTTGCTTAAATTTTAATTAGTTCCAGACACTTCAAAATTTAATCACAATAACATAATCATTAAGTTCTTACCTTTGAAAATAGGTTAATAATGTTGACATCAGTACTTATTTTCTAAGAATTCTTAAGACAATCTTGGCATATTTGAAGAGTTCTATAGATTCTATCTGGAAGAATTTGCATTTGAACATTTTGGGAGTAAAATGTCTTTGGGATAAACTTTTGTTTGATGTTTACAAATGGAATCCGTAGGGCAAAGGGTCTGGGTGTGAGGTTCTTCTACGGACTGAAGAGGTAGAGTCTTGGATGCTGGGAAAATTGTAAAACTGGATGTACTTGAGCCCAGAGGATTTAATGGTTGATGTCAAGGTTCTCGGTGATGCTTGGAGGGAGGCGTTATGTTTGCCTTACCTTGGAAACCATGTACAAAGACCTGTCCTGGGTTGCCCCTACCTGTCGGTCATGGCCAGCCTTTAACCAATCAAATTGCAAGCAGTGAAGAGTAGATCAGGAGGTTGGGATCATTCACAAATTTCCAAGATTTTGTCAAAAATGAGCTTTGACTCTGAAGATGATTTCTTCTAGCCTTGATTTGTTAAGAAAATCAGTTACCGCCGAACATTTACTGTAAGTGTAGTAATTGTGCTGAATGTCTTCACTTCGATGCAAATTCCATACATATTTGAAAAGCAGTGGCATATAGGCAAACCATTATTTATTACAGTTATTGATTTCATCTCTTTCTTCAGTACCTAAACAGATCCTGGGGATTCCCTGCACAA
>NW_006210031.1:1069127-1073819 GCF_000334495.1 Tupaia belangeri chinensis | reverse complement strand
TTTCCCCGCCAGGATATGATGTTAAATGTTGAAAACCACTGCCTCACAGACTGAAAAACAGGCAGACAAATACATGGAGGCTTTATAATTGATATTCAGATGTGGTTCAACTTCGTCATAGCCTAATCCGCTGACACTCTGCAAGCGCCATCACCCCAATTATTCAATTATTTAGTGTAACAGTGTTCTCTAGGCCCCACAGCCTGAGGTGTAGATGGGATAACAACAATTTTAATAACTCAAATTATAGCTCTTTCTCTACATCATCACACACAACCCCAGTCTCCTGTAAATACACTCTTCAAATTTCTGAGAGTCCTAAGTCGTATCTGTCGTATGGTCACTAATAAGCCCAGTTCCATAGAATTTTGGACAATTCTGTCCACTCTCCACAGACTCCTTTTGTCTCTGGGCATCGGTGGGTATATTAGTCAGTGTTCTCCAGAGAAAGAGAACCAATAAAATATAGAGAGATATATAAGAGGAGATTTATTACAGGAATTGGCTCACTCAGTTTTGTACGTGGGAAGTTTCGTGATATGCCATCTGCAAGCTGGCGAACCAGGAAAGCTGGTGGTGTAAGGCAGTCTGATTCTTAGGCCTGAGAACAGAGGGCCCAGTGGTTTCATTTTCAGTCCATGTCAAAGGCCTGAGAACTACAGGGACCAGCAGTTGGCATAATGGCTATGTCGCTGGACTCCTATGTAGTTGACTGCGGTTCAAGTCCTGGACCTGGTGGCTTAAACTCACGCCAGGCATGTGTGCATGCGTGCCCAAGATCCCGAGAGGAGAATGGAGGAGAAGGGATTGTGGCATGGCCATCCCCTCTGGGAGTGATTTCTCACTTTCTGTCTCTGTCTTTCTGCCGAGTGCAAGCGCCATGTAGCAAAAACCTCTCAAAAGAAAAAAAAAAAAAAAAGGCCTGAGAACTACAAAGGGTAGGAGTTGGGCTTGCTGTGATTCAAACTGTGTCCCTGAAGATTCACATGATGAAATTTGATTGTGGTAGCATTAAAAGGGTAAAAACTATCCCAGCCATGGTGGTGTGCAAGGACACCACTTAAGGGACACTGCTGAGGGCTCTGTGTTCTACAGGCTGGGACCGCATGGGAGGCCCAGGTTCCATTCCTCGTCAGACTTAAAGGCCAGGCATACATGTTATCCCAGAAACTCTGGAGGCTAAGACAGGAGGATGGAGACATGGTAAGACCCTGTCTAAAAATATAAAAAATAAAGTGGGTGAAAACCTAACTGTGGAATGAAAAGGTAGGAACTCTGGGAGGTGATTACAGTTAAGGTAATCAGGACAGGACCCACATAACTCAATCCTAGAGGATTTGTAAGGAGAGAAGACGAGACAGGCACACAGACACAGGCAAGAGTGCTCTTGCTGTCCCTCCATGGGATGTCCTCCTGCATGTAACCCATCATCTAGAAGACCTCACCAGTCACGATACCTTCATTATAAACCTCCAACATCATGAGATAAATAAACCTCAGTTCTAAATCACCCACTTTCAGGTATTCAGTTATTAAAAAACACATAGTAGATTAAAACAAGGGTCACTTTTATAAGTTCTAGAGTCCAAAGACGAGATACTGAAGCTCAAATGTTCCAGGGCAGTAGAAAACTATATCCCATTTGCAGAAGAGAAAATATCCATGCCCTTTCCCCCATTTTTGTTCTTCTCTGGCTCTCAACAAGCTAGATGATGGCCACTCACATTGGTGATGGTGGTCTTTATTCAGTCCACTGATTCTAACGCTCGTCTCTTCTGAAAACACCTTCATAGAAACATCCAGAAATGATCTTGTGCCAGTTATCTGGATAGCTCTTAGCCCAATCAAGCAGACATACCAAATTAACCATCGCTAAAGGACTATACACTTGTTCTTCAGTTCTTCCCTAGGACTGGCCAGGCTGATAGTTCATGATTTACTAGAATCATCATCTTCTTGGAAATAGATGCCTAACTCTCCACTCTTGGCCACACTGTGTCACTTGGTACCCCATGTCTCATGGTAACCACCAGGTGAACTGTCACTTGACTAAATGCCAACAGCCTTCCCTCCTAAGGGTCTGCCGGTAAAACTTGGGTCACACTGTCAAACAGACAGTATTCTATAATTGCCACCCCTCTCCAGCACCTGAATATAGATGCTGGTTTTCCTTCTTTTTCTTCCAAAACAGAAACATTAGTGCAAAAACCTTTCATTGAATCCTCTGTTTAAGCTGCCCATTCACTTGACAGATGAGTGAAACATGTTTGCATCTTGGGAAGACACTGTCATCAATTTGACATAACGTACTTTGGTTCAGGTAGTTTTCACATTCTGTTCTTCCAGTGATAACAACTTAACCATGATGAAATTGAAGAGAAATTACCATTTCACTTCCAGTTTGGTAGGAAATATAAAAGGAAAATGGGTTAACTGGTTTTCATGGGGAAAGATAAGCAATGTAGTTCCTTGGAAGGATATATAAGATATAGAAGAAAATTTTAATTTAAAATTAAGGGTTAAGAATGGGCTGATTGACAATAAATAACCCTAGGAAAATGGGCACAATACCTGAGAATCATGGAAAGAAGAGAATTAAAATATTTCAGACCAACATTTAGAACAGCAGATAAGCAAGAAGGATTGCTGTTTTAATCTGAAGAGCAAGTTGGCAGCTATGAGCATTTGGGGACCTGGGAGTGTTACTACAGTTTAAAAGGTTTTCTTTTCCTCATTCACACTGTGAACCGGCATAAGAATATTTAACAGGGGCCAGCCCTTGGCCTGGTGGTTGAGTTGGCTAGGTCCCACATGGCTGACTGCACGGGTTCAAGACCAGACCTAGGGACTGGAAAAACATGCTAACTACATGTATGCATGCCCAAAATCCCAAAAGGAGGGAGAGATGGAGGAAAAGGGATTGTGAGTCACTGTTCCCCATGGAAAAGTGCTTTCTTGCTTTCCCTCCTTTCTCTTTCTGTCTCACTTTCTATTGAGCGTAAATACCAACAAATTCTTTTTTTTTAAAAGGGACTATTTAGCAGGTAAGAGCCTGAACTACAAATATGCCTAAGCTTCTGTCTATGGTCTGGTCCTGCTATCTTCAATTTTAATTTAGATTACCTGTCTGAAACTTTCCTGTACAGTTTCTATTTGTATTTATTTCTTCTATGAGAGACAGACAGAAAAACACCCCCAACAAGGTTTTCATGCCAAAATCTGCCTCTGGTTTCAGCTAGCCTAGGTCATGGACACACGTGCATGCATGTGCATGACCAGTATACCTAGAGAAGTCTCAGGACATGAACCCTGGACCTTCTCATATGAGAATACCACTGTACCACTACCTGCCCTGCCCCCAACACAGTCAATTTGATAGGTAAAATCAAGTTTTTTTTTATGTATATGTACACATTCACATGTGCACACATGTGTACATGCACAGAGTCTGGAAAACATGTATATATGTATATACCCATAGATACATATTATGTATATTATGTATAAATATACATATTTATATGTGTATTATGTATGTATATATATTATAAATACACATATTTATATGTATACATGTATATATACCCCAGGCCCTTATTTCAGTGGTTTTTACATAGTTGGGAGGTAATAATATATGTAATATAACAGATATAATAATAATTATATATAAATGATAATATATAAAATAATCATATATATTATCTTATATATTTTATTATTGTTTTGTGTGTGTGTTACAACTTCATATTTTATATGTACAAATAGGTCATAATTGTTCTCACTTGATGTTTTTCCTGTTCATGTTAAAGATAATGCCATGTTGCTTACATTCATTCTTTATAATAATTCCATTAATTTGACTGTCACCTACAGAGGGAAAATTAGGTTGCTTTAATTTTCACCACTATAAATGACGACATAGAAAATGCCTTCATATACATGTATATCTCCAGGATTGAGTCTTAGAAATAAATTACTAAGCCAAAGGTTATATATATTTCAACATTTATCAGCAACTGCTAAATTTTCTTCCCAGATACTGTACCAGTTTACACACAGATCAACTGTGCATGCGAAGTACCCAGATAAGGTACACCTTCAGCAAAAATAGATGTTAGGTTTCTTTTTCCCTTTTGGCAACATCATAGACTATCCTCCATATCTCAGTTTATAAAAACCCATGCATCTTTCAAGACTCGGTTTGAATGCCATGTCTTCCATCAGCTCCTTCCTAAGTATCTGGAAGTGGCTTCACATGCCCTGAATTAGGAGTGGCGATTTGTCCAAACCTCTCTCGTTACATTGATGACATTCAGTTTTACGTTGTAGCTATCGTTAGTGTGTATTCTTAACACTGTCTCAGGGTTGAGAGCCAGGCCAAAGGCTGTGTCCATTTCATCTTTATATTCCCTAGGCCCTTGTTTCAGTGGCTTTTACATAGTTGGGAGGTAATAATTTATAAAATACAGGGCCAGCAGGTGGCATAGTGGTTAAGGCACTGGACTCCCACATGACCGTTGTTCAAGTCCCAGACCTGATAGATTACAGATCATACCAGGTGTGTGTGTGTGTGTGTGTGTATGTGTGTGTGTGCGTGCATGCATGTGCATGTGTGTGCACATGTGCACACCCAGAATGGCAGCATGGTTCTCCACCTGGGCTATCTCTCCCTACCCACTCTCTCTCTTTCCC
>NW_006210031.1:1031159-1062875 GCF_000334495.1 Tupaia belangeri chinensis | reverse complement strand
GGTTTTTACATAGATGGGAGGTAATAATATATATAATATAACAGATATAATAATAATTATATATAAATGATAATATATAAAATAATCATATATATTATCTTATATATTTTATTATTGTTTTGTGTGTGTGTTACAACTTCATATTTTATATGTACAAATAGGTCATAATTGTTCTCACTTGATGTTTTTCCTGTTCATGTTAAAGATAATGCCATGTTGCTTACATTCATTCTTTATAATAATTCCATTAATTTGACTGTCACCTACAGAGGGAAAATTAGGTTGCTTTAATTTTCACCACTATAAATGACGACATAGAAAATGCCTTCATATACATGTATATCTCCAGGATTGAGTCTTAGAAATAAATTACTAAGCCAAAGGTTATATATATTTCAACATTTATCAGCAACTGCTAAATTTTCTTCCCAGATACTGTACCAGTTTACACACAGATCAACTGTGCATGCGAAGTACCCAGATAAGGTACACCTTCAGCAAAAATAGATGTTAGGTTTCTTTTTCCCTTTTGGCAACATCATAGACTATCCTCCATATCTCAGTTTATAAAAACCCATGCATCTTTCAAGACTCGGTTTGAATGCCATGTCTTCCATCAGCTCCTTCCTAAGTATCTGGAAGTGGCTTCACATGCCCTGAATTAGGAGTGGCGATTTGTCCAAACCTCTCTCGTTACATTGATGACATTCAGTTTTACGTTGTAGCTATCGTTAGTGTGTATTCTTAACACTGTCTCAGGGTTGAGAGCCAGGCCAAAGGCTGTGTCCATTTCATCTTTATATTCCCTAGGCCCTTGTTTCAGTGGCTTTTACATAGTTGGGAGGTAATAATTTATAAAATACAGGGCCAGCAGGTGGCATAGTGGTTAAGGCACTGGACTCCCACATGACCGTTGTTCAAGTCCCAGACCTGATAGATTACAGATCATACCAGGTGTGTGTGTGTGTGTGTGTGTATGTGTGTGTGTGCGTGCATGCATGTGCATGTGTGTGCACATGTGCACACCCAGAATGGCAGCATGGTTCTCCACCTGGGCTATCTCTCCCTACCCACTCTCTCTCTTTCCCACTCTCTGGTGAGCGCATGTGCACTATCTCAAAACCTTAAAAAAATTTTAAAAACATTGTAAAATACACAAATACCAGAAGAGGGGAATGAATTGTAAATGAACAAAATAAATTTTATAAAGAAATCTTGTTACCCTTTTGCTTTATTCTAAGTGGACTCAGAAAACAGTGGGTGTGAAAAAGGATCAAGTCAGAAGAAAATATATAAAATCCATTCCACAGTTCATATGTCTACTTTATATAGAGAAAATGTTCAACTTTAATTCCTAATTCTTTGATTCTTTCTGTAATGGAATAAGCCATGTGGTTGCCTCGGAAGCACTGAGTTCAAATTCTGAGTAAATCATTTACTATATAATGGCTTAGGAAAATTCATAGGTTATCTGAGCTTTAATGTCCTCATCTATAAAATGGATTTAATGATACCTGTCCTACCCGAAGGATGATTCTCTATTTTTACAAGAGTTGTTTTCTAGGTGCCCACTGCAAGTTGGGCACAGAGGCTAGAAACATGAATATGTGAGGGAATCAAAAACAGACCGTGTATACAGACACACTTATAGAATGATCTGGAAGCATTACTGTACACTTTTAATAGTCTGCTATGCTATTTAAAAACATAAGTGTAGGTCTTCTATACAAAGGTTATATGCCATTAGAACAGATAAACTTACTGTTTTAATAGCCAAGATTTTTTATTTATAGATTTTTAGTATTATTCATACATTAAGTTGCTATACATCATTTAAATTGAGAAGATACTTTACCCAACATGATATACACCCCAGTCTAGCCCAGCCGAGACCACCATACACGTCCTCATCAACAGATAATAAACCTTACCTGTGTCCCACAAGTGTCGTATCTATCCATCTCCACCCCCCAAATTTCCTACACTCTTCCCCTCTCACACTTTTTCCACTTTGTCTCTAGTGTCCATTATAATTTTTAATACATTTATGTTCTCTAGTCTTTCCACCTCTACCTAGAGTGCAGACAGTATATGTTAAATGGAGACATGCAATGTCTCTCTTTCACAGCCTGACTTGCTTCACTCAGCAACAAATCTTCCATATTCATCCACTTTCTATCAAATTCCAGGGCCTTGTTGATTTTATGGATGAATAGTATTCCATGGAGTATATGTGCCACAATTTTTCAATCTATTCATCTGTTTGTGGACGTTTGGGTTGGTTCCATGTCTTAGCGATCGTGAATAAGGCTGCAATGAATATAGCTGTGCAAGTGCTTTTCTGACTGAGTGCTCTCCTGTCCTTTGGGTAGATACCCAGGAGTGGAATTGCTGGATGATAGGGTAGTCCTATCTGAAGGTCTTTGAGGAACCTCCATATTATTCCCCACAGTGGCTGGACCAATTTACATTCCCACCAACAGTGTAAGAGTGTTCCCCTTTCACCACATCCCCTCTAGCACTTAACATTATTTGTTTTTTTAACCTTTGCCATTCTGACTGGGGTTAGGTGGTAACTCATTGTGGTTTTGATCTGTATCTCCCTTACAGTGAGAGATGTTGAGCATTTTGTCAGCTTTTTGGCTGTTCAATATCTTCCTTAGAGAGTTGTTTATTCGGCTCATTTTCCCATCTTTTAATTGGATTCATCATTTTCTTCTGGGTAAGCTGCTTGAGTTCCCTGTGTATTCTGGTTATCAGTCCCTTATCTGGGGCACAGTTAACTAAAATTCTCTCTTATTCTGAGGGCTGCTGATTTACACTAATTAGTGTCCTTTGCTGTGCAGAAACTCCTTAATCTAATGTAATCCCACCTGTCTATTTGAGGGATAATTGGGGGGGTCTTGCTTAAGAAGTCTTTGCCTACCTCAATGTCTCCCAGAGTTTCCCCAGTGTTTTCCACCTGTAGTTTTGTAGTTTGTGGACTTAGGTTTAGATCTTTGATCCATTTTGAGTTGATTTTTGTTAATGGCGACAGATAGAGGTTTGGATTAATCTTTCTGTGGGTGGATACCCAGTTTTTCCAACATCATTTGCTAAAAAGATTTCCCTTTTCCTACTGGATTGACTGGCACCCTTTGTCAAAGATGAGTTGGCTGTATGTTTTGGGGTTTATTTCTGGAGTCTCTACTCTGTTCCATTGGTCCTCATGTCTATTTTTGTGCCAATACCATACTGTTTTGATTATCACAGCTTTGTAATGTATTTTGAGGTCAGGGAGTGAGATGCCACCTCCTTCATTCTTCTTGTGCAGAATGGCTTTAGCAAAATGGGGTCTTTTATGGTTCTAGACAAATTCTATGATTGTCCTTTCTAGATCTGTGTTGAGTGTCTCTTGTGATTTTATTGGGCTTGCATTAAACATGTAGATTAATTTAGGTAGGATTGCCATTTTGATTATATTGATTCTGCCAATCCAGGAACATGGGATGTCCTTCCACTTTTTAGTGTCCTTTTCAGTTTCCTTTTTAAGGTTTTCATAGTTTTCCTTGTAGAGGTCTTTGACTTCCTTGGTTAGGTTTATTCCTAAGTATCTTATACTTCTTATAGCAATGTAAATGGAATTACATTCTTCAGTTCTGTCTCTGTCTGCTTGTTTGTATATAGAAATGCTATAGATTTTTGTAAGTTAATTTTATATCCTGCCACATTACTGTACGCATTTATTACTTTGAGAAGTTTTTTCATGTATACTATTGGGTCTTCTATGTATACAATTATCTCATCTGCAAACAGAGATCATTTTAGCTCTTCTTTTCCTATTGGAATGCCTTTTATTTCCTTCTCTTGTCTGATCACATTGACTATAATTTCCAGTACTATATTGAATAGGAGTGGAAAAAGTGGGCAGCCTTGTCTTGTACCTGTTTTTAAGTGGAAAAGCTGAAAGTATAATGTTAGCTGTAGGTTTTTCATAAATGGCTTTTATTATGCTGAGAAATGGTCCTTCTATGCAATTTTACTGAGAGTCTTGATCATAAAGGCATGTCATATTTTGTTCAATGCTTTTTCTGCATCAATTGAAATGATCATATGTTTTTTTATCTTTCTTTCTGTTAATATGGTGTATTACATTTATGGTTTTGCGTATGCAGAACCACCTTTGCATCCCTACAATAACCTACCTGGTTGTGTTGAATAACCTTTTTTATATGCTGTTGAATACTGTTAACAAGTATCTCATTGAAAATTTTTGCAACTATACTCATCAGGGATATAGGTCTGTAGTTTTCCTTTTTTGTTGTATCCTTATCCTTTTGGGAATTAGGGCAGTGGAGGCTTCATAGAATGAATTTGGAAGGGTTCCTTCCTTTTGGATCTCTAGAAATAGTGTTAGTAGAATAGGGGTTACCTAATCTTTAAAAGTTGTGTAAAATTCAGCAATGAAACCATCTTTGTTGAGATTTATTACTGACTCAGTCTCATTGCTTGTTACTGGTCTATTCAAGCTTTCTATGTCCTCCTGAGTCAACATTGGTAGATTATATGTGTCCAGGAATTTGTCCATCTCATCCAGGTGTTCTTCTTTGTTGGCACAGAGTCGCTCATAGTATCCTCTAATGATGTTTTGTATTTCTGTTATAATGTTGCCTGATTCATTGTGCATTTGACTTATCTGGTTCCTTTCTCTCTTCTTCTTAATTAGTCTGGCTAATGGTGTGTCAATCTTGTATATCTTTTCAGAGAACCAGCTTTTGCTTTCATTTATTTTCTGTATAGTTCACTTATTTTCTATTTCATTTATTTCTGCACTAATCTTTATTATTTCTTTTCTCCTGGCATTTTATGGATTTTTTTGTTGTTCTTTTTCCAGTTCCCTGAGGCATAATGTTAGGTTGTCCTTTTGCCACCTTTACATCTTTTTCTTGTGCACATTAATTGCTATGAACTTCCCTCTTATGATTGCTTTTGCAGTGTTCCATAGATTATGGATACTTGTGTACTCATTATTATTAGTTTCCGTGAATCTTTTGATTTTCATCTTAATCTCTGCAGTAGTCATGGAGTCATTCAGAAGTAGGTTATTTAGTTTCCATGTATTTGTATATTTTCAATGGCTTTTCCTGAGATTAATACCAAATTTAATTCCATCATGGTCAGAGAAGATGCTGGATTTAGTTTCTATGCCTTTGAATCTCTGATAGCTGGTTTTGTGCTCTATCACGTGATCAGTCTTTGAGAAAGTACCACGCAGGGCTGAGAAAAGTGTACATTTTGTGTTTTTTGGGTGGAAATTTCTATAGATGTCTATCAAGTCCATCTGATTTATGGTATCATTGAGATCCTGAATTTCTTTGCTTATTTTTTGTCTCATTGACTTGTCTAAAGGAGATAATGGGGTGTTGAGATCTACAACAATTATAGTGTTACAGTCTATCTCTCCTTTTAGAGCTACCAGTCTTTCCTTTATGTATTTGGGTGCTTCTGAGTTTGGTGCATAGATATTTATAAGCGTTATATCTTCTTGATGAATTAGCCCTTTTATTACTATGTAATGCACTTCTTTGTCTTTTCTTATGGATTTTGTCTTGAAGCCCATTTTGTTCAATTTGGTTTCCATTTGCATGGAATACCTTTTTCTAGCCCTTCACTTTTAGTCTATGTATGTCTGTATCCAAGGGATGGGTTTCTTGTAGGTAGGAGATGAAAGGTTTCTGATTTTTAATCCATTCAGCCAGTCTGTGTCTCTTGATCAGAGAATTTAATTCATTGGCATTCAATATTATTATCAATATTTCCAGACTTATCCCTACCATTAAGTCGACCATATTCTTGGTTGTTTTTTGTTCCCTTATTGCTATCTGTCTCTCTTTAGCTTTCTTGGTATGCTACTCCTTTCAGAATTTCTTAAGGAGCTGGTCTGGAGTCGGTAAACTTTATCATGTTTTGTTTATCCAAGAATGTTTTTATTTTCTTTTCCATATGAAGGGTAATCTTGCCAGGTATAGTATTCTTGGTTGAAATTGTTTTTCACTTAACACTTTAAATATATTTCCCCATCCTTACTTGCATTGTTTCCAATGAGAGGTCTGGTATTAGTCTGATGGGATAGCCTTTGTATGTGATTTGATATTTCTCTCTTGCCAATCTTAGTATCTTGTCTTTGTCTGTCATTTTGGTCAGTCTAGCTATAATGTGGCATGGAGAGGATCTTCTTGGATTGATTCTACTTGGAGTTCTTTGTATTTTTTGGGTCTGGATGTTTGAGTACCTCTCTAGACTTGGAAAGCTTTCTTCTAGGATTTCATGGAATAGATTATCAATGTCTTTATTAGTTTCTTCACATTCTGAGATACCAGTTATTCATATATTTCAGTGTTTCATGGTATCTAGTATTTCTCGTGTATTATCCTCTGTTTTCTTGGCTGTTTTCTCAGTATTTTTGATCATTTTTTCTAGGCAGTTGGTTTTGTCTTCTACTTCTGAAATTCAATCTTCTGCATGGTCTAGGCTGCTTTTGATACTTTCGAGGGAGGTTTTAATTTCCTGTATTATAGTCTTCATGTCTAACAGTTCCGACTGATTCTTCTTTATGGTTTCCAATTCTCCTTTCATATCGTAGAAGGACAACCTCATCTCTTGGAGCTCAATGTCTCTTTTTCTTCTGCATCTAATAGAATTTTGTTACCATAAATATTCTAAATTATTTTTCTGACATTTCAGTAATATGCTCTAAATTTTTCCTCCTTGGAGACAGGTGATATTGTTCCCTCGGTGAGGATGTACTACTTGATTCCCTCATCCTTAAGGCTCTTCTTCGATTTTTAGTCATTTGGTAATGTAATCACTTCTGGTTGATTTATTGGAGAGGGATTCAGTGACTGTGAACTCCTGTGTTTCTCCCACTGTGAAATAATTCTGTGCTATTTCTCCCTTTTACTAAGTCTTCAAATGTGGGAATCACAAGTGGAGTTTTACAATCAGATTTGTGAAGGAGAATTTCACTAATTTTGCAACCCCTACAGTGATGTACAAAGAGTTCTCCAAAACTCACAATGCTGAGATGGCTAGCTACTTTGCACCTAAACTTCTCTAGGCAGAGGGTAAGAGCTGAGAGGTAAAACGGAAAAGTACAGTAAAGAAAAAGAAGGTAGGAGAGAGAAGGCAAAGAAAAAAGAAGAAAGTGCTAGAAGAAAAAGAGGAAAAAGGAAAAAAAAAATCACTTCCCAAAAAATAAAGTTGGGGGAACCAGCAGTTAGCGTAATGGCTATGTTGCTGAATTCCCACATAGTCGACCGCGGTTCGTGTCCCGGACCCGGTGGCTTAAAACTCACACCGGGCGCGTGTGCGTGCGTGCCCAAGATCCCGAGAGGAGAATGGAGGAGAAGGGATTGCGGTGTGACCATCCCCCCTGGGGGGTGATTTCTCGCTTTCTGTCTCTATGTCTCTCTCTGTCTGTCTGGCGAGCGCACGCGCCCTACAGTGAAAATCTCTCCAAAAAAAAAAAAACCAAAAAAACCCCCAAAAAATAAAGTTGGGATGAAAATGGAAAACCGCCTGGCATGCAAGGCCAAAATCGGGCAAACTTGGAGGTGGAGAGCAGTTTTCTGTTCTACATAAGAAAAAGACAGAGATTAAAAAGAGAAAGTCCCAAAGGGGGCAGAGAGCTGTTTTTTTGAAAAGAGAAAAGGAAAAACAAAGTTACAATGGACGGAGGAAGACAGCAAGAGAAAGCAAAGCAGCTAGCCTACCTGGCTGGTGCAGGGTCTGAGGGCAGAAAGGCACTGACACGAGGCGACTTCACAGCTGTGAAGTTGAAGCCAGAGGCTAAAATCAGGCAAACTTGGAGGTGGCTAGCAGGTTTCTGTCCTGGCTGGTGCAGGGTCTGGGGCAGGGGGGTGGGAGCCGGGGAAGGACTGACTTGGGGAGAACTCACAGCCGTTAAGTTGAAGCCAGAGGCCCAAATCAGGCAAACATAGAGGAATAGCCAAGTTTTTGATCCACAAACTAGATACTTTCCTACACCCACGAGTGTTTTTTGGTTCAAAACCCATGTGAGCACTGGTATGTCTACAATCTGTTTTCATTTCCCCACTTACTCTTTTATTAATTCATTCATACTTTTCAAGATGACTGATAAAATTCCTTCTTTACATATGAGATATCTCATTGTATATTTGGAAAATGTTATGTATAAAGTCACAGGAAAATCAAGTCAATTCATTTAAGAGAAAGTAATGAGATCTTAGAGACAGTTGCAACCAGTTTGATAGTGAAGTCTTTGCTCCTGAAGTTCTCAAGAGAGAAAAAAAAAAACCTTTGGCTCTAACATGTTGACCTTTGAGTCTGAATTAGTGCAGTATCGGTGGCAAAATCTGAACTGTAAAATGAATCTGTTAGGATTAAGGGTTTAGCTGTTGCATGGCTAAATGGGTCAAGCTCTCTTAACTGATGGATTTAACCGATGCCACCCAAAGGAGGAAAAGTCTAGATTCGAACAAACCTGCCAGTTTTCAATATTTCTAGTATATCACACTTTTTCCACGTAACTCACAACCTCTCAAGTTTTAGAAGAGGAAAAAAAAAATTCACACTTCCAGCTTCTTTTCTGAGCCAACCTTATTGAAGGAAAGTGAGCACTCACTCTTATAATATCCAACAGCTCAAGGAGGCAGTTTTATTTGGTAACTGAAGACTGAAAAATGTAACTAGTACCACTAATCTGCCTTCAACCACGTAACAATTTATTCCAACTTCTTTGACTGCTACAAAATGTACTTAACTCATAAGGAGACGATGAAGTCCTTCATTTGCCAAATTTGATTCACAGGGGAAAAAAATAGAGACTATAATGCCTCTATTCATCACATGTAGAACATTTTAATAGGATAAACCAGAATAAAGTGAATTCAATTTCTTCTAACCTTAAGAATGAGGAAGTGCTTAGACATATTTATCAGTGGATATGGGGAGCCAGTAAATGATTCTCTTAAAAGAGCAAATCTCATACTCGAATTTGATTTCTAGAGCTCACACTAATGCCTAGATAATTCCAGTAGTTGCTTCACGGATTTGTGGTGCTTCTCACCGCTCTGTTAATTGTGAGTGCAAAGCCTAAGAAGTCACCCAGGCTTTGTCAATGTTCTTCTCTCGTCTCTACCAGTTTTCTCACGATGAAAATCAGAATTGGATATAAAGCGCGGTCATTTTTTAAGATAACAGCCATAAGTGAGCACCCAATGATGAATAGATTGGGAAAATTATCTTTATAAATCTGTCTTCTCAAGAGAACTAGGTTTTTTGATGACTGTGAGATACCCCCATCCCACTCTCCTACCCTGTCTAAGGAAAGTGTGGGTGAATGCAGATTTTTCCATTTAATTTCCACAAAGTGTGTGTTGCCTGCATGGGTTTATATTGCTGCCTAATGAAATAATCAACTAGTATGCAGTAGGGGAGTAGTTGTACAGGAGGGGAGGAACCACCCTAAAAGGTCTATTATCCTGTCAATATGTGCATAGAACTCTCATTAATGTTAATTAGATTAACCCACCAGTATGAAGGGGAGGCTAGACCTTAAACAGCAAGTTTGAAAGGCAAAAAAAAAAAACCTATCTGGCAATGCAAAACATAGGAAAAAAAATTAGAAATCATTCCTGCCTCCAAGCAACCTTAACTCGTGTAAAAGACATTTATGTGGCCATTAACCCAAGCAGAAATTGAACTTGTCAGCATTACATGCAGAATGTATATAAGGGTAACTGTTCATGAACAATTTCTCAAATGAATTAAGTACAAACTGGATTTATTTCCAGGCAGTAGATGTACTCTGTCCATCATCTTCTTAACAGAACAACTGCAAGAGGTATAGGTTTTATGGACCTTTTATTCATGCCTGCCTTGAAGGTAGACGAGACTAGGGATCAAAAGAAAGAGCTGCTGTTAGAGATTTGACTTATGAATAAAACCAAAAACCTAGGGTCATCCTTGTCTTCTCCTTTGATTGCATAGCCCATTTCTAATCTATCAGCAAATCCTATTATTTTCCTTAAGGTAACTTTAAAATCATAACACTTTTCTTCACCTGAACCTCCCTCACCAGTCTAACTCAACATACATCTCACCCCGACTACTGTAATAGCTGTAACTCGGACCCTGCTCTATTCCTCCCCATAAAAACCAGAATGCCTCTTTTAGAGTTAAAAGCAAAGCCTGTCTCTGCGTATCCCCTCCCACGGCTGGCTCGCTCAGAGTGAGGGCTTACAAAGATTATGCCCACTCTCACCCACACCCTTCCGCATGCCTCGTCTGGCACTCCTCTCAGGCCATACTGCCTCCTTGGTATTCCGTGGACATGTCAAGCAATATCTGACCTCAAAGTCTTTGCACTTGCCATTCTCCTCCCTAGTAGCCTTCAGGATTCTGCAAAAATTCACCTCGTTGGAGAGCCCCTCCCTGATCATCCTAACTGGATAGCAATCTCCCTATCCACTTTCCGTATTCCCTCTGCCTTCCCCTGACCAAGTTCGCTCTATAGCATAGAATGCAATAAAAAGGGTCTCTTTTGTAAAGCATCTGCCTACAGCCATGTGTCCTAGTTGTATATAAGTTCCTTGAGGGATCTAGCAATCCAACTACTAGGTATATGAACAGAAATCAGCTCATAAAGGCACCTGCACTCCACTGTGTATTGCAACAGTATTCGCGATAGCCAAGACAGGAAATCAACCTTAGTGTTCTTGAACTGATGAACTGATAAAGAAAATATGGTGTGTGTGTGTGTGTGTGTGTGTGTGTGTGTAGTGAAAAACTATATACATATGTAATGGATATGTATGAACATATTGCCATCAAAAAGGATAAAACCCTATCATTTGACATGAAATGGGTGAGCCTTGAGGACATCACATTAAGTGAAACAAGCCAGGTGAAGAAAGATAAATGCTACATTTTCCCTTTCCTATGTGGAAACAAGGGGGAAAAAATAATAAAGGGCCTCATAGAGGTAGCGTTGAAGAATGACTGCTAGAGTCTGGCAAGAACGGGGTAAGGGGTCGAGGGATGTTGGCTGACAGAAGCAAAATTGCGGATAGATAGGAAAATGTCTAGTGTCATAAAATAAGTGAGGAGAATATAGATGGCCACAACTGGCTTTGTGTCACAAAGTAACTAAAAGGAGGATTTTGAATGTTGCCAACACAAACAATGACAAATGCCGAGATGTATGCTAATTACCCTGGTTTAATCATCACACATTATAATGTTGTACTGAAAAACAATCACATCGTACTACCACAAATATGATAATCATGACATGCTTCATGAGGGCAGTTTGATTTTGGCTGGATCTCTGCTGTCGGCCCAGCACCCTGAACGGTGCCCAAAACACAGTAGACATTCAAACGCATGAAGTAAAATGCCGTGGCCGTGGGTCATACATGGATTCATGCTCAGTTACTAACATGGTGAATCCATTTTCTCAAGCATCTGAAATTTCTCTGTACTGCATTAAGATTAGATACGACAATATAGCCATAGGTCAGCTTTGGAAATCTTAATTTAGATAACATTACTTTCCAGATTTCTTTATTAACATCCCACATGGGGTGATTACACGCAATGCCTTTTATTCTTACCTATCTTTTTATGCACTCTCACACGCTCATTTCTTCCACTCCAAATTCATTGAACAAGAACTTACCTATAGATCATGGCCTCCTTTTTGCTAACTCTGGAACTGCCTCGGAAATCAGAGTTTTAAAGAACAAATATCTGATACAACATAATCAGAAGTGCTAGAAACAGGAGCTTTAACAGGACTGGATAAACCTGAATTATGCAACCTACTAGTTTCTGTGTGTGACATGCTGACAGAGGTTGACACTTAGTGGGTGAGTACCGTGTAGTTGTCAGCTGGCATTAAGACTCGCAGTTTATTCTGCAGTCAAAATAAAGGAAGAATGACAAAGTCCATATTTGAAATCTACACTCCAGCACTGTGGCAGCCTCAAACATTTTCATCTCCTCTCCCATACCCAGGGCCCTCTCTGCTTTTCTGAGCAGGAAAATGGTCCCCTTGAAGCTTAAATAGGATATAGTATCTATTATCGACTCATATCTAAGTGTGTTTTATTCATCGTGGTCATAAAAAGTAACTTTTTCTCATCAAACTTCCATGTACTTTTCTTAAATTAATTATAATCATATATAATAGAAAATAAGCAAAAGGAGAAATCAGGGAGAGAATGAATCTAACAGAAGAGAGAACACCTACCATGATTTTAGCAGTTCCAAGAAATGTGATAGAAAACTATAAAACTATTATAGAAAGAGTTCAAGGGGTGGGAACTTTTCTTTTAGCTGTGGTAGAGTTTTTAGTGTTTGTAGCTTGTCTAGTGTGATATTTTTGTGTTTTTTAAAATATATCCTTGAAAGTCTACAGTATTACCCTATCATATTGTATGGTATTACAGTCACAGAATTAGACTTTTTAAAGAACTGGGTTTTATTCCATCTTTGTCATAATCCCTATCGTGAGTACAGCAAGCTTTTAAACTCATAAAAGTAACTAGGGATGTGATCTGTGGAAATACTTTTATATTGTTATAAAGCTACTAGTGTTGCCTTTCCTTTGGAAGTGAATCACTAGGTGTTTCTAAATTAGGGCCTTTTTCTTCTTCTTCTAAATCACAGAGGTTGTGCTTGCTTTGTTTGTATAATGAATAAGAGCCTTATCGGAAATTGTTGCGTGGCCACACGCCATTTTAGGTAGAGTTGGAAACTCTTTCTCTTCTTAGTGAATAAATAGACTGAGGACGTCTTCTTACCTGTCTGATGCTGGTAATTGAATTACTGTACAACACATTAAGCGAAGAAAATGTAGAACAGCAGCAATTAAATTATGTTCTCATGTTCCAGAGAGCAGGCTCTTCACAGGCAGAGAACGGGGAGACAAATGCTGTAAAATGATGGACACTGCCATTAGAGAGCGAAGGAAGCAGGCGATCCATTAGGCCTTGAGCTAGGCCATCCACAAAGGACTAAAAAGAAATTAGGAGTCAGATTTGGTTTCAGTAGTTTCCTCTTTGGGTTACTTCCAAATCAACCAACAAACAGAGCAAAGGCTATGTGAAAGCAAGACACCAGCGTGTAGACAGGACTCCTTGGTTTTTCTTGAAGGAGGACCTCAAACATTGAAATTACTCGAGTCTGTCCAAGGGGAATGGTCAGCCATGGGGGTAGTTTAAAACAGAGCTCTTACTGTCTTAACTTACTCCTTTCAGCTAAGGGAAAGACCCCGTCCACACACAGGAGTCCTCGTACTCCCTGAAAAGGCCTTTGGTCCTGGGTTCTGGGCCACAGTGACTGATGTTCAGCTGTCATATTGGCCACAGCCAGTGAGGACTACTAATGCTCATGCTTTCAAATACATTATCTCATTTGGGCGTGCGTGGCTCATACGACAACCCTGAGACATAGTTTTTTTTATTTTTACCTTTATTTTTCTTCAAAGATATTAAAGTATAATGGAAGATAACAAATTAATGATATAGGTATCACTATGTATTTACCAATTGCTAGGCACTGTGATAAACAGTGTATATATTTTACCAAATGTAGTCCTCAGTATGACCCCTCGAGATGGATGCTCTTACCATTTCAAGTGTTTGGGGGTGATTATGATGGTGATGATCACCTTTGTGAATGCCAAAGCATCATGGTTAAGAATCTGAATACATGGGACCAGCAGTTGGTGTAATGACTGTGTCACTGGACTCCCATGTAGCTGACCACAGTTTAAGTCCCGGACCCGGTGGCTTAAACTCATGCTGGGTACACGTGTGTGCATGCCCAAGATCCCAAGAGGAGAATGGAGGAGGAAGGATTATAGCATGGCCATCTCCCCGGGAGTTGATTTCTTGCATTCTGTCTCTCTGTCTCTGTCTTTCTAGCGAGCACACGTGCCCTATAGCAAGAACCTCTCACCATCATGTCTTATTTTTCAAGCTGTCCCCCTAAGACAATGGATACAGAAAAGTGGCCAAAAAAAAAAAAGAAAACTTATTTATACTTAACTCTACATTCCTGACATAGAATAATGCATGTATACGATTAAATAATGTATTTTGTAACACATGAATACCAACATAAACTCAGGAGTGTATTTTTTAATTGTTTATACCATTTTATTGAGGTGCAATGCCCTTAGAATAAAATTTACCAATCTGAGTGTAGATATCAATGAGTTTTGATGCATTTATCTGCCATGTCACTACTCCCATAATCAAAGTCAGCATTTTCATCACTCTAGAAAGTTTTTTGGTGACCCTTCACAATTGACTCCACCCACTTCTCCTTCCAAGCCATCATTACCTTTGTCACTACAGATTAGAAGGCACAATTCATGTCTCTGTCACTGTAGACTAGATTTATCTTTTCTACAATTTTCTTTAAATAGACTTATACCACGTGTGTGTTCATGTAATTGCATGTATCAGTACCTCATTCCTTTTATTACTAGTTCTTGGTCAGTGGCTTAATTTTTCATTCTTCTCATGGTTGATTTTGATGAATATCAATTTCAATGAAGCCTAATTTATCCTTTTTTATGGTTTCTGCTTAAGGAATATATACCAGTCCCAAAGTCGTGAAGATTTTCCATATTCCTTTCAAAATTTTATAATTTGAATTTTACGTTTAATTCTATAATAGTATAGTTCTATATTTAAAATTAATTTTTGCTTATAATTTGTGATAATAGATGAGACACACTTTTATTTTTACACAAAATACAGTTTTTCTAGCACCCCACTTAAAAGAGTATCCTCCCCCCAATTAATTTAGCACCTTTGACAAAAAAAAAAAAAATTGGCCACATTTGTATGTCTCTATTTCTTAGGTCCATATGTGTACTTTAAACATTGAGATCAATACCGGATGAAATTTTTTAAATTTTTTAACCATTTACTGGAAACTTACCTTACAGGTTTTGAGTAGGTTAAACTCACGAAACTGTGATTTTCTTACCCTAGGGCATTAATAACTTAATATTTGGAGTACTTCTTATTATATTTTCACGTAAGGAGACTTCCACTCATTATCCTATTGTGGAAAGGGCAGACAGAATTTAGTATATGTATGAATGTTTCTGGATTCTCTTCTCACCTGCTTCCTTGCCCTTCCCTTCACCAAGGAAGTAGCTCATTGAATTGTTGGGAGCCTGATGCCCAGACCTCTCAGAAGAAGTAATGTTTGGGCTGACACATGAACAGAGAGGATGAGTCAGGAAAATGTCTGGAAGACTGACACAGGCCGAGCAATCAGAAGTGCAAAGGCTTGAAGTCTTCTTATCAACCTTCAAGAGCTTCCATGGCAGGATTAGCACAGGTGGGACTAAACACGATGGAGAGGGGCTGATATAAAAGATGGCCAGACTGCAATTTAGCACATGTGCGGAGGGAAAGAACAAGCATTTGGAGGGGTGAGATGGGCACGTATTATGAAGGGGCTTGACCTAGATTTAGCAGATTAGCTTCAGTAGGTGGTCAATAGGAAATTACTTAACTAAGGGTCTGCCATAATGGAAGGAGTATATTAATTCAGACCTATTTTATGCAGAGTAGCCACTGAATAATTAACTATTTAATTAAATTGATTTTCAAAGTGAGTTTGAGTCAGGAAAGGGTTAGTTGGCACCAGATTGGTTAGGAGGCTATTGCAATGATAGAGACTAATTATTCTCGCAGAGACTACATTTTCTCCTCTACTTAACAACGAGGTCATAGCCCAATAAATTCATTGCAAGTTGAAAATACAATAATTGGAAAATATCAAGTCAATAATGCACTTAAACTCCCTAACTTGCCAGACATTATAGTTGAGCCTAGCCTACCGTAAATGTACTCAGAACACTTATAGGAGCCTAAAGTTGGACAAAATAATCTACGCAAAGCCTGCTTTGTAATAAAGTATTGAATATATCATGTCATTTTTGAAAACTATACTGAATATGAAAAACAGAATGATTGTAGGGGTACTCAAGGTATGCTTCTAATGAATGCTTATTACTTTTGCACCCTCAGAAGGACAAAAAATATAAGTTAAACCATAGTTAATTGAAAACTCGGGCATAAAAAGAGCCAAAGTGGTGTTACATATCAAGGTAGAAAGAATCAGTAACGCATGGCATTTTAGTCTATTCAGGCTGCAATAACAGAATGTAGGCACTCTATTTTATTTATTTTATTTTATTTTTTTGTAACTTGGTAGGTTTTTTCCCTAGGGCATGTATACTTACCAGAAAGGGACAGAGAAAAACAAAAAGAAGAAAAGTGAAAAATCACACACACACACACACACCTACACACACTCACCCAGGGAGGATGGCCATGCCTTCTCCTCCAGTTTCCTCTCGGGATCTCGAGTCTGTACACACACATTCCTGACATGATCTTCAAGCAACCAGGGACTCAAACCGCAGTCGGCCACGGGAGGAGTCTAACACCTTAACCACCATGATACCTGCTGGCCCACAGGCACTTCTCTCTTAATGACTGATCTCCATTCCTATGAATAGGTCCTTAAAGAAATTAGTTGGGAAGCAGGAACTTAAAGGCGAATGTCTGGTGGTATGTTTTGGTGTTACAGGTTATGTGTTTTTCAATAGATATCATGCAGCACCACACTATAATAATGTAATTCTATCCATACAAGAAGCAGACATTAGATAAGCACCAGAAAGCAACAAGACACACCACAAAACAATAATGCAAATCCAACATAAACATTTTTATTTCTTCCAAATATTACTATGAATGTACAATACAATACAATTTTATAAATCAAATGTGTAGTCTTACATGATGGCAAACACTTGGTGAATACTAACCAACTGTAGAGATGAAACAGATAGAGAAAAGGAATTCCCTGCACTGGAGAACTTGTTGTAAGTCCAAGTGGTCATTAAACAGGTAGGTTGTTATGTGGCAAGTGGCTATACCACAAACTGTCTAGCTTATAAGCAAGAGAAAATTATTTCTCACAATTCTGGAGGCTGGGTAGTCCAAGATCAAGCAGATTCAGTGTCTAGTGAGGGTCCTTTACCTGGTTCATAGATAGTGTCATCTCACTGTGTACTGAAGTGGCAGAAGGGTTGACGGAGCTCTGAAGGTCTCTTATATAGGCAGTAACACCATTCCTTCTGAGCTGATCACCTAATCAATTCCCAAAGATCCTATCTCTTAATACCATCACTCTTGTTTGGATTTCAACATATGAATTTGGGGGGCAGGGAATAAATATTTAGACACTAGTACTTAGTAACTAAAATACAAGAACAATTCACATTATCTCTTAAGTGTCTTCCATTGTCATTGGACACCTATGATAGAAGTCATATACCTGTTTCTCATGGGAGTGCCTATACTTTTATAATGAATGTTCTATGAATGTAAGTATTTTTCTTAAGATGGTTCACTGCTATATTCTAAGTATGTAGAAGAGTGCCCAGTATTTATTTAATTAGGTGAATGAAAAATATTCAATGGTCAGAAAAGTCACCCTGAACCTGAAAAGGTTACTATAAAATATAGGATGATCATCACTGTGCCAGAGAGTTACAAGATGTTTCTTTGGTTATTTACACAGAATGCAAGAAATCTTGGCATTCTTTCAATTCCCAAAGTTAAAAAAGTTATTGGAGAGATGGTTAATATCCAGGCAAAAATATTTCCAGGGAAGAAGACTGTACGACATAATAAATATCAGATGCCGAAGGCATTTGCTTTATGAATAGTCCTGCAGATGTGTTCTATTTATCTGGACTACATAGGATTTAGATCAAAAGGCAACAAATATTTATTAATTCAAACCCTTTTCTTATTTAGAAGGAGGTCAGGTTATACAGTAAGGAAAGCTACTGCTCTGGGGTAGCATCTGAAACAGCAGAAATACAGAGGTCTTTTTAAATGTTCAGTGATAGCATAACTTGGTGAATCGTTCTTATGAAAATGGTATTTGGAAAGTGATCCTTTTGCTTGTTTACTTTCGTTGGCATTGCTGAAATGACCTATCTCCTGTGTAATCTGACACGGCAGGACTAGATGCCAACACACACGCTGCGTTATGAATGTTTCAGATGGTTCGCGCCAGCGTAAATCCATGTCGACTGTGTAAAGATGCTGCTCTGCATAGTTTTGTCTCTCGGCCATAGAGCACTAAGCCCTGGACATTACTGTGTACAATGGGTTTGAATTCCATGCCCGTGGACCACAGCCAGCATCACACACAGAAGTTAATGACCGATTGTTATCTTAGCCCATAGCTTGCATTCCTTTTGATAAGACTATTTCAGCAAGGGGGTGGATCACAAAGTACAGGATTAATTAAGGTCAAATCCCAATGAAACGTGCAATCTATTTTCTCAAGGAAAAAAACTTGGAAGAATCACAGGGTGAATTTTATAAACTAAAACTCAATTTTTTGAATAATGTTTAATTAAACTTGAAACTTAATTTTCTTCTTGTTTCAAGAGACAGGATAGTAATGCGACACAATTTAAATGTGCCAGTTTATCAAAAGACAGGGGGCATTTATCATTGCTGTGAACTCCTGTAATTTACAATGGTGATGAACCACCCTGAACATCCTAACAGTCCAGGCACAGCTAAATCATCCCAGTATGCTGACACTGGTTTATTAACATCTGACGGTAAAAATTGGTCTCTGGGAGACCATTGAATTTGGGTCCAGTGGTGTACTGTTACTTAAAAATGTGGGTTTTGATAGAGATGGAAGACAAGTCAGCCTTGTGGCTCCGTGTGCTACTCATTCCCGTTTTAATGTTTTGCAAAAATGCCAATCCCAACTGAGATGGTAACTCAAGATTGTGCTGAATTTCTGGATCTCAGAAAATGGTGTTTTCTTCAAGAATTAGAGTGCCATTTTCTCTTAATTATCTCAATCATTTTTCCTATCTTATTATGAAGTCTTAAAAGAAATTAAAAATTAACCTCTTTTGTTGGAACTCATAAATAAGTTCCATGGAGCTTAAGTTCTTTGCACATTTCAGACTTTTTCTTACATTTTAGAGAAGGTAAGTTACACTTGAAGACTAAACTTAAAATAAGAATGTTTATTTTTTTAGAATTATTTAATTTATTATTATTGTTGTTGTTGTTATTTGAAGTTGCTACAGGACATATGCATTCACCAGAGGGAGAAAGTGAGAAAGCAAGCCACCAGAGAAAGAGAGAGAGAAAAAGCATGTCTCCAGGTCCAGGACTTGAACCACAGTCAGCCATGTAGGAGTCCAATGCCTTAACCACTATGCCAGCTCCTGATCCCCAAATAAGAATTTTTAAATGAAGTCTATTTTGGGCCCATCAGGTGGCATAGCGGTTAAGGCATTGGATTCCCACCCCTTGGATTCCTACACAGTTGACTGCAGTTCTAGTCCTGGACCCAGAGACTTGAAAATCATATGCACACACATGCCCAAAATCTCGAGAGGAGAAGGGATTGTAATGTGACCTTCACGCTTAGAGGGTGATTTATCACTTTCTCTCTGTTTCTCTGTCTCTCTGGCAAGCACACATGCCCTATAGCAAAACAACAACAACAACAACAAAAAAACTCTTTTAAAAAAAGGCTATCGTTTTCATTCCCAGATATACATACATAATCTTGCCTGTTCTTTTTCCCTCTTTCCCAAAATGGATAGCTGCAGGAATGATTAGGTACTTCTCAGAAAAAGATGGAGTGGAAATAAATTCCAAGATAAGTAACAGCTTTACAAGTGCTTTTTTTTAGTGGTGGTGGTTTTTTGCTTTGTAGGATTCTATTATCAAACCATAACAGTTAGACTTTCTAGCTGTCTGTTAGTTTGTAAAACTGTTTAAACTGAGTGAAGTGTGTGTTGTTTTGTTTTGTTTTGTTTTTGAGAGTTTTTTGAGAGGTTTTTGCTATAGGGCGCATGTGCTCTCCAGAAAGACAGAGAGAGACAGAGAGACAGCAAAAAATCACCCCCCAGGGGGGATGGCCACACTGCAATCCCTTCTCCTCCATTCTCCTCTCGAGATCTTGGGCATGCACGCACACGTGCCCGGCGTGAGTTTTAAGGCACCGGATCTGGGACTCGAACCACGGTCGACTACATGGGAGTTCAGCTGCATAGCCATTATGCTAACTGCTGGTGCCATATTCTTAATTAAGTTCAGAGTAACTAGGGGCCAGGCAGTGGCATGGAAGTAACACACATGGATCCATATGGGAAAGTCTTGGGTTTGCTCCCTGAGACTCCCCTGGACACACGGGTTGCATTTGTGCCCATGATCTGGGCCATCTGAGACTCAGGGTGGATCATGGCATGAGACCCTGTTGGAGGTCCCCCCTCTCTCTCATTCAAGGAAAAAATAAAAGAATACACTTTCAAGAAAAGATTAGAGTAGCTATGTTAATAATGCAATAAATTATACTTATTCTACCTTAGATATGGTTTGGGTTTTTGTTTTTTTGGTTTTTTTTAATTTTTGCCATATGGTCTATATACTCACCAGAAAGAGAAAGAGAGGAAGAGTGAGATATCACCCCTCAGGAGGATGTCTATACTGCAATCCTTTCTCCTCCATTCTTCACTCGGGATTTTGGACATACAAAACACATGCCAGGTGTGATTTTTCAAACTGCCGAGTTGGGGACTTGAACTGCAGTCAGCTATGTGGGAGATCAGCACCTTAACCACTGCACCACCTGCTGGCCCCTTACATATGGTTTTGAAATAGTTTTGTAAGCTTGAGATGTTTGAAGTTTGCCAAGTTGTCTAATCTTTATGGGGTTCAGTTTGCAGCCACATAGAATGAGTCGCTAGTATGTGCCTCATAAGGTATCTTCCTTAACCTCTTGCCAGGAATGCATGGCCCTCCTGTGTGCTTCAAATCAACTTAATTTACCTCCAAGAGAAAGTTTAGCACACATGCTAAATTACTTTTCTTTTGGGGGGAGGAGGTTTTTGCTATAGGGCACGGGCGCTCGCCAGAATCTAGGCAGAGAGAGACAGAAAGACAGCAAGCAAGAAATCACCCCCCACAGGGGATGGCCACGCCACAATCCCTTCTCCTCCATTCTCCTCTTGGGGTCTTGGGCACGTATGCACATGCCCTCGGTGTGAGTTTAAGCCACCAGGTCCAGGATTCAAACTGCGGTTGACTACATGGGAGTCCAGCGACATAGCCATTATACCAACTGCTGGTCCTCACACATGCTAAATTTAGCGCACTAGATCATACAAAATCCAAGCCTGCAGTAGAGTTCCTGTTTAATATCACATTCCTAGAATCTGGCAGAGTACATGATATGACATAGATTAAAAAAAAAAAATCAGGACCAGCAGATGCCATAATAATTACATTGCTGAACTCCCATATTGTCAACCATGGTTTGAGACCTGGACCCATCAGCTTAAAACTCATGTGGGGCACATGTACATGCGTGTCCAAGGTCTTGAGAGGAGAATGGAGAAGAGATTGCAGCATGGCCATCCTCCCTGGGGAATAATTTGTCACTTTCTCTTTGTCTCTCCAGTGAGTGCATGTGCCTTATAGAAAAAAATCTCTTTTTAAAAAAATCAATGTTTATTTAATAAATAATTACCCACTTAGTGCACAGGGTTACATGTATGACTGAATAGAAGAATGCGTATGTAAGTATTCCCAAAAATTGGATACATAAACAATGTATCGATTCATTAATACAATTACAATGTGCAATATAACCATAAAAATCCTGTATGACAAGAATCAGAGCTTCAGATATTTTATGTTTGTTTTGGGTTGTTATTATTATCATCACTTTTAACTTCAGAACAAAGCCTAGGATTCTACACATATTTTTAAAAATTGTTGTTGGGAGACCAGCAGATGGCATAATATTTACATTGCTTGACTGCCACGTAGTCGACCATGGTTTGAGTCCCAGACTTGGTGGCTTCAAACTCATGCTTAGTGTGTGCGCGTGTGTGCATGTCCAAGATCCCAAGAGGAGAATGGAGGAGAAGGGATTGCAGTGTAGCCATCCCTTCCTGGGGTGGGGTGATTTCTCACTGTTTGTCTCTCTGTCTCTGTCTCTCTGTGAGCACACACATCCTATGGCAAAAATCTCTCTAAAAAAAAAAAAAATTGTCTTGTTGTGACTACCAGATAGCGTAATGGTTACATCGCTGGACTCTCTTAGTCAACTGCAGTTCTAGTCCTGGACCCGTTGGCTTAAGTCTCAAACCGAGTGCATGTGCGTGTCATGCCCAAAATCCCAAGAGGAGAATGGAGAAAAAGGGTTTCCAGCGTGGTCATTTCCCCTGGGGTGTGATTTCTCACTTTCTGTCTCTCTGTCTCTCTCTGTCTCTCCAGTGAGTGCACACATCCTATAGGAAAAATCTCTCTCTAAGAAAAAGAAACAAACAAACAAAAGGAATTCTTGTTGGTGATAATACACTAAACTCCAATGTCACTTCTTCCAACAAGCCTGTCTTCAACTCTTAATCTAAATTGTGTGTCCTGGGATAGGAACTCCTGGCCCCCAGGGCTTTTTGTCCTAACTGATATCAGACTGTTAACTATTGGGAACCAGGAGTTATCTGTTGACTGTCCATCTCTCCCACTGAGTGACTAGTTTTCTGAATCTGGGGTACCCTCTGTTTTGATAACCCCATGGCTCCAGTGTCAGACACAGTCCCAGTTACAGCAGAAGTTCCATGCTATGTTTTGTTTTGTTTTGTTTTGTTTTGTTTGGAGAGGTTTTTGCTATAGGGCGCAAGCGCTCTCCAGAAAGACAGAGAGAGACAGAGAGACAGAAAGTAAGAAATCACCCCCTAGAGGGGATGGCCACGCCACAACCCCTTCTCCTCCACTCTCCTCTCGGGATCTTGGGCACGCACACACATGCACCCGGCGTGAGCTTAAGCCACTGGGTCAGGGACTAGAACCACTGTCGACTACATGGGAGTCCAGTGACATAGCCATTATGCTAACTGTTGGTCCCATGCTGTTTGAAGAAGGAAGGAAGAGGAAAAAGAGAGAATGAGGGAGAGCCCAGGGAGGGAGAAAGAACAGAATAAAATGACATGCTTTAGTTTACGCTCTGCTAGTGAATTTTATCAATCCAAAGTTCTATCAAAGCAGTAACAGCTGTCCAGCTGTGTTGGAACATTATGTGCATATCAGCAGCCTATGCAGTACCTTTTCTTTTTCTCTCTTTTCATCAGTTTGGGAAGCATATATACCAACAGAAAACTGAAGGAAAAAAATCAGTTCAGATTACAAACTTGTACATTGTTGGTGAAATAGTTACATGTAAAATATTCCAAATAGAAAATTTTAAGCCTTTGAGAGTAGAAAAATATGAAATTTGGCTAGGTAATAGATACGAGCCACATATGACTTAAATTGGTACTTAAATTGTCCATATAAAATAGACATTAAAAAAAATAAATGACTATACCCCCCAAAGTGAGAGTGGGGGATAAGTAATGTGTCCATCCTTTAAACTGGAATTTTGGACTTCATATTGCAAAAGCAAATGAGAAATGTCAAATCAAGTTCAAGGGCAAGTTATGCAAATGGAAAATTAATGGCTTTATTTTTCTCTGTGTTAGGCATCATTTCCTAGACATTTGAAGCAAAGTGTATATTTAAACCACATTTAGATTTATCTTTGACATCTTTTAAAGAAAAATAGGAATTAAAATGCAATTTGTGTATATTCTTGTGCTTCATACTCTTCCCATATATTTAGCATTAATGTTGTAGGGAGAGCCATTCTTTTAGAAAATGTCAAAAAGAACCAATTACTCAAAATGGTACTGTTGATTGTTAAGTACGCTGTTTTGCCTTATCCTAATGTAATGAATTCTCTCAATAATAAGACCTATTTTTTCCCCGATTTTTCAAGATGATTTTAGCGACTCATGATTAGAAAACTGAAGGGGAAGGAGAAACCTTTCTCAATGAAAAATCTTTCGGTAGACTTCTCTACCAGCCAGCTATTTCTTGAGGGCAACTTTAAATCTCAGTCAAGTCACAAATGGATTGAGACTGGTGATCTGACTTTGTCCTTTGGAAAACCATGTATATCACAAAATCAGTATACATTTTGACATCGTTGGCAGCCTTCGCTTGAAATAGGCTCTGAATCAACTGAGCATGGAAACTCAATTTGCCTGGGGAGATACTAGCCTTTAAATAAAGGGGGTTGATATTCTCTGGTAGAACAATGGCGAAATCTCCCAACATCTATAATTTTGTGTATACTATAACTTTAACAGACAGTCTTGGTTTCAAGTCATCAAGTGCTCATGAAAAAACTATGTACATTTTAGAACAGAAGTATAATAAATGTGTTTTTAAGCTTACTTGAACACATATTTTTTTTCTGAGAGTACCGATTTCATTACATATTTTCTTTTATTTCTCCCAGAAGATTATTTTAGCGTTATCTCTCCAGCAACCCTGGTCATGCGGAATGCCACCTGCTGATCACACAGCTCTGTGACAGCCCTTGCAGATTGCTAATGGTAACACCGCACTTGTGAATAGATGCGTTTGGATGTCTGATCTAGCCCAGGGGTGCAAAGGGTCTGCTCAGAGAGGGCATGATGAAGCTACTTAGGAACAGTGAGACCCAAATTAGGAAGAAGTAAAAGTGCAGGCAATTATCCATGGGCACATACTACCTTAAAATAATTGGAGCCACTGTGTGTATTGCTTAAAGCTGCCTGAAGTTTGCTACCGACCTGTGTCTTCACTTCCATGCTGGCATTGCGCAAAACACGGAGGAAGATAAAGCACCACACTCACATGCCACACTTTTTTGGGGGGGAGAGGGTTTTTTTTTGCCACAGGGCACATGCACTTGCCAGAAAGACAGAGAGAGACAGAGAGAGAGAAAGAGAGACATCCCCCCCCAGGGGGGATGGCCACACTGCAATCCCTACTCCTCCACTCTCCTCTTGAGATCTTGGGCACGCACGCACACACACCCAGTGTGACTTTTAGCCACTGGGTCCGGGACTCGAACCGGCAGTTGACTACATGGAAGTTTAGCAACATAGCCATTACACTAACTGCTGGTCCCAGCACATGCCACACTTTCAATTGTTTAGTGTGGGTACATTTTATTATTCCATCATTTAAAATGAACTTGCATCAGTGCACTTGGCAATCTTAGTGGACAGAAAGAACTTATTTTTCAAGTTACTAAGCATGATAAATATATATATATATATATACACACACACATATATATTTATGTGTATATACACACACATATATATATACACACATATATGTATATACACACATATACACACATAAATATACATATACATATATACACATATATACATTATATAGATATATATATAAAATGATCTTCAAGTCATCTGAGTAGTAAAAGTACCTTGTCTCTAGGGTTTCCTATAGAATCTGCTACTTGGGGGAACCAGCAGTTAGCGTAATGGCTATGTCGCTGGACTCCCACGGAGTCGACCGCGGTTCACATCATGGACCCGGTGGCTTAAAACTCACGCCGGGCGCGTGTGCGTGCGTGCCCAAGATCCCGAGAGGAGAATGGAGGAGAAGGGATTGCGGCGTGACCATCCCCCCGGGGGGTGATTTCTCGCTTTCTGTCTCTATGTCTCTCTCTGTCTGGCGAGCGCACGCACCCTGCAGTGAAAATCTCTCCAAAAAAAAAAAAGAATCTGCTACTTGGTATGTAGGAAAAGTTTGGTTCATGCAATTTTCAGACAATTGCTTTGAAAGAGTGAAAAAGCATTTGCTCCTTTATAGGCTACTGCTGCTAAAGTTTACCTTCCTTTTTTAATGGTGACCTACTAATACTACTTGGGAAAGATACATTTTAAGTTTTAAAATAAAAGTCTTTATTCAGTGGAAGTGAAAACGTTGCACTAAAATGCCAAACAGGTTGGGGGGGGGGAAGGAAAGAAGGAGACAGAAGGAGGAAAAAAGACTGTTTCACAACTCGTCTTTAGACATAGTTAGATTGTTCCAATGTCTATGATAAGTGTGTGATCACTAAGAAAAAGACAGTTTCATGGGACCAGCAGTTAGCATATGGCTATGTCACTGGACTCCCATGTAGTCGACCGCAGTTCAAGTCCCAGACCCGGTGGCTTAAAACTCACTCTGGGTGCATGTGCGTGCGTGCCCAAGATCCTGAGAGGAGAATGGAGGAGAAGGGATTGCGGCGTGGCCATCCCCCCTGGAGGGGGGGGGTGATTTCTCGCTTTCTGTCTGTCTCTCTCTGTCTGTCTGGCGAGCGCATGTACCCTATAGCAAAAACCTCTCCAAAAAAAAAGAAAAAGAAAAGAAAAAGACAGTGTCAAAGCAGGCAAAACTATATTGAGGTAGTACTTCTACCTCTGTGCAGAGCACTCTAACCTGAATTAGAGATAAGCAAGGTGCCTAAAAGAAAATACTCCTGCTCTATGTTAAGCTTTCCTGATGGCCTCTCCCACTCTAATTTTAATGCATCCAAATCGTTTTTATCATATAAATGAAGTTCGAAAATGTCAGCCAGAATCCAAATTCCAGAATTTTACTAACAGCAAATAGTCAAGGCAAGTACTGGTAGGATGAGTAAGCAGATCTGATCTCTGCTTTTCCTGTTGTGACTTCGCATCTGTTTCACGCAATCCAGTACAGTAGGTGTTAACTGTCGGTGGAGGCAGTTGGGGTATTGCTGTATCTGTTACTCGCAGTGGATAGCATGCTAGGCAAGTTTGCTTCCCAGCTGAGTGGATTAAGGAAAGGAATTTGGTTCAGATAAAACAGGTCGTATTGTTGCCAAACAATATCCAGCTGGACCGCTTAGGAGCTCATTGTCTTCTTTTGCACGTGATGAAGCAAACCAGCATAAGTTCCACGGCGTGATGATCACCTTTACAACACACACATGCACAAACTAGCTGCTTGCTCTTCCCTTCCGGAGTAAAGCTTGCAGTCACAGCCCACTGTATATAAGACTCTCAAGTGATGCTTATTGTAAGAGTTCCTGCCAGGTTTTTAGCATCTCAAAATTCAAATGCCAGTACTCAAATACCAATTTCCTTATCAACATGTAGACGAAAGGAAATGGAGTAAAATGAAAGACATGGCACCTATGATGTTTTTTAAAAAAACGAATCTACATCTATCTATGGAGTGATGAGTGAGAGGTTTTCTCTTAGAGCGAATTGCTCCAGCTTCTCAAATGAGAGCTGTTCTACCCTGTTATTCCCACCCTCGATTTTTATTGTATCTCAAGACTTTCCAGACAGCAAACTTTATTTTATTGAATGCTTTGACGTGAAGGGTGAGCTGGTTTCTTTGAATACATTTTAGAATCGATTCCTTCTGAAGATACAGCGCATTACCACTGTAGCGAGAGAAATAATTAGATTTGCCCCTACTGCTGGTACAAGAGTTGTCTCAAACAGATGGGGAGCCCGATCCTTCAGTGGCTATAAACAAATCAAATTCAAAATGATGCTATATTTCAGTAAGACAAGTAATATATTAAAATAAATCAATGACCAGTTGAGTATAAAGAAGATTCTAATTGCCTGTTTTTGTTGTCCAAGCTTCTCTCTCCTCTCATTCTTTCTCTTTCAGTCTGTCGTACAATTCTTTAGAGCCAGTGCTTGCAATGCGGCAATATTTTTGGTTAAATTTCAAAGCTGAATTTGCCCAGAAGAACAAAGAAAGCTGTTTTTAAACTTTGATCTCATTGAGTTTCCATTCTAGAAGGGATATAGATACTGCAGGCCAAATTTGGCCCCGATTCCCTAAGAAAATATAGTAATTTGAATTCAGAGGGAATTGAAATTTTTTGCGTGTATGAGGAGTATGTTGGCCTCATAGCTTCAATCAACAAGCTCTGAACTGGTATGGCCCAAAGTAAGTCCTTCAATGAACTGTATATATTAAATCCAAGTCTCCATCTTCAAAGGCCCCTAGCAGTGGATAGAACGCAAAGATGAAAGGCTTGGTGAGAAGAGATAATTAAAACTTAATGGATGCTTGTTGTATAAGTAGGTGCAAAGAAAAATGATCATTTTAGGTATTCACAAGGAATTTATAAAGAGTTCTGTGTGTTATGAGTAATTAATTTTGGGTAGTTAATACTAGGAAGATGACCCCTAAAAGACATGGGTCAAGGCTAAGTGCCCAACTCTCTTCTGTCCGATAGTTTATGAGGTGTTTTATGTTCAATGTAAGAAAAAGACACTAAACCCAAGATTGCTGGAGAAAAGCTGACCTCTTCTCAAATTTTCTGTTGAATTGATTCAGACTTAGGTGGTGACCTTTGGATTTTGTAAGGTCTCTCCTGAAAGGCCTCTGGGGATGACAGGGCATGATATATACCTTGGGAAAAAGAGACTGATTGGGGCCTTCGACCAGATGGTTTCAAAAATTAAAAGTAACTCGGGCCTTCGGTGGTGACCACAGAGGCATTGTTCCAATTGCACCTAGACACCATCTCTCAGGAAATGGCCAGTCTGCCAACCAAGAAATATGTGGACTTAGGGTGTCAAAAAGAAGAGGGGTAATTTTACAAAGCTTTCAAGACTTCACTCTCCGGGAGCTACTCTGTCTGTCTTGTTGCAGCTACTTTTGTTTGTGTGTATCTGATGACTCTGGCTTGACTGAGCATTTTCACACACATTCTGTTTGAAGAAAAGGCTGGCTGTGTTCTTTTTTTTTTGGGGGGGTGGGGTGTCATTCAGGTGTCTGAACAGTGCAGAAACCTTGCTTTCACCCCACCCTGCCATCCCTCCTCAATCCTGTTCTTCCTTTCCTCCATTCCCTTAGTACTCCAAATTCCATAATGTAGCTAGATAAAAATATAATGCTGATAGCAAATCATGAATATGTTAATAGAATTATTTTCTTCTTCTCATCGGTACACTGTTATTTTGTATGCAACAAACACTACTGAATATTGTCAGTACACAACAAACACCAGTAGAACTCAGTTGTAAAACACACATTTGCCACAGGTGAAAGGCAACATACATACAGGGACATTTACGTAACGAACGTGCACATTAAAATGGAAGGGAAAGCAAATGTAAAATAAGATTGACATAGATTTGCTCATTTGAGGAGACTCAATTCGGAAACTAAAACCCCTTTGAATGAAAACGTTTACTATGGGGACCAGCAGTTAGCGTTAACGGCTGTGTCGCTGGACTCCCACGTAGTTGACCGCGGTTCGTGTCCCAGACCTGGTGGCTTAAAACTCACGCCGGGCGCGTGTGCGTGCGTGCCCAAGATCCCGAGAGGAGAATGGAGGAGAAGGGATTGCGGCGTGATCATCCCCCCTGGGGGGTGATTTCTCGCTTTCTGTCTCTATGTCTCTCTCTGTCTGTCGAGCGCACGCGCCCTATAGCAAAAACCTCTCAAAAAAAAAAAAAAACCAACAAAAGTTTACTATGATACCTGTATAAATGACTTCCATGCTTTCTCTTGACAATCTGAAGTCTCTATGCCAATGAAATATAGAAACAGTGGTTCTTAGACAGGTGACAGTCGGAAGCAAACATTTAAAAATAAAGTTCTCATACTTAAAAATTCTAAATGTTTCATTAGATGCTTTAAATAGTTTCTGATACAAATTTGCTGTTATCCAGTATAATTCCAAAACTAAATTTATTTACCTAATTAAACAGGTTACAATGAGTTTGTGCTGTTAAAGCAAAGAGTGACAATTTCTTTGTTTCTTAAAAAAAAAAACAAAAACATGAAGGTCAGCAGGTTGTATGGTGGTTAAGGTACTGGATTTCCAGATGATGAACTAAGTCTGAGTCCTGGATCTGGCAGCTTGAAAATCACATCGAGTATGGGGAACCAGCAGTTGTCATAATGGTTATGTCCCTGGACCCCCATGTAGTCGACTGCAATTCGAGTCCCGGACCCGGTGGCTTAAACTCATGTCGGGCACATGTGCATGCGTGCCCAAGATCCCGAGAGGAGAATGGAGGAGAAGGGAATGCGGCATGGCCATCCCCCCTGGGGAGTGATTTCTCGCTTTCTGTCTCTCTATCTCTCTCTGTCTGTCTGGTGAGCGCACGCGCCCTATAGCAAAAATTTCTACAAAAAAAAATAAAAATCACACCAAGCATGTATACGTGCATGCCCCAAATCCCAAGAGGAAGTGGAGAAGGAATTGGAATGTGGCCATCCCTTCTGGAGGGTGATTTCTCACTTTCCCCCTCTCTCTCTCTTTCCTGAGAGCCCATGTACTCTATGGAAAAAAAAAAGGAAAAGGAAAAAAGCAATCACAGGAGGTCATGTTTCACATTCGATCTTCATTCTTCTGCCTCTCTGCCTGGTGAAAAGGCCACAGGCCTTTGCCGATGAGGGGGTATTTGGAAAGAAAACAGTGGCCCCAGCCTGTGGCAGGGTGGTTAAGGTCATGAATCCCTCAGGGCCGACTGCACCGTTTAAGCTCTGGACCTGGTTGCTTGAGAAATACTCCGGCCATGAGTGTGGGTATGTCCCAGTATCCCCAAAGTAGGGAGAGATGGAGAAAAGGGATTGTGGAGTGACTATTCCCCCACTGGGAATACTTTCTCACTGTCCCTCTCACTTTCTGTTTGTCTCGGCTGCAAGTGCACACGCCCTCTGGAAAAATTTGGAGGGAAAAAAAAAGAAGCTGAATGTTTTAATTTTTATTATGGACATTTTCAATAGTTAAAAGCAGACTCTGTGTTTTGCTGGGTTTTTTCATTTCCTTACTGTTCGTTTTACATTATTTATTTACTGCTGAATTACTTTAAAGCAAATCATTTTACCTACATGTACTTAAAAATAGAACCCCATGAGATACTTATTACTGTATATGTTTGTTTTTATAATGCCACCCTTCCATTATCTCATCACATACAAAATAAGGGCCTAATAGCAGCTAACATTCAGTCCACATTGAAATTTCTGTGATTGTCTCAAAAATATCATTTTACACTTAGTGTAAGCTGGGATCCAAGTAAGTCACATAATTGCATTTTTTCCTCGTATATCTCCTATATTCTACAATAATCTCTTTTCCTTTCTTAAAAAGAAAAAAGTTTATTTTTATTTCTCCCATTAGAGAGAAGAAGAGAGAAAGACAGGCATCCCCAACAGGGTCCTTCATGCCACTGTACAGTCCCAGATCACGGGCATGTATGCACACCTGGGACATGAGCCAGGACAACACTTCCCATGTAGGTTCAGTTGTGTTACTATTGTGCTACTATCTGGCCCCTCCTTCTTTTCTTCTTTTCTTTTCTTTTTTCTTAATGCCAGTTATTGAAGAAATTCAGGATTGTTGGGGCCAACAAGTGGGTGGTAGTTAAGGTGCTAAGCTCTCACATGGCCAACAGCAGTTCAAGTCCTGGACCTGGCAGCTTGCTTTCTCTCCCTCTCTCTCTGGTCAAATTGAAGATGAAGAAGGAGGAGGAGGAGAGGAGGAGGAAAAAGAGGAGGAAGAAGAGGAATAAGAAGAAATAAAATAAATATTTTTTTAAAAAGAGAAAGACATTCAGGATTGTTTTTCTTTTTAAAGGTAGAAGAGGGGACTAGCCTTATAACCTAGTGGCTAAGGGAACTGGATCCCACATAGCTTACCTTTGTTCAAAGCCCAACCCTGGTAACTTGAAAAATATGCCAGGAACATGTGCATTCC
>NW_006210031.1:1023459-1031149 GCF_000334495.1 Tupaia belangeri chinensis | reverse complement strand
TGCCCCAAATCCTCCAGGATGAAGAAATGGAGAGGAGATTGCAGCATGGCTATTTCCCATGGGGGGTTTGCTTTATCTCTCCACACACACACAGCATTTCTCCATCTCTCTCTGGCAAGTACACATGCCCTTTTACATTTTTTTTTTTTAAGGATAGAGGGACCAGCAAATGGCGTAATGGTTATGTCACTGGACTTCCACGTGTTCGAGCACAGTTTGAGTCCCAGATCCAGTGGCTTCAAACTCACTCTGGGCACATGTGCGTGCATGGCCAAAGTCTCTAGATGAGACTGGAGGAGAAGGGATTGCAGTGTGACCATCCTTCACTAGGGGATGATTTCTCACTTTCTCACTTTCTGTCTCTCTGGCAAGCACACATACCTTATAGCAAAAATCTCTGTCTCTAAAAAAAGGGAGGGATAGAACAAGAAATTCCAGAGTGAGCTAGTAGAATGGTAGTTAAGACATCCAGTACCCACATGGCTGATTGAATGGTTTGAGTCTCAGAACTGGTGGCTTGAAAAACACACTGGCACATGTGTTTATTTCCCTAAAATCTTAGAGAACAGAGGAGGGGGGATTGTGGCACTGTCATTCCCCTGGGGTGATACTTTCTTAATGCCTCTCTCCCTCTCTCTGTCTCTCTCTGGCAAGCATTCATGCCCTATACTGGAGGAGAAGGGATTGCAGTGTGACCATCCTTCACTAGGGGATGATTTCTCACTTTCTCACTTTCTGTCTCTCTGGCAAGCACACATACCTTATAGCAAAAATCTCTGTCTCTAAAAAAAGGGAGGGATAGAACAAGAAATTCCAGAGTGAGCTAGTAGAATGGTAGTTAAGACATCCAGTACCCACGTGGCTGATTGAATGGTTTGAGTCTCAGAACTGGTGGCTTGAAAAACACACTGGCACATGTGTTTATTTCCCTAAAATCTTAGAGAACAGAGGAGGGGGGATTGTGGCACTGTCATTCCCCTGGGGTGATACTTCTCCCTTATCCCTCTCCCTCTCTCTGTCTCTCTCTGGCAAGCATTCATGCCCTATAGCAGATTTTTAAAAAGAAAACCAAAGAAATTCCATACAGTATGCTCTATAGTCTCTATGGCATCTCATCAGTTGTCTCACGTGAAGTGACACTAAGATCGATCAGTGATTTCAAGCCTGATCCATCCTGTAACGTTCTTTGTCCTTTCACCTCGAAGTCTTAATGTCCTCGGATAATTATTGCTCAGATCTGTTACTCCATTTAGAGGTGACAAAGCAGTGACTTTTTAAAGCTATGATTCTTCATGCATTTTTTTAAGTGCCTGCATATCACTTTGACTGTAAACCAGCAACTGGGTCATTCTTTTCATAGGTCACCACAAAGGCTGTTATTTTTGACCCCAAAAGAAGCCACAGACCTCATGAGGTATCATGGCACACACATGGGAGAAGAGTGGAACTAGATGGTGATAGAATGAGTCACACAAGGAGATTCCGTCAATGTTTATAAAAATGATCTCTGTGTCATTCAGTTTCGGACGGTAGGGATGACAAAGAAAATCATGCCCCGTTATGAGTCTGGCCTTCAGGTATTGGGTAGGGGACCATATGGTGGGGTATTTTTCTTCACTTAATATCATGAAGTCTTTTCCAAGCTCTCCACAGACTTTCTCTATTAGATTATCTCAGAAGGCCAGGCTAATGTTGAGCCTATTTCTCACTTTATATAAAAGTCAAGCAGACAGAAAGCTGAAAAATCCATTCAAGATTTTACTTGGTGTCTTCTGTCTCCCACCAATAAAGCCGATCCAGGAGAATAAAATGTGAGCTAAAATAAGTTATCTCCCAGAAGGCCCAAGGGCAAATGTAAGGTTCTGGCAAAGAATTAGTAAAGACTCACAGAATGAAATAAATACTTGTTTCAAATATAATTTGAAGACATTGTGGACTAACACCAACATCGTCTCTTAGAGAATAAAAGCAAGTCCGTCTTTAAAATGTGCAAGACCTTTTCCACAATAGCTAGTAAACTGACTCCCACGTCTATTGTGCCATGAGACACACGAGAAGCAAAACATTATCTTTACTTGATGGATGGAGGCTCTACTTTGACCTACCTGTGCCACCTCTTAGAGGGCTTGAGGAACACAGATACTGTTTCTCTGACTCTCCAGAACACTGTAGGAAGACCGAATCTCCCTGGCTTCTCCTCTTTCCCCTCTTCCTCCTCCTCCACCACCCTCTTATCCTCTTTTGTCTCTTCCTCCCTCCCCTTTTGCCACACCAATATTTGAAAAAAAAAAAAAGTTGTGTGTTTTAATACAGCTGTTTAAGTAGCAGGGACTTTGAATGAAAGGCTTCCTTCCACTCCCAGTTTGTCTACTTGTTTTTTCCAGAAGCTGCAAGTTACAGAGATGACTTGATATTTGTAAATGCCATGCTTTTCCTCAGCCTTGCAGTCTCATTCAAGATACTAAAAACATCATAAAAGAGGGCCTGGGCTTTGGAGACACGGAGAATGAGGTTTCAGTACGGGTCCCGCCAGGCACCTGCCTGTCATATGATCTTCTCTAGTTGGTTACCTCTGTGTTTTTTCCTTTAAAATTGACATTATACTGGGTCGTCAGAAAAGTCGTGACCTATTTTTGACTAGAAAAATACATCCTGATTTTTCCGATGACCCAATAATATTTACTTTTCAGGATTATGGGGGGGGGCTATAAATTATGGTACCCTAAAATGCCTAGAATGTAGAGGATGCTCAGTAAATAACTCTATATATGTTCATTACTGCTATTATTGTTAGAAACTGTCCACATCCTAGGGCCAATTTAAAACCCACTAGGTTTCTTTTTCTTGTGAAGCAAAGGCAGTCTTTAAACAAGATCTTCCACCCTCTCCATCAGCAACGGGCATTTGTCTGCTGGTCACCACTGTCGACTTGCTACAGGAGGGGTAAGAGAGCCAGTTGAAAATCTCTTAAACATCCCCCTCGGATACAATGCAATCTCGGATCTTTGAGATTTTTAATTACTGTAAGAAAGAGGATTGGTACAATAGAGTGCAGGCATGGTTCTTCCTACTCTGAAGTGCGTTCAGAAATACCTCCAGGATAAACTGAACTATTTCATGAATTTGGGCTACTAGGCAGCCTATCTCCTGGGTCTCTCTTGGGCTAGCTGGGCTTTTAGTTCATTGTGAGCTGCAACCTCATCCTCCCCATGGACAGGGACTGCGCCTCAGCCTCGCTGGTCCCTTCACCAGGACAGGTGTCCTGCTCTAAAGTACCATCCCAGTGCTTTGAGCCTTGCTACACTCTGACAGGTTGCCTTGAGACCCTGGTACTCTGGGTACCAGAGACCACTCTGGGGCCTCTACCTCTCAGTGCATAAGCATGGATGGAGGTTATCCAACTACTTCACTTGCCTAGGACATCTGTTTGCCTCTTGTCATATTCTGTGGAGACCTCTCCTGAACTATGCATGCTTCGGTGTCTGCAGGGTAAACCAGCTACTTAGACCCTACACTTTGGCTGGTGAGCTCCAGGCTTGGCCTTCCCTGGTGGGTCCTGCCCAACAGTACCTGGGTGAGCCAAGGTAGGACATCTACATTCAGAACTAACCTGTGGATCTCATTTGTCATTACATTAGCTATGGCCAGGTGAGGCCCATCTGTTGTAGAGACAGAGGAGACCCTAATTTAAGAAGCTCTTGATCCATGATGGCCACTATAGCAAGAAGCAAAGAGAAAAGCTATTTGTTTTCTTTCTTTGATTTGCCTCAAGAAGGAAAAATAAATAAATAATTTGCTGGGGGAGGGGGGCAGATGAGCTCACTAAAGAGAGACAGAGAGAGAGAAAGTAGCCTCAATGGGAGATGGCTACACCACAATATCTTCTTCCCCATTTCTCCTTTCAGGATTTTGGGCATGTACACACACATGCCTGGCATGCCCTTCCAGCCACTGGGTGCAGGACTTGAACCACACAGTCACCCATCTGGGATCCAGTCCCCTAAACACCACACCATCAGCTAGCCTACTTTCAAATATTTAAGTCATGAATTATAAAATAAATAGCATGGGGGCCTATAGGTAGCATGGTGGTTAGTATGCTAGATTCCCACATGGCCTACCATGGTTCAAGTCCCAGACCTACCAACTTGCTTTCTCACTTTCCCTTTTTCTCTCTCTCTGTCTCTCTCCGACCAAATGAAAAATTAACAAATAAAATTAAATAGATAAATAATTCTAATAAAAAAATAAAGAGTTCACTGATGAAAAACACAGAATGTCATTACTGTGAAAAACTAAAAAGACCATGGAGAATATAGAAAATTTTTTTCAATGAAAAATGACTAATAATCATACTACCCACACATAATCATTGTTAGTAATTTAGAATAATTGTTTTTCAATGAGTATAAAGTTTCTGTTGTAGAAGATGATTAACTCTTAAAGATCTATTGTGCAATTCAGTATTGTAACTGTAGTTAGCAATTCAGTATTGCACACCTAAAATTTTGTTAATAGGGTAGATCATATGTTAGGTCTCCTTACTACAATTTTTAAAATTTTTCAAATTCATGACATAAACATATACATATCACATATATACACACACTAGCTTGTCATTTTTTTTTAAGCTTCAAAGTGGAGTGAAAAGACAATCCAGAAAATCCAATTAAGTTTATTGTCCCACTGTTAAACATGTTTAAATGTTGAGTAAAAATGATGTTCATCGATAATCACTTAGAAACTTGTTCTTGATTATTTAAAATTATTAAAATTTTCATGTTTTATAACAATTCTAAAATAAGCTTTGACTATTTTAATGAGTTTATAGTTAGTCAGTTGGAAAATTCTGGTTTAACTCTTTTTTCTGTAATGTAACATCAGTCAGGTGATTTACTATGTCTGACTTTCTGGGTCTTTATCTTAAACACTGGAACACTGATATGTATTGAGCAGAAAATATGATAGTATTTAGTTCGTCTGCCTTTTTTAATACTTTTGCTACTATAATATGCATGACACATGACTTTTTTTTTTTAAGAGAGATTTTTGCTATAAGGCAAATATATGTGCCTGCCAGAAAGACAGGGAGACAGAAAAAGAGAAATCACCCTCCAGGGGAGGGCCATGCCAAATCCCTTGTCCTCCATTCTCCTCTCGGGATCTTGGGGATACAAACACATGTGCCTGGTGTGGGTTTTAAGTCTCCAGGTCCAGGACTCAAACCATAGTGGACTGTGTGGGAGTCCAGCAGCATAACATTATGCCATCTGCTGATCTACACGTGACGTTTTTTATGTCCAACGCATACTGAGAGCATTAGCTGTAACACCTGTTCTAGCTCTCTCATCTGAAAAAGAGAAGTTAGAGGGCCTATAGTTGGTGGTTGAGGAGCTGGATCCTAGATGGCCGCCTACATGGTTTCAGTACGGGACCCAGCGGCTTGAAAAACGTTGACAACATGTGCGTGCATGCCTCAAATCCCAAAAAAGGAGGAAAGATGGAAGAGAGGAGACTGCAACTTGACCATTCCCCATGGGAGGTGCTTCCTCCTCCTACCATTTTGTCTCTAGAAGGGGCAGGCATCCTCTAGCAAATAAAGAAATATGTTAGAATGCAAATGAATGCACACAAGCTAGGGCTATCCAAATAAATAAAAACAAATAACGTTTTTAAATGAAATTCACTAGCATTTTATAACAAAGAGGTTGAGAGTCATGGTGTTAAAATACATAACAAATGGGTAAGCACCACACAAATAAGGTGCTATTATTTCAGTAATTATATTAAAGTGGAAGGTCTATTTCTCACTTTCCAGAAATCTCACCCAGGTGGATAAACATTTTGCAAGTTTAGATACCACCTGACAAGAAACAATTAAGAAACTCAGTATTTAATTTGTTAATTTGTTACCCGATTTAAATTAAAGATAAATTAAGCTGTGTTCTTTATTTATTAGCAAGATTCGAGTAAACAAGGTTTAGAGAAATAAATATAATTGAGTTTCTTTGTGACTGATTTTAATTATGAAATAACTTTCAAAGGCAGTTCTCCGTTTGTCCCATTTAGAATAACTTCAGAAAGCAAATCTCTGAGCTGGAATTGATAGCTTTCAGACAACACCTTCATCTCAAATATTTGTTTATGATAAAAGCTAAATAGTATTCTTCTAGGCACAAATTCTGACTTTTATTGATTCATAAAACTAAATTACCAGTAGTAATTTAAATAATAATGAGCATTAAAATATGTAAATAAATAATGGCTATATGTGAAATTCCCAATATTTGTAAAGCCGAATTAGAATTAATGAGAATTTACTGTCGCTATCCATGGCAAATTAGATGACTATAATTAAAAGGCTACAGAGCAGTATAATTAAGCTTTTTCAACTACCTACAATTATTTTCATCATTGCCGACCTTAAATTTTTCTGATAGAAACTTTATCCCAACTATCAAGATAAAAGAAAAAAAAAAATACTCTTTTGTCTATCGTCTTAAAACTTTCACTTCCTAGGGTTCAACCTGAAAGATACTGCATCTGCTTAACATCAAGCAGTTTTTAGAACTCTCCTTGAGCATTTTCCCACCATCCGTGGTTCATAACCACCTCCTTTATGTGATCGTATGATATATCTTTTAAAGTCTACGTTTTAAAGTTATTTCAGGGGCCCACTTAATCAGGGTTACAGAGGCCCTGTGGGCTCTCCTTCATCTCCTTCCCCCTTGGATTTTTGTCTCAGCTTTTCTCGACCTTGTCTGTTGCTGGCAGCTTCAACCACGATTTGCCAGCCTGCCTTTGACCAAAAGAATGACTGGGTTTGCTCCACACTATGTTTTGGAGAGTTTTTTTTTTTTTTTTTCCATTTTATTAATTATTATCATAATCTTTTTTATCTTACATTGAATCACATAGAGCTTTAAAATGTATTACATTTCTTTTTCGAGCATGATTACCATGCCTATTAGTCAAAACAAAGACATTACTATCCACATCATCATCATCCAATAGCTTCTCATCATTTTTTTCAGATTATTTTTATTATTATTATTCATTCTTATTATTTTTTAAACAATCACTATATATCATTTGGCTGGTAAAAAGAATGTACCCAACATGAAATACTTCTCAGACCAGTCCAGTTGAGAATGCTACACATGTCATCATCAATATAGTAAACCACTTCTGTGTCCCTCTGATGTCATGCCTCTCTATTTGTTCTCTTGCTATGGACAGTTTTTTTAAAAATAAAAATAATGATATTTTTAGGTATGGTACAAGTACATATTTTATAATAAATGCCAAGAAAATGGAGGGTTTTTTAAAAGACTTATTTTGGCGGGGGAGGGGGGGGTATGCTACAGTTTCATTATGAGTCATTTTTTTCCCAAGTTTATTTTACTTTATTCGTCCATGAGAGACAGAGACAGAGACAGAGAGAGATGTGGACAAGCACCTCGTGCAGCAGTTTTCTCGTCCATCCTCAGCGTCAGCCAGCCCAGCTCACAGTACTTGTGCGCCCAGAGCACTCAGGTTGGCTACTCAGGTAGCCAGATGCCACCTGCGGCCTTCCCATGTGGGTTGGCTTCAGAGGCTTGTGTTCCTTCTGTACCACCACCCAGTCCCACTATTGTTCATTCTAAAATGATATTCAGGAAAGAAACAGGATTGCCACAGAATGAGCATT
>NW_006210031.1:999471-1023428 GCF_000334495.1 Tupaia belangeri chinensis | reverse complement strand
CCCTACATAACGGATGTTGTTTTGGGATCAGGAATGGACTGGAAAGAAGAGAACTCTGTACAGACAGGGATTAGGTCGGCTCTGATGGCTACGTTAGCCTCTGCACCCTGCATGTTGCCTGGCAGGTGGCAGGCACTCAAGAAACACTTGATAGAGAAACAAGCAGGTTAAGAAGGAGTTAGGAAAAGGAGAGAGTGAGAAAGAACAAGAAAACCAGAAAATATTGTCATTTAACATCATGGTATAGGCAAATCTGGATAAATCTGTGGCAAGGTAATACTTAGTCTAGGGGAGATAGCTGGTGTGCATGAATTTAACCCCACCCTGTTACCCTTTCATGTTTGTTTCTCTTTCTTCAGGATAGAGCACATGCATGCATACATGAGAGGGAGAGCACCTTCCACAGGGTTTGATTATTCTGAGACCCCTTTCCTGCAGTCCTCCAGCTCGGTGGATTGTGGCCACTCAAAACACCCGATGTATTTTAGGCTGATTGGAAGGGCAATTTGAACCATGGTCGTCATGTGGGATCCAGTTCCGCTCGATTCGCACATGACCACAGCACCACCGATCCAGCCCACATTCTTATCTTTCATAAAGCGGAGAGTGCAGGGAGAGGAGGATTGGCATAGCTGCTGAGAAGCATGTGAGTCTGACTTAATTGGATTTATTTGGTCATAGCAATGGCAGCCACCACTGTCCTGCCATGTTGGTGTGTGACTTATTTAATTCTGAGATGATGTAGCCAGTTTGCTACATAATCATGCTACAGAGGAAACGAAGATTTAAAGTATGGGAAGCTACTTTCCAGAGACTTATTAGAGAATGAGAATAGCTTACTATCCCTCTGTAATAAAGCATACAACATTCATTATGTCATCGTTGAAAGAAATTTCTTGAAATGTTAACATTGACATGTTAGTTTGTGTTCCCCAGAAAAATCTTAGAAAGGATGACTGAATGACAGGGAAACTGAACTCCCAGCCATAACCTCCAGTCTCCCTAAAAGTTCACAAATTCCATGTCTTAGAGACCAGAGTGCTACAGAAATCATGTGGCATGAGCAATGTCTTAGACTGGTGCCCAGTGATGGCAGGGGTCTCTTCAGCACCTCGGTGTTTTATAAGACCCAAGACCTTAACACAGTCTAGCCCGAGGTTGAATTTCCAGACCCTGGAGATACCACGTGTTGGGTTCAGAATTCAGTGGATGTATAGAAAATAAGGACCTGCAGGGCCAGCCCAGTTGTGCATCGGGAGCACTGTGCTGGAAAAACCCGCTGGATGCATGTACTCGTGTGCCCGAAATCCTGATGGAAAAGAGGGATGGAGGAGAAAGGACTGCAATGTGACCATATCCCACTGGGGGTGCTTTCTCTCTCTTCTCTCTCTCTCTCTTTCTCTTTTCTCTCTCTCTCTTTGGCAAATTCTCATGCCCACTGGCAGTTAAAATAATGAAAAAGAAGAGAAGAAAATGTAGCATTCTATGCTTCCCTGAGTCTGTGGATTGAGGTTCCTGTTCAGTACACATTACATGTGCATTAACAGATCACCTGCTCTTTACAAGAAGGAGAGTCTGGTTTTGCCCATAACCTTTCTGACTATAAGGTAAGACCTTCAGGACTTAATCCAGTCCTCTAAGAGCCAAATGGAGTAACACTTTCTGGACAAAACTGGCATGAAAAGCTATAACTGGACTCTAGGAAAAATAAGGCTGTTACATGTTATGATATTGATGGTAATAGGGCAACATCAAAATTAAAAACCTGGGGGACCAGCAGTTAGTGTAATGGCTATGTCGCTGGACTGCCATGTAGTCGACCGCAATTCGAGTCCTGGACCCGGTAGCTTAAACTCACGCTGGGCACATGTGCATGGGTGCACAAGTTCCCGAGAAGAGAATAGAGGAGAAGGGATTGCGACGTGGCCATCCCCCCTGGGGGGTGAGTTCTCGCTTCCTGTCTCTATGTCTCTCTCTGTCTTTCTGGTGAGCACACGTGCCCTATAGCAAAAAAAAAAAAAGGGGGGGGGAAGAAGAAGAAAGAAAAAAGAAAACCTCTCCCCCCAAAAAATTAAAAACCTGGGCCAAGTGGTGGCTCAGCAGTGATGCAACTGGACTCATGTGGGAAGGTCCTGTGTTTGAGTCCCAGGACCTCCTTGTGCTAGCAGGGTACCTGCATGTCTGCCATGACCTTGTCTAATTAATTAATTAGCTATTAATTAAATTTAATATGGAGAAAATAGTCCAAGCAAATGGAGCAGGCCATTTGGTTGGATGCGGAATGTGGTTTTAACTAGGATCTAGTTAGGTCTCGCCAGGAAGGTGATGTTTAAGCAAAGGCTTGAATGAGTGGATGGAGTTAGCCTAGGAAGTTACCGGAGAAAAAGCATTTTGGGAAAAGGAAGCAGCGAAAGTAAAGAGAGAAATGCCCATCAAGATAGAGAGAAAACTAGCAGGAGTAGGAGAGAGAGCATTCAAACCATAGTGAAGACCTGATACCTGCAAAACAGGGAAGGAAGAAGAAAGGAGAGGGGAAGAATTGGATAGTTAGAGCTTCTGACTGTACTACAGTTCTGAGCATCTTAGACCAGTGGGAAACCCCTAAGCAAAACCTGCTAATGCAGAAAAAAAAAAAAAAAAAAAAAAGGCCTGGCTCTTGAACGCCTGCCTCACTCAGTCATTGGCTAGAAGGGAGCTTGACATGAAGACCCGCAGCTGGGAGTCAGGTCTGTTGAAGGCTATAAGAAGGCAGGAGTGTAGGGACCAGCAGTTAGCCTGATGGCTATGTCGCTGGACTCCCATGTAGTCGACCACGGTTCGAGTCCTGGACCCCATGGCTTAAACTTACGCCGGGTGTGTGTGCGTGCGTGCCCAAGACCTCGAGAGAAGAATGGAGAAGGGATTGTGGCGTGGCCATCCCCCCAGAGGGGTGATTTCTTGCTTTCTGTCTCTCTATCTCTCTCTGTCTTTTTGGCAAGCACACACACCCTATAGCAAACAAACAAACAAAAAAAGGCAGGAGTGTAACAGGAATCAGTCGCTGTGGCTAAAGCAGAATGAGCAAGAGGGAGAGCAGTGATGAGGGCAGGGAAATAACAGACGTGGGACCCAACCACCTAAGGTCTTTAAAGGACTATCATATAAAATCACTTTGAGTGGAATGAATTTGCTACCAGTGAAAAGACACCAGGCAGTTTTGAGCTAAAGTAGTACAATCTTACTTCTGTTTTACCTTTCCAACTGCTGTGTTGAAAATTTGGGTCTAAGGAGGCCAAGGTCAAAGCAGGGAGACAAGAGCTGGCTCGGTGGCACAGTAGCAATTCTCTGCTCAAGGAATAAAAGATCCATGTGAAAGATCATGGGTTCGGTTCCCCAGTCAACCTGAAACACCAGGTGTACACCCATAACGCCAGCTGGGGAGGCTGACAGGGATCACTATTCAGAATGTTTGTCTTTCTTTTTTTTCTCTCTCTCTCTCCTGAAAGCAATTTAAAAAAAAACAAAAAAAAACCAAAAAAAAAACCCGATGGCAAATGGCATGATGGTTATTTGGTTGTACTCCTGCATAACCAACTGTGGACAGAGTACCAGACCCAGTGGCTTGCAACTCATGCCAGGAGCATGTTTTAGATTGCCCAAAATCCCAAGAGGAGAATGGAGGGAAGGGATTGGGGCATGGCCAGCCCCCCCCCCAGGGGGGGAGTGGAATTTCTTGCTTTCTGTCTCTGTCTCTCTGTGTCTCCAGTGAGTACATACACCCTATACCAAAACTCTCAAAGAAAGAAAAAAAATGGAGACTAGTTAGAAGGCTGCTGAGATCCAGAGAGCCAGGTGTGAGCTGACGGAGCTCAGAGCACAGTGCATGGCAGTAGTATGGAGTGGGGGGTAACAGTGAGGAACCCCAGTGTGGGTGGAAGTGGTGGGTAGAGCCAACGAGCTGTGCGGAAGACCGGACATGGAAAGTAACACGGGAGTACGGAGCATGTGTACTCCCGTGGACAGCCATAGCAAAGTATCACCAAGGAGGGGGCCTGAGCAACAGAAAACCGTTGTCTCTGCAAGCTTGAAATCAAGATGCTGGCAGGGTTGGTTTCTTCTGAGGGATACTCTTCACTTCTGGTAGCTATAGGCCTTCCTCGGCCTGTACTAGGAGATTTCAAACTGTTTGTGGAAAAAAGCAAATTAAGTGCAAGTTTATTTTGGTGCAAAACTATTTTGAAATCCATGCATTTCTTTTCTCATACACGTTTTCCGTGGACTTTTTGAAGACCCCCTCCCCCGATGGATGGCATGTCCTCTGTGCACTTGCATCGTTGTCCCTCTGCACATGTCTGTCTGTGTCTAAATTTCTCTGGTTATAAGGACACTGGGCATTGGATTAGAGCTCATCCCAAATACTTCATTTTAACTCAGCCATTACCAGTCAGAGGTACTAGGGGTTCAGACTTGAGCATCTTTTTGAGGACACAATGTTACCCATATTGGAGGATGGATTCAAAGGTTTCGCTCTCAAAAACTGAAAGAATGTTGTTGCCGTCAGCTGAGGTGTGAGAGGCTATTGATGTAACAGGTTTGGATATAATAAGTTGGAGACGTTTATTAGAAATCAAGTGGGAATGTCAAGTAGGCAATTATGTAGACATGAATCAAAGTTCAGGAGACAGGTCTGTCTCCTGAAATAGGGAGCTGTCAGTCTATAGATGGTTAGTAGTTAAAGTTGTAGGAGATGAAATAAGGAACCACCCAGGTGACTGAGACTGACCTAAAGGATAAGAGGAAAAAAAACAAGGGAGATATTGTTGGCCATGTGTAGAGCCGAGGATAAACTTACGTGCCGTGCTATTTCACATGTCATTTCTAGTTCCCAGGACACTACAAAGAAAATGTTCTTCTCCTTTGTTCAGATAGCTAACTCAAGCTCAGAGAGAGAGAGAGATACACAGAGGCAACATGGCATTGTACTTAAAAGCAGAAGATGGACAGCCTAGTTCGAATCCCCAGCCTGTTCCTTCACTTGCGCTACAGTCTTGTACTAGGTATTTACTTCTTCATTCCTCAATTTCCTCATCGGTGAAATGCAACAGTACTGACCTCACAGGGTTGCTGTAAGGATTAGATCAATTAAAACTTTTTTAAAAAAACAGTTTTTAAAATGCTTTAAGCCAAATGTACCATATAGCAAACATTGTATCATGGGCGGATACTTGATGCAGATTAAGTTCACTTCAAATCGTAGGTCTCCTAAGTAGCAGAGATAGGCTTTGAACTTAGAATTCTCTGCCTGCAAAGTCCATTCTGTTTTTACCAGATCACGGTGAATGTGACTCTTTCCTTTGCATTAGCATACATTAATTCATCTCATTGGAGGAAATGATCATTTGGAAAAATGATGAGAGAGTTCCAAGAGGCTGTGTTAACAATGTTTTACTAAATTAAGAAATGATGCCCTGAAAGGAGAAATTGTTGGGTAACTGGAAACAATGAAAGGAAGAACTCTAAGGCAGTCCCTGGCACCTGGGTCTAAGATGGGGGCTGGCCTGCTTTATGAGGGTCTCTGTTTCAGAGAAACAGAGCAGCTGGCATAGGTTTTCCAGGGGCAAAGAGCCATGCTTCTTACCTGTTTTGTCTGGAGCTGTTCCTTATCTCATGGATCTTTTCCATTGGGGGCGGTACAACTATGACTATCTGTTTAAACTCTGAACTGAAAAAAAAGAAAAATCAGAGAGACTCAGAGTAGAATAATGTTCACAAGCCCTCGGTTGAAGAGGATTGAAACTAAGAACAATCAGAATCAAAGACAATAGGAAGGTCGAGGAGGCTGTGGGGGGAGGCCTTTCATGCTGATTATGAAGAGGCCGAGCCATCCCAAGGAAAGCTGCAGTAAAGCAGAGAGAATAAAGTCAGTTTAAAACATCTGCGAGCCCGGATGGCAGGAGATGAAGGCTGAGAGGACAATCCTGGAAGGAGGAAGTGGACCATTGAACCATTTTAAAGTAGCTAGAAGAGAAAATTAAACCAATGAAAATAGAATCATCATTTTGGGGCTAAAAGGAACCCGTGGTATCATCTTGAATTGTTTTGTATGTAAAGAGGATTGAGTAGAGAAGTCCAACTTGCCCAAGTCCTCACCACTGGTTACCTGTAAGAACCAGGATATGACGGGATAGATCCTAAATGAAGGACTGATTTGGGCAGGTTTTCTTGAGCAGGAAAGAGGACTTTACTGACTGATTTCTCTTTTCAGGAGAGGAAAAAAAAGAACATAAAGTCTCTGTGGAAGGGGAACCAGCAGTTAGCAGAATGGCTATGTCGCTGGACTCCCACGTAGTCAACCGCGGTTCGCGTCCTGGACCCGGTGGCTTAAAACTCACGCCGGGCACGTGTGCGTGCTTGCCCAAGATCCCGAGAGGAGAATGGAGGAGAAGGGATTGCGGTGTGACCATCCCCCCGGGGGGTGATTTCTCACTTTCTGTCTCTATATCTCTCTCTGTCTGTCTGGCGAGCGCACACGCCCTATAGTGAAAACCTCTCCCCCAAAAAAAAAAAAAAGTCTCTGTGGAAGGGTCAGGGGGGAATTAGAGGGAAAGTATGAAATAAAGGACCAGAAACAGGAGAGAAGTGGGAATCCTGGTTTCTCTTTCTGCTTTAAAGAATATAAGGTGACGTTTCAGAGGTGACACAGCGAGTGAGGGGTTATGAAACTTCATATTTGAAAACAGACTTTGAAATCTAGGAACTAATTGAGTAAACAAGAAAATGATAATTAGCTGTAAAAGCAGAAATCGTCCAAATATTTGGTTTTCGTAAACCTAAGTAGTCCACACTTTGTGTTGAAGAAGCAAAATAAACACTAAATTAAGGCTGATTTTATTTTTTTTTTTAATTCCTGGATGACTACCTTGGTATGGACTAGGGAATTCAGTTCGAAATTTATAGCACTTATATACGGTTTTTTCCTCCGTATTTCTTATGTTTGTATTGCAGTAATGAAGAAATATGGAAGCCGTCCGGTGGCCAAATAATATCTGTAAATTCCCATGGATAAAGCCTCCCCTTTATATTTCAAAGTTATTAAGTTCAAGTCCTGTTATGGTTCTACTTTTATTAGTTTTTCCCCCATCAACGCAATTATTGATTGATTAATTCTTATTGGCTTTCTAAAGTGGAAAAAAATATGGCTGAAATAACACTTTATAGAGAGGAAAAAGTAAAGTATATATAAAGTGAAAATCTGAGAGGAGGGGTAAAACCTTTATTCTAGCCACCCAGCTCTCTTGGACCCAGGGCCCTTGAAACAGGACCACCGGATTACGTATGGGTTCAGGAGGGACCAGAGTTGCTTGCAGAGAACAGCGCTGTTTGTCAGGATTTGGGCCAAATAGTAATGTTCACTTTAGCACAGTCCCCCAAACAAGGAGCATCGTGCAAGGCGCTGTCACACCCTTCATCTCATCCAGCGCTCTAATCTGAAACTGAGGCTCAGAGAAGTCAAATGACCTGCTCAGTATCACACAGCTGGACATGACAAACTCAGAAACCAAACTAAGGGATTTTCTTTCTTTTTCTCTATTTTTTTTCTTTTTTACTTCTGACCCAGGCCAAATGATCAATTTACTGGTCAGTACGGTTGAATTTCTAAAAGGACAGTGTCCACTCGGTATATGATTCAGACAGAACCTACAAGGTCTGACAGGTTGAAGAAGTCTTTTAAAGAAGTCAGCTTGACTACAGACAGAAACAAGAAACTGTTTATTCAGCAAGACCCAGGTTTATATTACCAGCTTCACCTCAAAAGTGGCAACTTCATTGACTTAAAGAACCAGTTGGGGCCAGCAGGTGGCAAGTTGGTTAAGGCATTGGACTCCCACAAGGCTTACAGTGGTTTGAGTCGCAGACCCGGCAGCTTGCTTCCTCACTTTCTCTCTGTCACTCTGGTGAGCACACATGCCCTATAGCAAAATTTAAAAATAATAATAAATAAAACTAAAAACAAACAAAAAATCAGATTTTATATTTTACAATGGTGGAGGGAGGGAAGGATTAGTTCCCCAACGTCAGAGGCAATATTTTTAGCTCTCCCAACTCGATGTTTATGTATGTTGTAATGCTATCTCTCAGGTAGATGGCGGTCTCCTCTGGGGGTTTACTTTCATCTGAGTGCAAAGGCTGTCTTCCAGATTTATCGCCCCCTGATGACATTGGCCCCTGACTATACAGTCTCCATGTCAACTGGAAGCCTATAGTCTGGAAGGAGGGCCCAAACAAGGGCTGGAATGAAATTACATATATAAAATAAACTTCATAGCCAAACATGTTTCATTTAAATGTCTAAGTTGAGCCATATGAAATTGCTATCCGGGGAAGGACAAAAATGGTTGAATTGCAGCAATTTCGTATGTTCTACTTAATACTTCCATGGAACGGAATCCCAGTTGGAATGTTTATTAAATGGCAGAGTTGGACCAAATCAACTTAACTCACATTAAATCTTGTAAATCCTAAAAATCATAGACTTTCTTCTATATATTGATTTTCTATTTTCTTCTAATTGCCAGAAGGTATGTGCATTCACCAGAGAGAAACAGAGACGAAGAGAGAGAGAAAGCACCCCGCAATCTGACGTGGTCACACAGCCATCCCTTCTCCTCCCTTTCTCCATCCTGTCAGGATTTGGGGCACACATGCGTATGTGTCTAGTGTGGTTTTGGTTTTGGTAAATTTTTTTTTTTTGAGACTTTCTCTTTTTTTTTTTTTTTTTTTTTGCAATAGGTCGCATATGCTTGCTGGAGAGACAGAAAGAGATAGAAAGTGAGAAATGACCCCCAGAGAGATGGTCACACCACAATCCTTTCTCCTCCATTCCCCTCTCAGGACTTTGGGCATGCACTCACACATGCCCAGTGTCAGTTTCAAGCCACCAGATCTGGGACTCAACCAGGGTCAGCCATGTGGGAGTCCAGTGCCTTAACCATTATACCACCTGCTAGCCTCCCTAGTATGTCTCTCATACTGCTAGAATCAGTATTCAAAATGCACTCAGCCATGTGGTGTCTGGCCCCTCAAGCCACTAGGCATAGGGATGGCCCTATTTTCTAACTTCTATATGCAGAATATCCATTAGCAATTTAACAGTAACTGGAATACAGATGTAAAGGTTCACATTAAGCCAGGTATGCTAAGTCCTTTATGTTACATAAAATATTATTTGAATTTTGTTCTCATCTTATGTAAAATTCTAAAACCTAAATCTATTTTTTTCCTTTCAATTTTTTTTTTAACTTAAAACAAAGGTGGTGTGGTGGTTAAGGTGCTGGACTTCCTCATAGCTGACTGTGGTTCAAGTCCTGAACCCAGTGCCTTGAAAATTATGCTGGGTGTATGTGCCCAAGATCCCAAGAGGAGAATGGAGGAGATAGTATCTTGGCATGACCATCCCCTCTGGGGATGAATTCTCACTTTCCCTCTCTCCGTCTCCCTCTGGTGAGTGCTTGTGCCTTATGGCAAAAAACAAACAAACAAACAGACAGGAAAAAATTAAAGTATTCTAAGTAATTAAGTGTACTTGAGAGACTCTACTGAACTAAGCATTAGGTGATATTTCAAGAAACAGTGCAGCAAGATCAAATGTTCGGAATTTGAGGCCCAGCATAGGTGGCACAACCCCTAGTGTGCTATCCTCCAGTGCTGGAAGCCACATGGCAGACCACAGATCTGGATCCCCAGGTGAGCCTGAAAATACACCAGGAATGCATATGGGTTCCCAAAAATCCCAAGGAGCTAGAGGGCTGAGGGAAAGGATTACATGATGGGATCCTGGCAAGGGTATCCTCACATGTGTGCTGGTATTAAAAAATAAATAAATAAAAGGTTTCAGAAATTGAGTATGTTGTATCGTGCTGCCAATCAAGAGGAGACCCATGGCTCCAATACCACATTAATTTTTACTTTAACATCTCTGCTTCTGACACTGTTCCTATCACATTTAATGTTCTCTCCCCTCTACCGCACCTGTTCAAATCTTCCTAATCAGAGCCTCACTAATCAACCCCTGTCTTAGTCCATTAACGTGTCACAGAAATAGTTGAAACAGTGTGAATTTACAAAGAAACAGAGGCTTATTCAGCTCATGGTTTGGAGGCCCAGAGGCTAGGGGCCAACTTCTAGTGAGGCTACAATAAGGAAGGCATAGGGCAGAATCTTAAGCAGAATGGTTGTTCTTATGTTTCTGTCTGTACTGGTCTCCTTTCCCCTCTTATAAACCTACCAGGACCCAATCATAGGTACCCAATCCTAATGACATTATTGTAAGCAGAGACCTCTCCCTGGGACACCATGAGCAGATTAAGATTTCACTTAACACATTTACAATACAAGCAAGACCCAGCACTTGAAACTTTGGGGGACAAACCATTATCCAAAGCATAACAAGTCTCAAATTTTTCCGTAAAATATTCTTTACTATGTCTGATATGCTATACTGTGTTCTTCAAAGTCTCTATTTATAATTTAGTACCAAGTTCTCCGTTAAGTTAACTAAGTTGTGCACTTTTAAAACTTTTTCTAGAGGGCACTTGTTCCAGCAGGGGGTGAGAGGAGAGAAGGAGAAGGAGAGTGAGAAAGCATTTTCTGTGGGGGACATTTATCCTCCAGTGCTGGAAGCCACATGGCAGACCACAGATCTGGATCCCCAGGTGAGCCTGAAAATACACCAGGAATGCATATGGGTTCCCAAAAATCCCAAGGAGCTAGAGGGCTGAGGGAAAGGATTACATGATGGGATCCTGGCAAGGGTATCCTCACATGTGTGCTGGTATTAAAAAATAAATAAATAAAAGGTTTCAGAAATTGAGTATGTTGTATCGTGCTGCCAATCAAGAGGAGACCCATGGCTCCAATACCACATTAATTTTTACTTTAACATCTCTGCTTCTGACACTGTTCCTATCACATTTAATGTTCTCTCCCCTCTACCGCACCTGTTCAAATCTTCCTAATCAGAGCCTCACTAATCAACCCCTGTCTTAGTCCATTAACGTGTCACAGAAATAGTTGAAACAGTGTGAATTTACAAAGAAACAGAGGCTTATTCAGCTCATGGTTTGGAGGCCCAGAGGCTAGGGGCCAACTTCTAGTGAGGCTACAATAAGGAAGGCATAGGGCAGAATCTTAAGCAGAATGGTTGTTCTTATGTTTCTGTCTGTACTGGTCTCCTTTCCCCTCTTATAAACCTACCAGGACCCAATCATAGGTACCCAATCCTAATGACATTATTGTAAGCAGAGACCTCTCCCTGGGACACCATGAGCAGATTAAGATTTCACTTAACACATTTACAATACAAGCAAGACCCAGCACTTGAAACTTTGGGGGACAAACCATTATCCAAAGCATAACAAGTCTCAAATTTTTCCGTAAAATATTCTTTACTATGTCTGATATGCTATACTGTGTTCTTCAAAGTCTCTATTTATAATTTAGTACCAAGTTCTCCGTTAAGTTAACTAAGTTGTGCACTTTTAAAACTTTTTCTAGAGGGCACTTGTTCCAGCAGGGGGTGAGAGGAGAGAAGGAGAAGGAGAGTGAGAAAGCATTTTCTGTGGGGGACATTCACATCATAATCCCTTCTCCTCCACCTCTCACTCCTTTCCAGATTTGGGGCACCAATGCTCACGCACCTGGTGTGTTTTCCAAGCTGCCAGATCCAAGACTCGAACCACACAGTCAGCCATGTGGGATCCTGCTGCCTTAACTACCATGGCATATGGCTGAATTTATGCATTTTATTAGTTCTGATATTCTATGTACGTTTTGACTTTCCTGTTTGCTTTTGGGGGCGTTACGTAGTGTTAGACTCAGAGGGGGGACTGAGGACCTGTGGAATTACTAGCTATTATTAAAATGGAACAGGTATAATCTCTGTACTTTAAAAATGTACATAAGACAAGTCAGCAAAAATACTCAAATCTATTGATACCAAAACAGAGAAGTATTCAAGGCAAGAGACCACGAGTAGACTACATGAATATTGCATACTTTTTTTAATTCTATGTGGAAAAAACAAGCTTTCACCAAAATAGAGAAGGTATTATATTAGTTCCATTTAGGCAGATAGTAGTTAGGGGGAGGGAGTGGAACTTCAGTAGGATTTTTAAGAAGAGAAACAGACAAAAGGAGAGTTTATCACCACATATAAAAAATGAGTAGCTAAAGGTAGTTCAAAGTAACACTGAATAAGGTGTGCGAACAGTCACAAGAGCTGTAACAGTAAGCTTTAGGAGAGAGTATTATTACAAAGATGGCTATTATAGTATAATTATAACAGGTTTAGTAGTAGTATAAAGATAGTTACTACTGCAGGCTTCTGAAGAGATGTCCCATGACTCAACAAGATAAGGCGTGATGAGTGGATCCACGAGATAGGCTCCAGGCGATTTTATTATGCATTACCTGGCGACGAGACACCCAGTCGTGAAGAGACACCCAATTTAAGACAACCCATGGACTCGAATCGAATTTGAGATGGAATAAAGGGTGAAGTGGAGGGTTGCCAGACCTTGACACCATAAGACCTTGACCCTGGGAGAGATCAATAAAGCCCTGTGGGTGCAAAGACCAGGAAGGAGCCCAGCTGGGGTCCCTAATAAATACCAGTAGGAATAGACGAGAAAACAATAGGAAACAAATATCATGGCCGTCAAAGAGGTAATAGGGAAAACAGTCAGGGATGATTTCAGAGGAGGGAATTTCAGCGACACGATTAAACAGAATGAAATCAACTGAGCCAAAATGACAAAAAGACCACGTTGAACGAGAACTAATAGCTACCGTGATGTTTGCAGAGAAAAGGGTCAGTGAAATCCTTTCAAAGTAAAAGCCTTGTCCCCAGTGGCAGGAAAAACATTCAGATCCTTAGTATAGGCATGGGGAAGGGGGATGTGCAGTGCTGAAGAGGAAGGTAACTTTATTTTCAAGAATTTTAAAGAATACCCCCTTTTACAAAGAATGATGAGACACAAGTTACTTCCATTCAGTCAGATGCTCTCCCCGAGAGTAACGTAGGCACTTCTGGAGCTACATTAATCTTCCTCCGTCCCTGGAGCACCATTAAGTACAGGCAGCAGTAATTTACTAAATTGCATACTCGAAGCCTGAAAGAGTTAATGCGGCTCCAAAAGTGCCTAACATTTACCCAGGGAGTAATTTACACACTGGAAGCATCTGGCTGAATATGGATTCAATTGTTTACTGTACTGTGGGTCTCCCCGAAAGGAGGTCACATGCTTTCTCTTATTGAAAAGTTCTGGGGAACCATTTCTTTCATTTAAAAAAAAAATATGCACCTACTGCCACAGTTTCCTTTGGTAATCTGTTTTTATAGTGTTGGAAAGAAAAGAGGTTGCAAGAAATGCTCTTAAGTTCTTGGATTTGCCAAACTAAACTACTTTCATTTCATCTTGGCTACCTGGAGGTTGGGGGTGTAGAGGGTGGATGTGATACCGAGAAACTAGTAGAAGTGGGAACGATCTTTTATTTCCTCTTTGGAAGAGGTCATTCTGTAGCTTTGTACAAATGTTTGCATTTTACCTCTCGGCGTGCCAGCATACTTTAATGCAATGCTGTTTAATAAAGAATAGAATAGGAAGACATTCACACGTGAATCAGTGCCAGGTTATTCTCCGCCAGAGAGCATCAGTGCGCATGTTCAGGACTTCTCAAATGTCAACAGAAGCATCCGAGGAGGTATTCATTTCTTTAAAAATTCTTTCTGCATATTGTATCCTGGGGGCCATGGGCAGTATGTCCTTCGAAGAGAGGGAGCTCTCACATGAAAACATTTTGAGATCTGAGGGAAGGAACACCGGCAAACGATCGAGTAAGCATAGCATTCCAGACTTTGTGGAATACACTTTGGAGATAGCTTTTAACTGCCAAGATAATGATACCCTTTCCCAGGATGACTGAAATCCAAGGCTTAGTATATAATTGCTTATACATCTCCAGTGGTTATATTCGCAATCAACATCTTCTGTGTCAGCAACAGAAATGGAGGATCATTTTTATTAATATTTTATCCAGTTGCTAAGTCTTAGAGTTTCTTATTAAATCCCGACTGCCTATTTAGGTCAAAGTGCAGCTTACCTTTTTAAAAAGCGTATTACGTATAGTTAGCAACACAAGCAGAAGTTGCCGTGGTAGAAGATTTGATTTTTTTTTAAATGATTTTCTGTTATTTGTTATGGACATTTTCTACATCAAGTGCTATTTTCATTTCGTCTATATGCACTGGACTTTTTGCAGATAAAATAATGTTTCTCCTTTATACCTACTTGAGAAAATATTATACAAAAATACAGAACATTGATGAATTCAGTTTTAATATAATGAACTCTTCTCAAAATTCCAAACCTTTGTATTCTTTTCCTGTGCACTTAAGAAAAAAAAAGTGAAGTTTTTAAAACATGTGATAAGATGCCCCCCCTTGAGCTCCTCTTTGAAAAGAGAAATAATTATTTTTACTGATGAATCTAGTCTGTGCAAGTATAAGTTCTCACGTATATTTTAAGGGTGATTCTGACTTTTTAGTGATGGAATAATGCACCCTGTGGCTGCAGGCATTCTTCCCACCCCCTCTCCTCTCTCGGTCCCGTTTTTGTCTCTAGGTCTCCTTCAGCTTCCTGGAGTCTCTATAATCCTCTTCGGTTTTTTGCATTTCCCTCTGATCTCAGGACAGTTACACAGCTCCACTTCACTCCTGACAACCCTTGGGCCACCTTTCCACCTCCCTTTGACTCGTAGTGTTAACGCGTTGTATTTAATACAAACACACACAAATAAATGCATGCACCAAAACTGTGGGAGCATATATGGTATCTGCATAGCCCTTTAACCAAGAAACCCAAAGCAATTTATAGAAGATGTATGCCTCTAATAGCCCTGTAAAATAAATAAGGACAGAAATGGTACTATTTTCTGTTTTATGGATTTTTTTTTTTAATGTGCAGGAAGAAAAAGTGACTTCCATTGCCCTCTTTAAAATTCTCCAGAGTTATTCGAGCCTGCTTTGAATCATGCATTCGGCGTTATTTATTCACATTATGTATATAGATGTATATCATTTTATTGTGTGTGTGAAAAAACCTTTTGCAAAGGATTATAAACTATCTATTATTTGCCCATTAACCTACAGCCAGAAGGGCCAAAGTACATGTTCTAAAGCAAAGTAATCTCTCATAAATTATAGAGTAACAATATTTGGGATTACTGTGACATTAATGCACTAAGGCATAAATTTTAAAAGAAATGCCAAAATCGCATAGGCTTTTTATGGCTGGCTTTTTCGCTAAAGGTCGTTGAGGGTGTGCATGTCTGCGTGTGTACCTTTGAAGAGAGAAACGAATTTGACTATGAATGTCTACGGTCCTTTAAGAAAGTAAAAATAATTCACGAGAGAAATGGAGCAGACTCTTGCACACAGAAAAACAAAGAAGTAGAGTTGTAGTGGAAAGAATGATCACTATACTATTGTCGCTCTGGCTGGCCCTCGCTGCTGCTAATGGGAAGACATCAGATGCAATCTTTAAGAAGAGAAAAGGGAACTGCTCGTTCACTCTTCCATGACCTGGTTCTTCACCTGAATGGTGGTTCATTTCTTTCAGGAGGGTAACGATATCTTCATACAAAGTATGACGACACATGCTTTGCTGCTTTGAAAGATTTCATGATATAAAAGAATGTATGTAATTGCACCGTTCTGTACTGTAATATTTTTTAAAGAAAAAAAAAATCTAATAGATTTCAAAATTCCATGCCCCTAGAATGTGACACATCCCTGCTGAAAACATCCCAAGCGTTTATCATAGCAGATCGGCTAAGGTTCCCATGGAGAAAAAACAATGGACTAATGTTGGAATCTCGGGACGCGTACTTTTTTATCTGCAAGAAGCTGAGACGGCTTTACTGATAATCAGGTCATTAATCATCACTAGGTAAAATAATCCCCGTCTCGGAAATAGGCAGAGATTATTCTCTCGGTTTTATGAATGAGGAGAATGGATCAGAGTTTAAATAGCTCACCAAAAAACCACATCCGCGCAGCCGGCAAAGAAACTGATGACCTACTAAGTCCAGTCTCTATACTCCACCTACTCTTGCTCTAGTTTCTGCATGGGAATAAACCTCACTTTGGGTAGTAGGTGTACCCTAGAAAAATGCTTGAAAATTGAAGTTTTGTTGGGAAAATTGTATTTAAATAAACAATGAGCAATGCAAAGAAACCAGCAGTGGGTCTCCCCCCTCCAATAACATAATCATTTTACGAGTAATAGTCCATCATTTACATATTTTACAACTTTTGAGTATGATCTCATGGTTGTTTTTAAAAGCAAGTGCAATCTAGAATTCAGTATTTTCCCTATGGCTCTTTCAGTTAAGGTCTCCTTTTGTCTTTCATCACCTATTTCTAAGTACCTGGACTCTTTCCTTTGTTCTTTTATACATTTTTCACATGCCTCAATTCAGAACTAAGACAATAGTCATGGCACAGTCCAAATACTGACAGACCCACTAACCGAAGTTAAAGTGCACTGATTGGTTAGACTACAAATTCACAGTATCTTGTGAGGGCTCTAATTGGCTGACTGACCATTTGTTTCAATGTCTATCAACTACCTAAGACATTTTCTGCAGAGTGGCTTTTCCATTCATCTAATCTCTGCCAGCCTCTTATTTCCACTTCCTATTGCAATGACAAGATGAACCTAGAAGATTTCTCTCACTTTTCCTCTTCCACATTTCAGAGATACTCATTTCAGTTCAGTTCTACTTTATTTTGCTCTTGTAAAACAAAAGCCCACAGCTTTCTGGGGCCAACTTTTCTCTGTGTGTCCTGACCCTAATTCCCTCCTGCATTTCCCATATTTGCCTCATTTATATCCCATTTCTCCGGAACTTCCAAGTGTTCCAGGTCTCTTCTGTTACTGCCAGACTTTTCCAGAACTCATATATTCCTAATCTCAACCTTTACTTTTTTTTCTCAAGATAATTAGTAATGGCCTCATCTCCAAACTAGTGTTTTTATTTTATTTTGTTTTGTTTTGTTGTTACCCCAAGAATCAATCTCCATGACCCTTCTTCAGTATTTTCTAAGCTCGCATTGCTCCAATCTCCAGCATTGTGGCTTGTTTCATTTCTACATCACTCTGAGCATGTTTTCTTCCCACCTTCCTTGACAGTTCACGATCCTGTCTTCTAGTGTCCACCTATAAATGCTCAGGCTCTTGGTTTAATTCTCTTCTCTCTGGGTATGCTCATAGGTATATAACACCTAGAGCTATTAAAATCCCCATAGGATCAATAGTGAACATTGGAAGTTACATGCAGCCATTAAACATGTTACATGTGTGTGAAATATGTATGTGATATATATACATGTATATATGTATGTGATATATATATATATCACATAACTCACATATACGTATATGTAGGCACACACAAAAGTATTTGCTTGCATAGTATTTAGTGGGAATACTTGAATAAATACTATAAAGAAATTCACCAAAATATGAGCAGCAGCTGTGTGTGGAACAATGAGGGAGAACGCATATATCTCATTTTTTCAAGAGTTTCTACAATGTCATGACCCCAGGACCCATATCTCCAACTATAATATCTCTTCCTTGCAGTCCCAAGAGAATTTAAAAACCAGTCCATCCCCAAACAAAGCCCATCAAATTCTGGCCTGAGCCTGGCTCCTTTCTGTGTTTTCCTTGCTTTTGTCCTTGACCTCAATTACTCTGCTGGGCTGTTCTCCATCTATTCTCTTCCCAAGGTCACAGAGGTAAGTGGCAAAGCCAGAATTTGAATCTAGGCTGTCTGACTCCAAAAGTCCTGCTCTTTCTGGCATCCCAAACCCCTGGCAATCAGGAAATGGGAACAAAGCTTCCTTTGCGATTGTGTAAGGGAACCTGATAAGAAGAAAAACCAACGGAGCCCCTGAGAGAGAGATAAAAGGCTGTTCCCCCTCTTCAGCCTGCACTACCCCTGATTGTAGAGCTAAACAATCTTTTTCTCAGTTTGATACAGATTCAAAGGAATTATGCTGCCCAGTGTCTCTGGTTGACAATTCTTTTACACAGCCTTGACCATTATTCACTTGGTCCACATGGCCACAGGTTACAACTGAAACCTGAATAACTCGAAACCCGCTTTCTGAATATGCAGACGGCACTGTCCTTCAGCGTGCCATTTAAAATGCGGGACTCCAGCGACATCACCTTTTGGTTAGTTATTTTTCTAAATTTCTGTCAGACAACAGCATAAGGAAAATGTCATAGCTGAAGTACACATTTCTAGTTCCCTTTGGCTTAACAGTGCTGAGCAAAAAAAATATATATATATATATCTTCTCTCTCTGGATGAGTGACAATGCTCAAGCAAATGTAATAAGAGAGCAGACGGAGGGCGTGGAGCCCATGGGGGAGGCTCTGACACACCAACAGGAGAGGAACACGGATGATATCACTGACTGGAGACGTAGAGAGTGCTGAGCTGGAGGAAAGGCAGAGGGGCGAGCGAGAAATGGAAACATGGCCAGGTTAGTAATTAAGTGGGATAGGGGGTTAAACAAGGAAATGGATTTAAAAAAAAAAAAATGAGAGTCCAAAGAAATTAAAACTCCCAGCCCAATTTCCAAAAGAAATAGGATCTTTCCCTTGTTTCGTGTCCTCATGCCCCCGTGTCTCTGCAGCCTCCGTATCTCATCTCATCTCCCACCTTCCTTCACTGTCCTAGCCTTTCCTTCTGGAACTTCCTCACGTTCTCTTCCTTCCCTTTATGTTATTTGGCCTGTATGGTATTTCCTGCTGTGCCGTCGTTATCAGAACCTAGTTCTCTCCACATCACAGGTCATCTTAAATTCCTCCGTTTTTAATCAGCATCTCCCCTCACCTATCACTTTTACTAATCAGCCTCTGCATTGTGATTATGCACCCATGGGGGCTTTCATGCATCATCGACTCCTTTCACTCCTTGTACCCTTGCCTACTATAATAGAATCCCACGAAAAACTAACAGTGACCTCCACAACCAGGGCAGCACTGTCTTCTCTATTGCCACCACTTCTCTTGTAGAAGAAAAGAAGATGGTAGTGAAAGAGTAATGATATTATTCAATATGAATTAAATGTAGACTGGGGGGCAACCAATGGAAATGGTGGTTGAAGTGGCTGGATTCCCTACGGCTGACGGCATGGTTCAAGTCCCAAAGCCAGCAGTTTGAGGGCCACACCAGGTATGTGTGTGAGGGCATGCATGCCCAAAATTCTGAGAGCAGAATACAGAAGGGATTACAAGGTGACCATCCACCTGAGGAGTGCTTTCTCATTGCTCCTTCTTTCTTGTCTCTCTCCAGAGAGCACACGTGCCCTATAACAAAATTATTTTTACATGTAGACTAGGTACCAGGTGCTGTTCTAAATACTTTATGTGCGACTATTCACTTACACGTAACAATTTCTTTCTCAACTGATTTGCACTTCATAAATGAAGGAACTGGGATACAAATACATTAAGTAGCTTGCCCAAGGTCACCTGACTTTGCTCTTACTGACATAGGTATAATTATATATTAGCTGTGGAAAGGGGAGCTTCCTCTTATTTGCCCTCTATAGCGCCCTCTCTGGAGGGACAAGTTATCAGTATGGGCTGAAGTACCAGAAGGCTCTCACCCTGCTAAGAACAAATCAGGATCCTGAACCTCTGCACATCAGGAGCCTTCTAAGTCAGGAGTGTTTGCCGGCCACAGGGGCCCCTCTGTAGTGGTTAAGGCATCTTTGCCTTTCCCTCCTTTTTGAGATTCTTAATCCTGTTGCACTAAGCCCTGACCTTAAGAGCCCCAAACATCATGATTTGACTATTAAGTTAATGAACATTTCTCGGGGGCCAGTTATGTTCTAGTTACTGCGCTGACTTGAACAGCGCACACAGTGATGCCCTCAAGGAGGCAAGTGAAGTCAACCACGGGGGCAGGGAGTGGGGACCCTGCACAGAGAAGGACAATTTCCAAGGAAAGACAACTGTCCAAAACCCACAGGGATAGACACTGGAAGACCAGGGAGCAGCACTGTGTCCCAAGGCAGGAGGAAGAGAAGCAGAGTGGAAATGGGGTTTTCACAGAAGGTATAGGAGGAGAAAGACTTCAGCTGCTGATAAAAAGACATCTCTTGGGACCAGCAGTTAGTGTAATGGCTATGTCACTGGACTCCCATGTAGTCGACCACGGTTTGAGTCCCGAACCTGGTGGCTTAAACTCGCACCAGGCACATGTGCGTACATGCCCAAGATCCCGAGAGGAGAATGGAGGAGAAGGGACTGCGGTGTGGCCATCCCCCCTGGAAGATGACTTCTCACTTTCTGTCTCTCTATCTCTGTCTTTCTGGCAAGTGCACGTACCCTATAGCAAAAATCTCTCAAAACAAACAAACAAAAAAAGACCTCTCTCTCTCTCTCGGTCTCAGGATAAGAATAAGGCAGCAGGAAGGATAAAGGACGTAATAGCACCTGAGATTTGGTTAAATACTGACTTACAAGTTGCTGAAAGATCTTGAGGTATTTACTTTAGAATATCTGTAAGACAACTTAAACTCACAGAATTCAGAAGGGTGATGCCAATATCCCAGTTCATTTACATTTCGGTTTTACCAGGTTTCTTTGAATTATTCCTAAGTTTTCCAAGACTGTTGATGTATGAAGATTAGTGTGAAGACAAACTGGATGCCTAGGCACACAGAATGAAAAGACTACCCCATCATCAGTCAGTCTGATCGTTAATGACTACCAATCTACTTGCATGCGACTATTGGTTTGAACTTGTCAGAATGTCCCGGATGAATGGCTCCAGCCCACAAAGGCTTGTTTTATGAAGCATCTGAAAAATCAACAGATACGTGACTGTAGTCATTGAAGAGTAGGTTAGCATCAGTTAGATACAACGCAATAACACAGAGAAGAATTTTTTATAAAATATCATATTGATAGTATGACTGGTTCCAGGGTGAGTGATGCACTTGCTGAAACCAGGCTGAGTTTTAAGTAGAAGTCATTCTGCTTTACTGTGTTTCTAAAAATGATGTTACCAAAGTGTCAATATTTTCAGAGTCAAATCAGGGCTAACTTCTGCTTATTACCCATGCAAATATCTCATTTGGTATGCAATGTATCATATGAAACAGCTACAAAATGAAGGTTCTCCTAAGCTTGTACATATTCCTCTAAGACAGTGCATATTCTATTAAAGACACTTTTAAAGTATGCTATTTAATCTTCATCCAGCCTAATCACACATAATAATTAACACAGAAATTTGAGTGTTCTCAGAAACAGAGGCATCACACAACCTAAATAAGAAACACAGGGCCAGAAATGTCTATTTTTCTGAAGGCAGGAAGACCATGACTACATTCCATGCATACAATTGTGCAACTCTTTGAATTTGCTCCTCATTCTGACTTGCTCTCACGTCTTTATTTATTTTTTTTTAATTACTTGAATAGTAATTCCATGTCCTCGGTCAGATCTAACAGACAAATTCCACATTCCAGTTATCACAATTACAGACACGGGAGCCATGTGACTCGGAACCTGAAAAAAAATGACTGTCCTCCAATTCAGGTACTTGAAGCTACAGAAGTGATGGGGAGCAACCGTAAAGCCACAGGGGAGAATTGTGTATAAAATCCTGCTTAACTCATTTTTCCCTTCGGGTTAATGTTGTATAGTAATAAGCAGCAGGCAAGGAGGTTTTATCAATAGATTGCTGCTGCTTCCAGAAGCCCACCGACAGCCTACTCCCTGACGCTTACAACTAAAACTGAAAATGATAAACTAATAATAATAAATAAACATACATATTGAGCCGTGGCACTAGTTAGCTTAAAGAGCCAAGCAATTTGAAATGAAAAAGGCAAAATATCTGTGTCTTTGTATAGTGTTATCCAAAGAACACCAGTTCATAGAAGACACACGAAGGGATATAAGCAGCCAGCAAAATAATGTGCAGTGAGCAGTCCCACGCAGGAAACACATAAATGAATAGAATAAAATGGGAGGGTAGTCAGCAAATCATTAACAATGATTTGTCATCTCTGTGGTGGGATTATCAGTGTGCGAAGGAGGCTTTTCCCTATTTTCTAAACATGCAGTCATAAGCATCCTTCTCTTTCATAAACAGGAAACAACTGCATAGCAAAACTAGGTGCAAATGACATGAAATCTTCTCCCAAATATTTTTCTATGTTAAAACAGAGAAAAAAAAAAAAAACTTCCCTTCAAATTCAATTTATTATTACTTTTTTAAAAATGGAGAAAATACTTTCTCTCCTCTCGTTCAGTTTAAGCTGATTCTTGTACCCACAGACAGGAGCAAGAATGCATGAAGCCAGGTCTTCCTTCTCAGCTTCAATATGGATTCACACTAGTTTGCCTTTTCCATTCCAGTGATCAGGGTGGGCAGAGCAGTGGAAATAAGTTATGTAAAAGGTTTCCGCCTAGTTGTTGTTTTAATTAATCTGGGTCCCTGAATGACACACGGGCTTAATCGGGTGGCATGGAACCTGTCGCTGTTAAGTAATTGGTTTGAACCCAAACGCAGGTTGTGATCAAAAGTTGTCACCGTCCAATGGCTACTCATTGGCCCATGTGAAATGGGTTGGTGGTCTCAGTCTAATTCCTTATGGACCAGTGTCAGTCTCATGAAAAGCATTACCTAAAGTAGCACTAATTGGTTGACATTCTCAGCATGAAAGAGTGAATAAAGAGACTGAAATCTAAAAACGCCTTCAAAGTTAGGCCGAGGATAAAAATGGGCAAGGCGGCATTCAAAGGGTTACTTCTGTTGCTGGCCGTGAGGCCTCAGTGCAAAGACAAGAGTTCATTTCCAGAGCTAATCACCCAAGCCCTCGTTTCAGAGACAGTGGAAGCAGTACCTAAGGAAACTGAAACTTTTGTTGACTTCTAAAAATCCTTAGATTTACCCCTCACAATCCTGCCTTTTACTTAGATGTCTCTAGGGAAATCTGAGCAAAGATATTTTACCAAAAGGCAACAGGCTGAAACTGACTTTGCTAAACCTTTAAAAAATTCTCAAATGGAGATCTAGCTTCATTATTACCAAACAGTGTGTGTTCATCACTTTAATTATAGGAAAAATCGATAGGGCATATAAAAGTACATGGCATATTTTACCTGACATTTGTGCTTGTTCACTTTATTAAGCATGCCTTTCTGAGCAGAAATAACAGGCTAGAATTTACCAAAAGCCTTAGTATCGAAGAGCCAAGATTTCTCTTGCACTTAATTTATCTCATGGATGGTGTCTTTACCGTTTCCAATAGCATGTTTTTAGTAAACGAACGTGAAAACAAATTGAAAGAGCAATAATGAATGCTTTCTCCCATTAGTGCAGCCGGGCAGATTACTAATTCACAAATATTGAAACTAGCACTGATTGAGATGAATGAATTTCTCATCATTTAATAATGCAAATCACACTAACAGCGAAGACCTCCGGTAACCAGTGGCACTAGGAGCATTACTACAAATGCCAACCGATAGATGCAACCTTCATAGAGCTATTTGTCTTGCTGCTTTCTTCAAATCTTCTCTGCCTCTTATGATGATATTTATTATTTACTCTGTATCTCTTTACCTGTACCATATTATAAATGATTACTTCCTTCTAAAAAGAGATTGGATGCTTGGAATTGCAGTTTCTAAATTTTGCAAGTTAATACTTTTCATTTTTAAGAAGTGCATTTTAATACACAACACATTGAAGCAACAGCTGTTTTAAATGTGCAGTAAACTTGAAGCGTTTTTCAAAAAATTATCTTACCAAAAAAAACTGGCACGATTGCTTTATTACAAAAAAAAAAAAAAAAAAAAAAAACCCTGAAGAAAATG
>NW_006210031.1:995374-999310 GCF_000334495.1 Tupaia belangeri chinensis | reverse complement strand
AAAATTATCTTACAAAAAAAAACGGGCCCAATTGCTTTTTAACAAAAAAAAAAAAAAAAAAAAAACCCTGAAGAAAATGCAAACTTGTTTTTAAGGGGAAAAAAAATAACCAATGAAATGCCTTTATATCTAGAAGTTCTTGACAGATAAAATGTAAATTTTAAGACATAGTTTAAGTGGCTCTATAATTCCAAACTTCTACCATGAAGCTTCATTAAAGTATATAAATTAGTACTACTGTCAGAGATGGCATTAAGTATTCAATAAGAGTAGACTTAATGCAATTAATAGCAATTAAAATTATACTTTTATGATGTCAGCCACCAGCATTGTAAAGACATAATTGCCTGTAAGGACTTTTGTACCATATTTATCCTCTAAAACTGTCCAATTTATATGAAAAATGCCAAAAACATATCCCATATGGGTACCATTATCTTCTCGGATTTTTAGAAGTAATCTGTCTTATCCAGCATGTGCACATTAGGCTAATTTGCTTTAATTAGTTTTTTTCTCATTTTGTTAATAGGCATGTTGATGTTAAGTTTTTATTTCGGAGGTACAGATGCTAGCTTCACTCATTATGTTCCTATTAAGGGGTCAATATACTTTGTGATAAGCTGGACTTACCCACTGAAAAAGTATCATTCTTCGAAATATTAGATGATGTAGCTTATCGAACATAAAAACTATATTACAGTTGTAGTAATAGTGAGCAACTTGAATTCCAGCTAATTAATTAGTAGTTAAATATGAAAGAACAGCTTCGCCGTTTCTGCTGTGGCAAGGCATTTCTGTATGGACATAATAAATTAGATAAACTAATGAACTGATTTCAGAAACACAGTCATTTGTGACTCCTCAAAGCATTCATAAGAATTACCATGAATCTATGCCTGTGTTTTGCATTTAAGCCAGGAGGCAAGCAAAACAAGAAGCTCTTTTATTTCCTGTACTCAATCATGTTCCATGCCTCAAACTTTAATGACATTTTGCTGAAGCCGATGTATTAAAATAATTTTATTAATTATTATTGGTTACCTTATCTGTAAGATGCTCTAATGCTGAATTCCTATAAAGTAAAATGATAATATATATGCAAAGAGCAAAACATATAATTAGATGGTTTGCCTGTTGGTTCGCTAGGGACAGAATTGTTTTTTTTTTTTTAATATAAGTAATTTAGAAGCTCGCCAGACAGACAGAGAGAGACATAGAAGCAGAGTCCCTAGATGAAACTTAGAAGACCAGAGTTGATTTGCTTTTTTATACATGGGATCAATTTATTTAGGTCCAAGTCGAAATATATCTTTACACCCTGAAAGATACTCGTTTTATTTATACAGTCACCTTCTCTGCCTAGTTTATTTCTAAATGCTTTATTATTGGGTCATCGGAAAAGTCATGACGTATTTTTCCTATGCAAAAATTCATCATGATTTTTCCAACGACCTAGTTTATTTGTGCCCTCACCAGAAAATAAAGGAATTATGTAAAGCCATGTCATTTTACAATTGTAAAATTATAATAAAATCATAGGGCTGAATTAAATTCAAAAAATGCTATGCTTTCATAAGTACATTGTTACGCAATAAGTAATAAGACCATTATCAAGTTAGTATCTTTAGGGAAATTTCTCATGTGAAGCGCCTAAATTGAGGGAGTGGGGGAAGGCAGTTAGCTAAGAGAGTAAAAATTAAAACATTCAGATGTCTTTGAATGGGAAAGATGTGTAACAAGAATGTTGTAAAAAGACATAATTAGTTTAAACAAGTAACACGTTATACCTGTTTTACTTCCCACATATACCGTGTCTATCTACCAATGAAAAGATGTCTCTTGGATAATACAGAATAGTTTAGCATTTTTTTTTTTTTACTGAAATCCCAGAAAATTATTTTTGCTTTGTTTGTTTTGTTTTTTGGGTAGACTCAGTTTGTACTCTATAAGGCTTGAATTTTTATTATAATTTTTAGCCAGGCAATAGTTGTATTGATAAGATTTATAAATTGAATATTTGCATGTAACTAAAAGAAATAATTAAGAAATCAACAAAATTGAAAGAAGCAAAAACTCCATTGCGTGATTCATCTTTTTCAATTATTAGTCTCCGAGATTAAAGTAGCTTTCACAAGCTAGACTGTTTAGCTAACAAATAAAGGAAGTACAGAACAGAAAGTAGAATAAATTAGGTTGTAATGTGCTTCATAGCCTATCACGTAAGCCTTTCAGAGACAATTTGAATGTAACAAGTTCTTCTGTACTTCTTTTGTCTCAGTTGTATTATAAAGCATAGTGATTGCTATTCATTGGAATTGAATTACTCTTGTTTATATTTAGTTTCTTGTTTCTAAGGAAAATAGAATAAATTACACATCTGCCTTTCTCCCATTTGTACGGTGAACCTCCTCTCTAAGTCAATTGTTCAGTAACAATGGGATGAGTGCTAGAAACAGCGTGGTAACAAAATGTAAGCACAAATAATTTTCATTACAGGGAATTCTCAAATTGTAACCAGGTTGTATTCTCAAAGGCATTTATATGGGAGTGGTTTTTTTAGGTATATAATTTCCCTTAGAAATAATTTTAAATGGTGGTCTTAAACTTAATTAACCTTGAGTATAACTGAATTCTAAAACAGTCATCTGAGTTTGTGTGTGGAAAGAGGTGTTTTGTTTTGTTTTTTAAAATTTGCTATAGGGTGTGTTCCCTCGCCAGAGAGAGACAGAGAGAGAGAGAGAGGAAAAGTGAGAAATTACCCCCTCCCGAGGGATTGGCCATACTGCAATCTCTTCTCCTCCTTTTCCTTTGGGATTTGGGGGACATGTCTGGCATGTTTTTCAGGCCACTGGGTCCAGGACTTGAATTGCTCAGTTGACCATGTGGGATCCAGTACCTTACTTACTAGGCCACTTGGCTGACCCAAGGTATTTTGTTTTAGTTTGCTATAGGTTAGCCTCTGTGTTCAGCATTTCATACCCACTTATAATCTTATGAAATAGATACCCTAATTATGACCATCCTAAAGATGATAAAATAGGGGCCAGCAAGTGGTATGGTGGTAAAGGTGCTGGACTCCCACGTGCCGACCATGGTTCGAGTGTCAGACCTGTTGACTTGCTCACTCACTCTCTCTGGTCAAATCGAAGAATAATAATGATAAATAAAATTAAATAAACAATTTTTAAAACGATAAAATAGTGATCTATGTCAGGATTCAAAATCAGACCCTGCATCTTTAACTCAGATATAGCCCAGAATTCAAAATGAGTAAGATTTATAAGAGAAAGCTGCTGTGTGTTCTCAACAGTCCCAGATGTTTCTCTCTGTAGATGAAGAGAGTGCTGGTCCCCATTATAATATATTACTAACCCTTCCTGCCCTCCCTAAATAGCTCTGGTCTATCTAGGCAAGCTCAGTCCCTAGCCTAGTTGGTGATGGCTGGAGTTAGAGGAAAGCCTTATGATGTAGAGGTGGCTGGTCATCACTGATTAATCACCTATATTCCAGGCTCTAGCAGAGAAAGCAGGGTCACTAGGGTAAAGGCACAGGATTTCCACCTTCCAGTTCACCTTCTGTAGGAAGAAAGACAAGCACAGAAACAAATAAGCAGAGAGCGGTCAGAGCAATGCAGCAAATAGAAGTGCGATACGGCTGTAGGGACAGGGGACATAGACTGGGTGGGGTCCACGTTAGCTGGTAGAGTCAGAGGAAGTGGCCTGTAGTGGATGGCTTTCCACTGAGAATGAGTGATGGCCAGCTATTCTAAGACCTGGGAGGAATAGCTTACAAGCTAAAATATCAAGCACAGAGCCTTCAGAGGCCAAAGAGTCTAGCAGTCCTTAAAAGAAAGAAAGAAAGAAAGAAAGAAAGAAAGAAAGAAAGAAAGAAAGAAAGAAAGAAAGAAAGAAAGAAAGAAAGAAAGAAAGAAAGAAA
>NW_006210031.1:968714-995268 GCF_000334495.1 Tupaia belangeri chinensis | reverse complement strand
CAGCCAGCCAGCCAGCCAGCCAGCCAGCCAGCCAGCCAGCCAAGACAACCGGACAACCGAAGCAGAGTGAAAGGAGGAAAGTGTAGGTAACAGGTGGGGAGGGAAGCCTTGGTTGCCATGGGATCACTTTTCAGGAAGAGGTGCTGACTTGACGTGATTTATGTTTTCTCCGCGAGTGGCGATTGCACTGTAGGGCCACAGTTCAGAAGGGATTATAAAAGAAAATGAGAGACAACTGTGATTTCAACCATGGTTATGCCACAGCAGTTAAGAAAAGTGCTCAGATGTGGGTGTATTTTGGAGGTGAATAAACAAGAATGAATGATGACGTATTAAATATCGACTCAAGGACAGGTCTCTAGTCTGGGGAACTGGGTTGATGGTGGCGATATTGGCTGAGAAAGACTGTCTCCGGGAAGGGGCTGGTTTGGACGGGCTCTTCTGAGGAGTAAATTATGATGCAGTAACATCACGAGGAATGACTATTGGTCCCCTAAGCTTTCTTGTTCCAGTAAGTTTTGATGCAAGGAAATCATCACTTGATGGAATTTTAGCCATTATAATAGTTGGGTACAAATATAGGGTAGGGTTTGTACAGATTTGGGTGAGAGGCAAAGGATAACAGCAGAGATAAGCCCCTCTCATGCACATCAGCCCTACCCTGCTTTTCGGATTGTTTTCATTTACTCCACTTCAGACAACACGCATTCTTGAAGCTCTCTCTTACTCGATTTTGGAAGAACTGACCTTTAGTGGTATCAAGCCATGCAAAGGTGACAATGGCCATTTTATCTTGATGGGTTATCTTTGTTATTCAGTCCTTGGTCCGTAAATCTGGATCTGTCTGTGCATGTATGATTTCTTCTCATGAAGACAGGAAACATAGACTCCTGCGAGAAGTGGGCGAGTGTGTGCGTCCATGTACTTGTTTAATGTTCTTAAGGCTCTGTCAAGAGTAAGGTGTATGTTTAATATCATGAACTCATTCTTGGCCTCATGCTCTCCCGAGGGGAGTACAGATGCCTAGTTGTAGGGCTCTCTGTTAAAGATCTATTCCATTTCATGAAATAATTAATTAATTAAAATCAAAACTATCAAAACGCCAGGCAAGAGGAAGACAGAATTGATGCACGTTTGCCAAAAATGTAGTGGTAAAGGGTACAGTCAGTGACTGAGAGAGTGTCTCACCGAGCAAATCCACAGCCTGAGAATGCACTGCTGGAAATTTTAGTGAAAGCTGTGATGGAAATGTATTATGTGACCCAATATATCATCAATTCTATGTGGCTCTGTTTGCTTATCTGTAAAATGGAAACAGGAATACTCACTTTCTCCATAGCAATTTATTTTTAAGACTCAATAATTAAAAAAAAAAAAAAAAAAAAAAAAAAGACTAAGTAGAGCCGAGCACATGGCGTATTGGTTAAGGTGCTGGATTCCTTCATGCCCAACTATAGTTCAAGTCCCAGACCTGGAGGCTTGAAAATCATGCTGGGTGTAAGTGTATGTGTGCACAAAATCCCAGGAGGAATATGGAGGAGAAGGAATTGTGGTATGGTCATGCCCCCTGGGACTGATTTCTCACTTTCCATCTCTCTGTTTCTCTCTAGTGAGCACATTTTTTCCTATGGTAAAAACCTAAAAACAAAAAAATAAATAAATCAAACAATGTTACTTTCAAGTACACAAAAATGATTACACCTAACTACTTACACTGATGCAAAACTGGGTTTGTAATCTTATTTAAACCATTAGATTTATATGCTCTGTCTTTTACTTGAACATTTATGGGGCCAGGAGGTTGTATAGTAGTTAAGGCAATGGATTTCTAAATGGCTGACAATGGTTTGAGTCCTTGACCTGGAGACTTGAAAATTGCACCAGGCATGTGTGCTTGTGTGATCAAAATCCCAGGAGGAGAAGGGACTGTGGTGTGACCATCCTGCCTGGCAGGGGGAGGTGATTTCTCACTTTCCCTCTCTGTCTCTTTGGCAAGTGCATGAGCCCTATAGCAAAAACCTTTAAAAAAAGAAAGTTTATGTAACATTTTACACTCTCATCAGGGCAAAAAAAAAAAAAAAAATCTTACAAATTATTTTTAAGAAGTATTTATTTAATTGTATGTATGTATGTACTTTTATTATTATTCCATTTTACCAGAGAGAGGGAGAGTAAGAAAGCAAATTGCCAGGTCCAGACTTCGAACTGCAATCTACCATGTGGGAGTCCAGCACCTTAACCACCATACCACCTGTGTCCCCTTCTTATAAATTCTTATATTTAAGGGAGTTGGTAGCCAAAATAATAGATGACAGGTTTCTATAACCGTTCTTAATGCAGTATTGCTGTTTGCCACTAAAATTATTTTAACTGAAGACCTGTGTGATATAGTATGTTTTTTTTTTCCTCATGACCATCTGACCATGAATCATTGCCATTTTCAACTTTATGACCCTTCTTAAAATCATGCCTAGAAAGCAAAAGTTTTTATTAGTTGATGATTGCCCGCTGACCCATGTGTTCATTGAGAGTGATTTGTGCTCTATGGTTAATGACTTTGCCAACCCAAGAGGATCATACTCACAAGTATTTAGATGAATATTGTTTACAGAGGCCAATGTTGAATAAAGTGAACAAATAAAGAATAGGATCCTCAAAAGGCTGAGCACTGGAGCTTTCTTCTCTCCTGTAACTAAATCTATCTCTGACCCCAAGGTATAAAAGAGAGAGAGAGATTGTTTCCCCATAGACCATAGCCAGGTACCAAAAGTAGTCTAAATTCCTAGCGTATCTGGCTACCTTTTTCTAATTTGTAATGTGTAATTTACTGCTTAGTTCCCTAACAAGTAATTCCTCAATTGCCAAATTCTGGGAGACTATTCAATCAGACTTGCCAACACAACCCTATCCCAGATGGCAAGATCAAGCCACACCCCTCCTCATGACCTTAGCAGACTAGCTCGGACCTCACTAGTCACTCAACTTTCCACCATAGTTCCAGTAGCTGTACGTTTATCTTCTTTGTTGTGAAAAATCCTTGGGCCCACTAAAGGTGTTTTGAAGCAATCTAACATAGTACTCACAGTGTAGGCTTTCTATCAGACTGCCCTGGTTAGATTCTCACTCTTACAATGGTGAGTTCTGTGAGCTTGGGCAAAATACGAGCCTCTCTGAACATCAGCATTTCCAGATGTAAAATGATCATAAAATAACGTCATTCAGTTCCAGGGGAACTCTAAATATAGTTGTCTCTCAGTATTTACCAAGAATTGGTTCCAGGATTCCTTGATACCAAAACTACTAGGTGCTAATGTCCCTTATATTAAATGGCATTATGTTTGTATATAACCTCCTGTATATGCTAAATTATCTCTAGATTATAATACAAAATACAATGAACATGCTATATAAATAGTTGCCTTATCATATTGCATAGAGAATAACAATGAGAACAAAGTACAGACACGACTAATTTTTTCTTCAAATAATTTCAATCAGCAATTGATCAAATCTGCAGATGCAGAACCTGTGGATATGGAGAACCAAGTATAACGTAGCTAGCAGAGCTCTGGCTGGTAGAAAAGTCTAGTCATAGTTCTGCTCTCTAGGCACTTGGCGTCAACGTCCTGAGTCCTTCCCTTTAGTTCCAGATTTTCAGGTACCGTAGCAATTGCCAGATTTCCCTGGCCCCCACTATCTTGTCTCTCAACTTCCTATTACAGGACACACTTGATTTCATTTACTTCTCCACATTTCTCTTCTACTAAAAAAAGATTTTTCTGCATGGTGAAGTGGGCATGAAACGAAAACATGAGGACTTCCAAACTGGACAGGTGCTACAGGGAATGACATCTTGTCCCAGAATGTCCAGGAAGCAGATGGAACAAAGAAACCAGGACAGGCAGGAGAAGCTCTAAGACTGGCCTCTGGTGCTGTCTGTCTTTGTTCATTTGGATCATCATTTTCTTGGCTGTTGTGACAAAGCCTGCTTTAGGTGACTTTGTGGAGATGAGGAAGAATGTTACGTGTATACAAAACTTGTGATGTAATGAGAATAGAGTGCTTCCACAAAATATCCCTGAAATAATACGAGTTTGTGTTTTTAGCATGGAAAAAGTACTTTATGGCCCCAGCTAACAAATGTCATATAATAGTTCAGTTCAACTGTTGGGTGGGGGGAGACCTCTAGGATTCTTCAATATTTAGAACAGCCAATAGCCCTCAAAATCCAATCCATCCACAAGTTTGCTTTTCTATATATTTTATTTTCATTTCTTTTATACATTCAATAACTATATATCATTTAGCTTGTAAAGTGAATGTTCTAACATGAATACGTTTCACACCAGTCCAGCTAGGGATACTATACACATCATCCTCCACAGATAAGAATTCGTTTCTGTGTCCCATAAATGTCTTGCCTCTCTGTCTTTCTCCTAAATGCATTTCCTCACAGTCTCCTCAAGTCTTCTTTACAACAAATTCTAATAAAGATATTTTGCTATTATGGAAATACTAACAGACCAATACTTTATTTGGAGTAGGACATTATGAAGAATTCATTTCAGCCTCAAACTGGGTACTCCAATTTTGATATAAATTCATTATGGAAAAGAGCAGCAGTTCATTAACTCCTAGAAACTTTATGCTTATTAAGTATTTAATGAGTTTAACCTTTATGTTAAATATAAAATAAGAAACTCCATACCTTCCAAACCTGCACAACTTTTAATCCATAGTTATTTTAATCCATTTGATGACAATTACCATCTATGGACTTCAAAGGTTTTAATTTGGTAAAAATTTAGTCTACATTCTCGCTTTGGATTGTCTGTTCACATCAACTGGTCTTATTGTTTCTTGTTCACTGCGGTCAATTAGATGGGATTATTTCATTTCCAAGAGCTGTTTTTACACAGGCTGTGTAGCTGTTCAGTGAAATATAATCCACCTCAGCCCCTTCTGCATCCAATAAAATCGTCAGTCAGTGTTGGGGGAGCAATCATTGAAATGATGAAATAGCAGTAGTGCTGGAAATAAGCAATGGAAAATTCTGCAAAAGCTAAAATTATACCACTGGGACATCCTTGATCACCACAGTCCTTCTCTGGCTGAGAATCAGTTCTCCCTAAGAATTGAGAACCTGTCCCTCGAAAGGAAACCACTCTCAAGCGATAAAATCACCTTCCGGGGGAGCATTCTCCTTTATGTGAGTATGTCTGATATTTATAAGGTAGTCTCCACTTATCTCTTTCACATTAGCAAGCATTTTCTCTTGCTTTGAGGTTATATTGCTGTCAGAGCTATTGGTTCAATGGATTATTGATTTTGAACCCACAGAGTCCAGGCACTCTTGCATGCTTAGTCCCAGTCTCCCCTTAAAATGCTTAAACCAGACCAAATATAGACATTAGAGTAAATGTATGAGAAACAATGTATTTTGAAAATCTAAAGTGTTTCCTGCTTCTTCTAAGAAAACAGGTGTCTAGAGTCGATTTGGGAAAGGTGGAACGGGTCAGCCGAGAGAAAGCAGGAGGGGAGTTCAGTGACATCAGGCTCTGCTGGAGTTATCTGTTCCAAGTCCAAATGACCATTCTTGAGTTGGTTCAGGAGAATAAGTTAAGGGGTGGATGATTATATAACAAGAAAGTCTAAAATAATTTTGAACATGAAAGTTGAAAACAAGAGCAACATTGAGAATGTTCTGAAGCAGCAAATCAAAGTGGTCTGAGAGTTGGCTGAAACAGAAGGCAGCAGTGTTCTTTGTTTCCTTTCCTTTTGTTAAAAATAAATAATTATTGCAATAGGACAAATGAGAACTCTTATTTGTTCTAAAACTTCAGATCTACTATCATCACCACCTCTTAGCATATTTGTGATAAATCCTTATCGAGAATGCCTCACTTTTATACCAATATATAGCTATAATCTGTTTATGGTCAACTAGTTAAGCAATAGTTCAAATATAAAATATTTTTCATAGCTTAATAGGTTGTGACTTTTTTAATTATTAAAAAAAACTTACAAAATTGGCTGCACATAACAGAAACACAAGAACAGGTAGCAAGTATGGGTGGTTTTTTGAAACTCTCGTTTGTCTTAACTAAAAAAGAAACGATATCTGTGTTTTGCTATGGATGTGTCAGATGCCAAAAGGGAGTGATTTCTATGGGCTTCAGACTCTTCATCTATTAGACAAAGCCTGCCTCTGCTTGAATGTGGCACATCACACCATGTTACTCTTCGGTAACTACATAAGACAGGAAACCAAAGCATCCTTCTAAAGGTTCTTTTTTTTTTTTTTTTGCTATAGGGCACATGTGCTTGCCAGACAGACAGAGAGAGATAGAGAGACAGAAAGTGAGAAATCACCCCCCAGGGAGGATGGCCACACCGCAATCCCTTCTCCTCCATTCTCCTCTTGGGTTCTTGGGCACACACGCACACGCACCCGGCATGAGTTTTAAGCCACGGGGTCCAGGACGCAAACCACGGTCGACTACATGGGAGTCCAGCGACATAGCCATTACGCTAACTGCTGGTTCCCCAAGGTTCTTTCTTTTAGGAGCTATAATGACCCCTTTCCAATCAAGCTGGTACCACTTAGTAAATTATAGCTTCTGTCAACTACTACTTTTGCTATTTTTTGTTTGTTTTGGGGGGAAAATACACACACACACACACATACACATACACATATACACACACACACACACACATCATGGCAAATATCTGAGGAACAAGTTACACACTTAGAAAATTCAGTATCCTCTAAATATAGAATGTGTATCTCTAAAGTGCATCATATTTGTTAAGGATTCAGAGTGACCAACACATAAAAAGAGAAAAATAGGGACCACCAGTTAGCATAATGGCTATGTCGCTAAACTCCCATGTGGTTTACCGTGGTTTGAGTCTCAGATCCAGTAGCTTAAACTCATGCCAGGCACGTGTGTGTGCGTACGTAAGATCCCAAGAGGAGAACAGAGGAGAAGGGAAAGCAGCGTGGCCATCCCCCCCTCCCCCCAGGGGTGACTTCTCGCTTTCTGTCTCTCTGTCTCTCTCTGTCTTTCTGGTGAGCGCACACGCCCTATAGCAAAAACCTCTCAAAAAAAAATAAAAAGAGAGAGAGAGAGAGAGAGAGAGAAATCGCCTTTTTTTAAAGACCATTTAGATGGATTGATTCTATATGGAAGATCTAAAATATTTCTAAAATGAAGAAAAAAATAAATCAACAGTTTGGCTCAATGATGATAACTTTATAAATTCTATAGATCATTCAGTGGAGGAATCTGTATCAAGTTTATAATGCTATAAACTTTATATACCAATAAAGAAACTCTTGAAAAGGCTTTAGATGTCATTAGTGTTTTCCCAAATTCCAATTGAACTTGTTGTCTTTGCCTGTCTTAGTTTTAGATTTATTGAGGAAAAAAGTTAATCACATTTCCTGTTATCTTAGGAGAAATATATAAATGTCTTGAAAAGCAACCTCAACTCCATTTATATTAGATCTCTGTCAGAAACAAACTTCTAGCAGAAACTATTTCAAAATAGACACAAGAGAGAAAGCATGTTTATTTCAACTCATTTTTGGGTATTTCACTAGAAGCTAGGTTACCAGAAACTGCATGTGAGTCAAGTGTGAGGTGATGAAGGTCTGGGGTCCAGATAGCCATTGGAAACAGAGGAAGAAAGGCCTTCCTTAGGTAAAGACTCATCACTGACTATCGAGATGGTCTTTGCGGCTCTAGTTCTTTCCCCATCTCCCTCATCTCCACATTAAGTTAGGACTGCCCTCTCCTTACATTCTGAAGTCCTATGGTAGCCTAAAGGAATAGGAGGCTCTCCTCAGCCAAGAGCTCAACATTTTCAGTTATTTCCTTTGTGTTGTTAATACTGCTTTTCAGTAGTTGTTGGGTTCCTGTCTTGCCTAATATGAACAGTTACTTACCAGCTATTCCATTTCCATAAATCCAAACTAAACTTGGTTTTCTACTCTCAAGCCCTAGTAGCTCTGATGATCATCTTGAAATCAACAAACTTCCACTTGGACCTCTGAAAACTCTTATTGCTGGCCTTGTTCAGTAACACTAACAATGAAGCATTGAGTTGGGACTTTTGCTGTTCACACCTTAGACTATAGGCCACTTGTCCTTTCTGACCTACACTCACACCTATGCTCCTGCATGCTTTTCCCTCAAGCAACCAACACTTGGCTTTACTCCATGTCCTAATACTCAGCCTTCACCCAGCCGCTCAAACTGGCCTTGATTCTTGTCTTTGCCTTTTTGTGTAGTTAACCATTATACCACGGCTGACACCGACATCAATAGTTGTCATTTTGTATGTAACTTTGACACTAGATCAATTGACATTACACTTGTTCAAGTGAGTTACATTGGTTATTTTTTAATTGGATGGCCACTAGTGATTTGAATAATAGGCATTTTCCAGAAATACAAATAGTTAGAAGATGCACAGCATGCAGGTAAGTTAAGTACCAACTCTACCTGGGAATCAGCAGGTATTCTTGATGACTAAGTACCCACATTTACTTTCTGGTAGTTCAGCATCTCTCTAATTACAATTATATTTCATGGTCTTCTTATCAGGGTTCTTGGAAGAAAATACTATATATAAATTAGTATAAGCAGGTGGGCTACCAATATTTTCTCATAGTTTGGATTATTGCGACCTAAGCATGCAACCAGTGCTTCTTTCCAAATTACCTGAAGTTAGATAACTCAACATACAGGTTTGGAAATAAAATTAAAACTAATATATTACACCCATGAGTCACTAGCTTAAAACTAACTGAACACATGTTCCTATTAGTCATTTTGACAAAATACCCTATACTTAGTTGTAAGAATATTTTTAAAACTAAGTAAAATTAGGACAACATTGTAGTTTTTCCAACAATGATTTGATTTTTAAAAATTTTTCTTTGGGAGTAGACATATTACTAGTCTATGCACAATTGACATGATATTGACTTTGTTTTCTGGTTATTTAGTCATTGTGTACTTGAGTTGACAAGGGCAATTATATCTCACTAATATTTATCAGTCACTGCATAGGAAAACTGCTCCAACTTTTTATACAGCAAAGATGAGATTACAGGCCTGCACCCTTCCCATCCTATGTGCAATTTTCTTGAAATTACTTTTAATCTCTTAGGTCTCTGAATTTAAGAAATATTTTTCCATGCATAAGCCTGATGTTCCAATAAGCTTTTTAAGCATATCATACGGTTTTACTTAGCTAATTCATTCATGAATATGGAAAAAAAAATCACCAGCCCTTTTAAGACTTAACCTGTTTCCTTATTCTCATTATCTTAATGCCAGTGAAAAAGAACATTCGTTTTTATAACTAAAGAGATAAGAGGAATATTGGATCTGTAACCATATTGTGGTTGGCTTATGCTAAAATATTCTAGTCTTGATAAAATATAGCTCTTTATAAAAGTATAATGAAGCATTACCTTGTTCTTCTCTTCAATTTAGGATCATTGAATTGAATCTCATTCGGAAAAAGGAAACATTCACGTTATGTTTAATAGTCCCTCTGCATACATACATATATATCTACACATATACACATGTGTATGTATGTAAAGGTATTAAAACGTGATCGTTGTAACTAGACATGCTTGGAGACATTATCAGAATGTAGTCGAAGATATATATTTATATATATGTATGTGTGTGTGTGTGTGTGTATAAATATATAGTATTTATAATTATACATATTCATATATATAGGAATTGCCTATTTAGAAATAAATTATTATCAACAAATATGTTATGAAAAAGTGCTGTAGAGGGCCCAGCAGGTAGCATGGTGGCTAAGGCTCTGGACTTACACATGGTAAACCACAAGTTGAGCCTCAGATGCAGAGGCTTGAAAATCACACCAGGTGAGTATGCGTGCATGCCCTAAATTCTGAGAGGAGAATGCAGAAACGGAATTGAGGTGTGGGGGTGACTTCTCACTTTCCCTCTCACCATCTCTGTCCATCTCTTTGATAAGTGTATGTACCTTATGACAAAAAGAAAGAAAAAGTGCTACAGGTTAAATAAGGAAACTAAAATCTGGTTAAAAAAACAATAGTATTAGTCGGAATAACGTTCCTGAGTAAAGACCTGATATTTAACTCTATATTGAAACATTCTTTCTTTTGTTGTCTGATGTCTAAATAGAATAAATAATATTGTGCTTCATATTATACAGTATTATAGTATGCTTTATGAAATTTATACCTTTTTCATAATTCCGATTTTCTTTTCGTGCTAAATATTAGAAAGTTAAAAATGCCAACAAATCCTTTTAGTCCATTAGCAAGGTACAGTATGTTGTGTTAAGGAGTTGTATCTTGGGACCAGCAGGTGACATGGTAGTTAAAGTGTTGGACTCCCACATGGCCAACCATGGTTTGAATCCTGGACCTGGTGGCTTGCAAATTACACCAGGTACAGGTGTGTGCAGGCCCAAAATCCCAGGAAGAGAAGGAGTAGGGACCGTGGCATGGCCATCCCTCTAGGAAATGATTTCTTAATCTCTCTCTCTCTCTCTCTCTCTCTCTCTCACACACACACACACACACACACACACACACACACACACAAGAATATGCACTCTATGGCAAAAACCTGAAAAAAAAGTTGAGTCTTTATCCCAAAGGTTATTAAATGCATGCTTAGAGTTCATGGGAACTCTTACAGGCAATCTACAGTTACCTGCTTCCAACACTTTGCATGACTTCTGTGAAACCATTCTTTTCAGCATTCCTCTAGTTTCCCTGCAGCTGCATCTTCTCTAGTTGCTTTGCGCACTTGCCCTTCCATATTTTTTTTTTGAGAGATTTTTGCTATAGGGCGCGTGCGCTCGCCAGACAGAGAGAGACATAGAGACAGAAAGCGAGAAATCACCCCCCAGGGGGGATGGCCACGCCGCAATCCCTTCTCCTCCATTCTCCTCTTGGGATCTTGGGCATGCATGCACATGCGCCCAGCGTGAGTTTTAAGCCACAGGGTCCGGGACGCGAACCGCAGTCGACTACGTGGGAATCCAGCGACATAGCCATTATGCTAACTGCTGATTCCCTTGCCCTTCCATATTCAACTGCCATTTTAAAATTTCCATATTCCCCCAGGAAAATCTCATCCATGCAATTACTACCTATTCTGGAATGATTCTCAAATACCTGTTTCCAACCCTGACCTCTTCTTAGAAGTCCAGCTGCATATACTCGATACTTAAAAATGTTCACTTCATAATGTGAAGCTTAAAAACTGAGTTCACAGGGCCATATGGTGGAGCAGCACTAAAATATGATGTTCTATGAGGCGATCCCATATGGGAAGATTCCTGGTTCAACACCAGAAACTTCCCTTTGTACACTGATCCAGGGTTTGCCTATGATCCAGGAGTGACTGAATGCTGAATGCTGGGAGTAGATTTCGATGTCATGACTGTTGAGAGTGCTCTTTCTTTCTCTCTCTGTCTGTCTCTGTCTCATAGGGAAAAAAAAAAAAAAGACTTTAAAAAAAACAGCTTTTGATTTTTTCTCTTTTTTGAGTTTTTTATTATTTAATGTTCTATACATTCAATCACTATATATCATTACAGCATCCAAAACGAACTTTTCCAGCATCAATACCCTGTATATTAGTCCAGTTAAATATATTATCATACACGTTACCATCAACAGATCATTTTCCATGTTTCTTTCCTTTTCCTCTTGATTTCCTTCATTTCCCGCCTTGATTTTTCCTTTTCAAACCCTGATATTCCTTCAGTTTTCCCCGCCTTGCTGACGGGCACCTCCATACTCGTAGTTGGACAGCTCAGACATTGGGAGTCACTCTCGATATTTCCCTTTCTCGCACCTTCCATATCTAAACTCACTTGATTTGATTTGATGTACTTCTTAAATCCATTCGCCTCTCCCTACATTGTGCCACAACGCTGGGCCCTAACTCCTCCGTACCTTCCCTTGTTTATCATCCAAGTTTTCTAACTGGATTTCTCACATCGAGTTTTGCTTCTCTCCAGTCTGTAATCTGTGCTGGTTGGATAATCCCATGTTTACACTTCTAAATGACTTCCTGTGAGTTTTAGTAAAAAAAGATCAAGATTGTTAATCTGATATACAATTTTATGTATAATCTCATCCTTGTCCAGCTTAATTCTGAGCTACTTTCTCATTGGCTCCTGCACTTCAGTTACTGCTGCATTCTATTTTCAAAAAAATGCTCACAATACTGTCTCCACACCTACACTCTCCCACAACCTTACCTCTTTCCATCGAGAGGTGGAGTCTATTTTTCTTTTGAACCGCTACAGACTTGGAACTGCTACAAACAATAGATTAAGGCAGAAACAATGCTGTGTGACATTCAAGGCTAGGCCATATTAAAGGAATATAGTTCTCACCTCTCCCCTTCTCTGGAGAAATAAACCTTGCTGTGAGGAATCCCAGACCTAGCTCACCCAAAAAGACCTCATGGAGAAGCTGAAATAGAAAAGAACTGAGGCCCCCAACCAACAGCCAGCATGAGCTGCTAAATGTATGAATGACACAGCTGTAGATTATTCTAGTCTCCAGTCTTCAAGTCTTCCACTTCAGGACCCAGAGATCATGGAGCAGAAAGAAGCCAACCCTCTGTGTCCTGTTCAAATTCTCAACCCTTAAAATCTGTGAGCATATGGCACCAGCAGTTAGCGTAATGGCTATGACGCTGAACGCCCATGTAGTCGACCACAGTTCAAGTGCTGGACCCGGTGGCTTAAACTCACGCTGGGCTCGTGTGCATGCATGCCCAAGATCCTGAGAGGAGAATGGAGGAAAAGGGATTGCGGTGAGACCATACCCCTGGGGGGTGATTTCTCGCTTTCTGTCTCTCTGTCCCTCTCTGTCTCTCTAGCAAGCGTGCACGCCCTATAGCAAAAAACTCTCAAAAAAAAAAAAAAAAATCTGTGAGCATAACAAATGGTTGCTTTATGCCCTTAAGTTATGAGGCAGTTTGTGGTAAAGTGTTCTATATCCAAAACAGTCACCTTGGCCTTTTTGGGTTCTGTGCTTTTACAATACTGTCTTCTGATTTGGCATTTACCCTGTCCTGGACTTCTCTACAAAAATCTTCATTAATCCACTCAGTAAATAATTCTTCCTATCCATTAGAAATTGGCTCCATTTTCTGCACAGAGCAGTATGTTATGAAGCATAGGAAGACTACATACCCAGAGACCATGCGTCCTGTACCAAAGGAATGGTGTAAAGAATGCAGAAATTACTGGCTCACCATGGACATTAGACACACGGCCTCAAGGCATCCCAGATGCTAAAACTTTCACTAAAACTGGGAGGAGAAAGCAGAGGGAAATAAACTCGAATTTCATAGGCCATGTCCCAGAATATGTGCTTATAGCATTTTTGGGGTCATTTTAAATTTGTTGGGAAGTATTTTTGCTCACTTTAGGTCAGTGTTGGATGAACCACAACCGAAACCTTTGCAGCTATGAGTCTCAACATAGTCTGGAGAATATCCTTACAATGATTACAGAATACAGAGATACTTCCTTGGACATAGGGAATAACGGGAATAACTGTAAGGAGATATAAGGTCCCTTTAGTAATTCTTTAATGATTTTTCTTGATGAAGCCAAAAATATCTGTTTTACTCTTATTTTCACAGATTCCCCAGTAGCAAGTAAACACAGTTTCTCCTTGTAGAGGCCATTTTCTTTTGCACCTTCAAAATATTTTAGGCATTCTAGTCTCTCAAATAACCCTCCCATCAATTTATTGGTTCATGGTATCATAAAGCTCCACTTTTGTTTTGAATGAATGGTGGGTGGGCGTTTAAAGAGACAGATTGAGTGTTTGATTCTGTTATCCCGCACAAAGGCTTCCAATCTCAGCCTTGAACCTGGTACTTTGTTTATACCTTCATTTACTCAAGGAAATGTTGGGGCTTTCTTCTTTGCTTTTTGACATAATTTATAATGATTCGATTCATGATGGCAGTAATAGCACAGGTTTCTTTTGTTTTGTTTTTTTCCTAGCAGATATGCTAGAGTTTATATAAACAAGTAAGCACTCACACACACACACACACACACACACACACACACCATAAATCAGTTTCCATTGTCTTATAATCCATACAACCTTTATCCAGTGCAGGATGCAACAGGCTTCCAGTTCCAAAAGAATGCCAGTTCTATTACTTTAGATTCACTGAGCACTTTTCCTTGGTCCAATGTATTTCTTTAAAGAATCATTTTATTTCATTTTATTTATTTACTTATATTTGAGCAGAGATGGACAAAGTGAGAGACAGAGAAAGACAGGGAAAGTAAGAAAGCAAGCCACCAGGTCTGGGACTTGAACCACGGTCAGGCATCTGGGAGTCTAGCACCTTTAATCACCACTCCACCTGCTGGCCTCTTCCTTGGTCCAATCTATTTTTATTTTCTTAAGTTTTCTCAGGGTTTGGATCATAATTTGTACTGCAGAGTTTCATATCGCAGTATTTGATGTGGGAAGTGATAAGGCCTAGTGGGCAATGATTGGATCAGGGTGATTTCATAATGGTGGCAACTATCTCATGAGAGATTGATAATGTCTCTTGAGCCCCAGTGAGTCCTGCGAGCTCTCCCAAGACAGGATTAGTTCTTGTGGAATCTAGTTGTGATTAAAGTGGGAGCTGTCAGAAACTTCCTCTGCATACCCACCTTCTGGCAGCCATACTGTGGGCCTAGACCTTTGGTCTTCCCAGCCACCAGAATTACGAGTTCATAAATAAACCTCTCTCTTCTTTATAAAACCACCCAGGCTCAGGTTCTTCTGTTAGCAACTCAGAAACAGACTAAGACACCTTCTTTCTTCCTTATTTGCTCAGCCCTGCTTTTCTCCAGGCTTCTACTCTCTTCTGATGCAGAAGTCCAAAGCTGGAGGACTTCTAGGACTTCTAGAAACCAGTGTAGAACTCTGGGGGGATAAAAGCTATGAGGCTGAGAGAAAAACTGATGGATTCTGTGTAGGAACGACATGGGCACAATTAACTGAGCACTAAATATGTGAGCAGTATAAGTCAAGTTGTGCCTGCCATTTTATTTTATCTGACCTCTCTTTATGAATAAAATATTCATATCTATTTTTTTGAAAATGTTGATACTCTAAAATTAGTATCATTGTGAGCTAATGCCCTAACATACTGAGCAGCTTACCTACCATTTGTTTCTTGTTCAAGGATACTAGAGTAAAATGCATAAGTATAAGGTCCCCGTTCCTCCACCTCTGGTGACATCACTCGTCAGTCATGAAACCCTTCCCCCAAAAGCCTAGGCCAGACATCGTGATCCTCACCATCACTGTCTAGAAAGGCACCACCAGTTGATCAAAGCTGGCTCAAAAGATAACATTTATTTGCCATTTCTGAGATAGAAGCAAACTCATTTTCTCCAGAAATGTGATTAAATTCAGATTCTATGAGGGAGGGAAAAATAAAGGAACCAAGGAAGGAAAGAACAAACACAGAGGAAATGGGAGGGCCCCTCCCACAGTTCTCTCGCAGCAGAATTAGACTAAATTAGATTTATTAAATTAGCTCATTGTCATGTTGGAAGGCACAAGCGAGCCGATGCTGAGATGAGAAAGAAAACAAACAGGTTGCAGCAGGATGGATGGGACACGGGGGAAGCGTTGAGCCTCGCTAAACGCTAGGAAGCCAGTTCTAATGAGGTGCACCAGGGGCGTTGGAGTCTTTGCAGAAGTCTCGAAGCCAGGGAGAGCTTGCCCGGGGAAGAAAGACCCATCTAGAAAGGATCACCCTCTCCAACTGACGTGCCGAGAGATTAACAAAATGTTTAATTAATGGTAAAGTTCATCAAGCCAAACAAGCCAATCCCAGCTGCATTTGCCCTAAAAGCAAAGTCCAGACTTAGATGAAATATGTATTCTTACAAATAATCAAGAAGAGATTTAGGATTTTAATATAAGAGACATCGACTTCGAACACGACACATATTTTCCTTGTATAATACACCCTATTTTTAAAAGGGAATTTAAAGGAAGAATTCTACTACACTTTTCTTTCTGCTTTGTCATGGTAACGGGTGTACGTGGCAATATTGACAGTGTTAACCAATGCCAAAACAGGCTGGGGTGCTTGCATGTGAGCCCAGGCTCCCTCTGGGACGGCTCCCAGCTGCCCTCCACCCTCCTACAAAGGCCATTTAGTTGTCAGCAGTGACGGAGTTCTCAGCTATGCATAATGGCAGCCAGGTGGTCTTCTAGTTCCTCAAATCCCCCTTTGTCTTGTTAGAATGTTAATATCAAGGGGGAAAAAGAAAAGTCACACTTAAAAATAGCTTCCTGAACATCTTTGTTTCTCCATTTGGACTTCCTACTGGATTTTATAAAATGGCAGCTATCACCAAACAGTCATTCCTTTGCAGGTGTTCAAGACACCCAGAAATTTCATTGTTTTACATTTTTTAATTCATAATGTAAAAATCTTATAATGACTGTATTCACGTACTTTCTCTCTAGTAAGTTATAGAAAGCCATTGTTAGCTTAAAAACATGGGATGTGGGGCCAAGTGTTACAGCAGTAAGGTATGGTGCAGTGTGGAGCCAGCCCTCGTAGAAGGGTTCTAGATTCAAATCTGGAAGTCTTTCTGAGTATAACGAGCACACATGATCTGTGTGCTCATGAGCCAGGGCTGGCTAGGGCTGGAAGTAGACCGTGGAATCAGGACCTTACCGAGGTTGCTATCTCTCTGTTCTCTCTATATATCTCTCTGTGTTCATGGAAGAAATAAATTACATCAACTTAAAAATATATATTTGTTCTTTTTTTGTATTGTTTTTAGCTTTTTGCCATAGGGTACATGTGCTCACCCAAGAGAGACAGAGAGAGGTCGTGAGAGAGAAATTGAAAAATCGCCCCCTGTGGGGATGGCCACTCCACAATCCCTTCTCTTCCAGTCTCCTCTCAGGGTTTTGGGCACATACACACACACACACACACACACAAGCATCCTGTGTGGTTTTCTAACTTCCGGGCCCAGAACTTGCACAGGAGTTGGCCATGTGGGTCTCCAGTGCCTAAAACACCAAGCAACCTGCTAGCGCCTCAGTATTTGTTCTTTAAAAATCTATTAACATCGGGCCAGCAGGTGACATGGTGGTTAAGGTGGTGGACTCCCACATGGCCAACCACTGTTCAAGTCCTAGACCCGGTGGCTTGAAAATCATCTCAGATGCGTATGTGTACATGCCCAAAATCACAAGAAGAGACTGGAAAACTGATTTTGACATGGACAGCCCCATCTGGGGGATGATTTCTCACTTTCCCTCTCTCTATCTCTCTCTCTCTGGCAGGCACATACACCCTATGGCAAAAAAAAAAAAAAAAAAAAAAAAAAAAAAAAAAAACACAAAAACTATAAACATAATCCTGGATATCATTAGGCTGTGTCAATGAACGTACTCCTAAATCAGACTCCTAATTCAGTCTCTATTGATTTTTCTAGGAATCTAAAGTTATTTTTCAGCCACTCGAAATACCTGAATGGTTAAAGATCCCTCTCCAGTGACTCAATTTAATGTGAAATATGTTGAATTTTTTTCCTGTTTGACATTTATCCTTCAGAGTGGTATTTGTACAGATGGCTGAGATACAGTTCTGTGTGGAAATGTGCTATGTAACACAAAATATTATTATAGCCATGTCTCTATTTTCTTTTTTTATAACCTGAATTTCTCAAGTTTTCAGTACTACCATTGAAGCACTTGAGATGATCTGAATCCACAGATTCACGCAGAGTAAAACTTTTTTCCAATTTACAAAAATATACTGCATTCTAAACTCTCTCACTGGGACACGATACTGCATTCACTCCCGTTAGCCTGGTGTGTCTTTGGTTTTAGATTTTTACCCAACTCCATGTTTGCAAAGGGGATTTCACAACTGTTTCGAACTCACCATGCCCACTGATGTCTTCACCAAGGTCCTGAATCTGGTCTCTGTGCATATCCCCTTGGCTTCAGTGGGGCTTTGTAAGCAGAGCAATTGCAGGAGTGAGTTGCAGCCACAGAGTGGGGCAGGCTCCACCAGCCTAGTTTATGTCGCCAATGTTTTTCACGGGCCACTTGTACTTGATTAATAGGGCATCAGATAGGTGTGTTTGGGCCCAAAGTATATCCTAATACCACTAAATAATAGCATCATAAACTAATAATAATTCCTTTTCCAATGAACATGGGTCATTAGCATATACAACTTAGATACTTTTTAAAAATTACCTTGAAATTTGTTACTCGTATGAGTTTATTTGTTCAGCATTGATTGGTTTTATTTAAAAAAAAAAAACAATCATTTCTAATGTCACTATATGAATGAAACGATTCAAAACAATTTAAATGTAACAAAAAATAGTATTTGTAATTGAGCTACTTTTTTTCTGGATTTTATCAGGATATCATTTACTGAAAGTCATAAAATCCTCCAAATAGCCCCTCCATGTTTGCTTTATAATTAGCACATATTCCAAACGTAATTAAGATCATGTGCAAATTCAGAAATGTTGCTGATCGTCTTAGCTACAGGCCACAGAGCACTTTTTACACTGGTTGCCTTCAGCTAATTTCCCTGTAGCCAGGCCAGCTCTCCCTGTTCCTCTCATCCTGGCCAGTGTTCTCTGTTCCCATCCTCACCTGGTTCACAGACCTCGCAGCATAGACACCCAGCTATGGATGTCAATTGTATCAAGCTGGGCTGCACCGTGCCCTGCCAAAATCTAAGCAGGAGAAAAGCCAGAAGTTAGGTAGATTGAGAGTATATGGTTTGGTTAAGAGGTTTGTTCATTTGTTTGTTTGTGGCTTTTAATCCTCTATTGTATTATGCCTAGTGAAAAATAAGCTTTTGGGGATACATAATAAAAGAGACTTTTTCCTGGATTGAGTTTTATGTAGTAATTAAGATTACGTACTATTGTAGTGAAAGAGTTGCATTACATTATATTTGTGTATGATATTTAGCTTGTTCTGTTCCGAAAGGAGAAGATGATTACTGAGAATCATTTCATCACAGTAAATTCTGTTCATTTAATTGTGTTAATGTTATAAAATCCTCACACACACACAAACACACATGCACCTTACATAAATAAAAACCTAAGACCTACAAAAATATAATGCTAAGCTATAAAACAACGATGCAGTCTTTTTAAGGATCTTTCCCCCTAGTTCTTACATCCTTTTTGCATGAGGATCATGTGAACGGAATGAGAAAATCCTATAAATTGTAGTATTTATCGATTTTCCTAACAGATTTACATTAGCACCTGAACTGTTACTTCCCATGAGCCCATGAACATTTTCAAAGAGATTGACTAAAACAACTTTTTTTTGCTATTTTACAAACTAAAGTTTACTCTCACCCTCTCTGATGTATTTGTGATGTCTTTAGAGGGAAAGAAAATAAAACAAACGTCTTAAAGCTACTGAGCAAATAAAGAGCTTATGATATTATACCAAATGATAATGCAAACCACAGAAAATTTATGGCAAAGCAGGAAAATATGTTATATATTTCCTTAGAGCTGGAAGTAATGATGGATCACTTCATTACTGGAGTTGGAGTTAGGAACATTTCATTCTTAGAGTTAGGGGACATCTAAGTCAGAATGAGAAGTTACTTGATATGTACAGACATATAGAATAAATTATCACATATCTATTCTAGTAAGGGTTGAGTTTTGGGGTTTGCAATAGTAATTAATTAATGTGATAAGAGATTGAATTGCTAGCAGTCTCCCGATTACCTTGTACATTTTTGAAGAGAGAATTCTTAGCCTTCCATCTTCTGTAGCCACTCACCCTGAGCAGCCAGGGCCGCAATCTCACAAATTGGTTGTATTTTGTTTTCTTAAGTACTTGCTTAATTCGGAGATGTGAGCCGAATGGAGAAAAGAAGAGAATTGGCTGAGTTGTAATTATTTGGAATGTTTGAAATGATTTGAGTGGATGGGAATTATTTGCTTCAGAGAGTCTTTGTCTAACAGTGTTCTTAGGCGCTCAGAAAGCCAGCATTCTAATCTCTGACATTCTTTGACGAGTTACTGTAGTTTCCTGCATCTCTCTGACCTTTATGTAATGAGGATAATAATATTTACCTAGCTTAGATGAAATCTTTCATTTTATTGTTAAGAATACTTCACATTGATAAAGTGGTCTTCCCTTTAAGACTCTTCCCTGTTGTACAAATGAAATTGATTTAACAGTTTGATGCTTCCTCTTACATAGATGCAAAACCCAAAAAGCAGAGAAATCACATTATAGCACATGTTTTAAGATATAATGATAGTTAATATTTTCTGAGTGGTTAGTTTGTGCCAGACACTGTGCATTATCTCATTTAATTCTGTAGTTCCCCTTGTAAGGATTTTTTGCTTGGTAAAGGAAAAAGACCCTCGGAAAGCCTGAAAATGTTTTCCGGAATCATGCAATGAGTAAATAGCAGTGTGTAGATGATGATATAAACACTTGCTCCCGGGGTTACCTAAATCAAACCATCTCAAAGCTGTCTCTCAGTCAGGTCTGCATCAAACAAGATTACGGAACCACCCAATCAAGGATTTCATTGTCCCCCTAGGCTCACAATCACATTCCCCTCTGTATCTCTGGAGGCACGCACACGTAATACCTGTTGGTGGATATTTGGGGTTTCTTTGACTGTGCGGCATCTGTTGCCTACCCCTACTAGAGTCCTCCCACCCTCCAGTTGGAGATCCACCCTTCCACTCAGACCCACACGCACCTGTCCTCTCTAAGTCGTGTTAGCCATACCTTGCCATTGTCTCATGGCCTGTTCCTTTTGGCACGCAGTGCCTTTGGCAAAACCCCCTCTCATCCTCTGCTCATGAGAGCCTCCAGTGGGGAAGTAGTAAGATGTTGACATTTTGCCCTTTACTGTATACAGTTTCTGCTCTTCGTATTGTGTCACCAAACCCCTCAAGTCAACCACAGAGACCAGTTTCCACAGTGTTTTCCACTGAAGCGTCTTTTGTTATCAAAAGAAAAAAAAAAAAAGACTTGAAAACATCTTATCTCTAAACCGAAATTGACCTATAATCTTGACCTCTTTCCTCTTGGAAAACTTAGATTAGAAAAGAAATACTTGGGTTTTTCTACTTGATTGTATAAGACTCAGAGGCTTAAAGGGAACCAATGGATTGGACTATTTTAATCACTGTCCAGATCCTAGTATCTCTGACCAGCTAGTTATAAAAGATCCCATAGTTTACAGTTTCCATGAAACAGGCACTTAGTGAGGCTTTGGGAAGATCTTAAATAGGGTTGGTTAAGTTGTTTAACGTAATCCTTCAAAACAACTGTTTGAATTGAGTCATGTCATTTCCCAAGGTAAAATCCTGCAGGAGGTTTTACATAACTCTCAGGATAACTATCAAATATCATTTTATAGAGGGGCATTTATTTTTATTTCTTTCATGGGAGAAAGAGACAGGGAGAGAGAGAAATGGGCACCCAGGACAGGGTCTTATTCTTCTACGAACCCCCCCTAGCCTGTAGGCAGCCAGGATCCTAGGCATGTGCATGCTTGGAGCCCAAACCATGGTTGTCCTCATGGCTCCAGCATTGCAGAACAGCATCCTAACAGCTGCACCATGCTGAGCTGCAAAACTCAATTTCACATTCAGTCTCCAGGCTCGGTCTCCCTATTGCTCCATCCTCACTGGGCACCACCTCTCTATTTCAAATCAGTCTTGACAGTTCTTGACATCCCAAAAGCCTTCCATTATACACCTGTGCAGGTGCTTTCTCTCTCCCTCTTCCTTCTGTGACACCCAAGAACATCTATTTCTTTGACAGATTTCACACAAGTCCCCCAGAAGGTCCTATGTTAGAATGGACCCCACTGTATTACAAAAAACATCACTCTTTACCATTAAAGAATTTACCAAAATGCTTAATGGTCTTCTTGACTTTTTGTCCCACGAGTGCTAGAATAGAGTTGCTTTTATTTTTTTCCCCTACCACTGCAGCCAGATCACCCAAGAAGGTTCTGGAAGATGATGGGTGTTGATGAATATTTAGTGAACGAATTAACAAATGAATAAATTTAAGTGATAAAATGTAACATTGAAGTGTTAATAGTCTCTTATTTTTCCCTTAAATACTTACTTATTGAAAAGAAAATGTATTATTTTTCCAATCAGATAAAAGAAAGGAAAAAAAGAACCATTTACTATCTTACCGAATACTTAATTTAATATATTTTAATAAAAATATCACTATCTTGGTTTACTCAATTCATTTTTTCCTTCGCATTTTCAAAGCCTAACTTGTTCACAAAACATTTCAGAAAAGGAAAAATGCTATATCATTTCCTAACCATTTCTTAAATACCAAACATCATCATGAAATGTCAAAATTTGGGCTCGAAGTATGAATCAGAAAATAATTCTTAAACATATTTTTAACATGTATAACAGTAACCATAATGCTTTACCCAAACCAGCTTAAAATTTTTAATAGCATTTTGGGCCTAAAGTGGATAGTGGCTGAGGGGGAAGAAGAAAAAAAACAAAAAACCCTTCCAGTTAATTCTTTTTTTCAAATATAAAAGCTTGCCCTAAGCAGATGCATTTTTCACAGAGCTGTCAGCAGAAGACCTAATTGCTTTTCATGTAAATTAAGAATATGTACCTTTGTTTAAGCAGTAATCTAGGTCAAAATGAGGGGGGTGGTTTGTTTGTTCTAGCTTATTTAGAGCTTTGAAATAGCACTTAGAGGATGGCATGAAAGTTTTTCTTGCCTTTCATTTTTTTTAAGAAAGAAAAGATTCCTCTTTTAAACTTTTTTCCCCAAGTCTCTTTACTGATAACAACAATCCACTCCACACTGCATGAAAGTATATTAAAATACTTAACTGTTTTGTTATAAGACACTGGGAATTTTTGCCTCCATATACTTTTAAATATTTTATATTTAGTAAAGCTTAATGAATTTGAGACTCTATCTGCAGGCTACCTACCGACTTAAAACCATTTGCTGCTGAATTTCCTCACTAAAATTATTATAGGTTTTTCTTTCCTCCTGGATATTGGTACATTTAGTTTAGTTTTTTTTTTTCCAAAAAAATATGAACTACTCTGATTATAAGATGAAATTTGAACATAGATTATATCAAAGGGAGGAATTCTGACTGGCCCCTACCTAGAATCTGGCAAAAAGGTTTGTTTGTTTGTTTGGGGATTTGTTTTAAACATGTCATACCTGCAGAGTAGTTTGTGGACAATACACTACAAAGGAAGTTCTTTAATAAAGATCAAAAGACGATTTTTCTCGTTAATTTGTAGTAGGGGAAGACATCACCTGTACCATGATCCATTGTGGTTGCAATCCATTGGCTGATGTAGTCATGAGTACAATGTAACAGTAAAATAATACAGAGGCATTCCAGGCCCCAAGAAGGTTGTGGAGTTATATGAGTCTACACTATAAGCACTTTCTAAGGAGGAGACTAATTCTTTGCTGCTATTGTAATGTCCAGTCATTTTATTCCACAGTTAGGGAACACCACAATAATGCATTGGGATTACATATTTCACTTTGTAAAGGTGTTATTAACAATCAGCGAAAAACTGTACCATGTGATATATAGATTTAGGAAAAAAGCAAAATTCAAAGAGTAACTTGGCAGAATCAAGAATTCTAAGAGAAATAGCCCCAGTGGCTCAGTGGTGGCATAGTACTCTCCATTGCTGGAAGCCATTGGAAGATGAGGGTTGGGTCCCTGTGTCTGCTAGTATGCGCCAAGCACAAACACATGGCCATAATCTTGGCTGGCTGGGAAAGCTTCTTCCTCTCTTTCTCAAGAGATAACTTTAATAAGACAAAGAGGAGCCCAGGGGTGTGGGGGGGGAGGGGGTGGTGGTGACGTAAGAAATCATCCCCTAGGGAAATGGCCACACAATTCTCCTCCGGGGATTTCAGGCACATATCCACAAATGCTCATTGTGTTTTTCAGGCCACCAGGTCTGGGATTCAAACTATGGAGTCAGTCACATGGTATCCAGCACCTTAAGCACCACACCACCTGCTGGCTCTCTCTCTCTCTCTTTCTTTCTTTTTTTTTTTTTTTTTTAACTGCCAGAGGGCATTTGTACTTGCTAGAGAGAGAAAGCATCCCCCAATAAGACATGGTCATGATGCAATCATTTTTTCTTCGTTTCTCCATCCCATCAGGATGTTAGGTACACGGACACCTGTATCCAGCATGATTTCCAAGCTATCCAAGGCTGGGATTGGAACCATGGTCAGATCTGTGAGATCTGGTTCCTGATACAGGACACTTAGTGCTGGGCTATGAGGCTGGCCCCTATTTTTTTTTTTTTTTTTACCAAAATAAATAAGTCCTACATTGTTTAGTTTTATATTTGTTTTACTTAAAAGAAAGTGAACATTCTTAAATGTCTATACTAACTACATCTATCCAGCAGAAGTGTAATGATGGGGGTATAAAGCCGTAAAACCGAGGGCCAGTAGGTGGTGTGGTGGTTAAAGCTGCTGGATTCCTACATGGCCGACCGTGGTTCGAGTTTTGGACCTGGCAGCTTCTCACTTTCCCTTTTTTTTCTGTCTCTGTCTGGTCAAATTAAAAATAATAATAATAACAAATGGAATTAAATAAATAAATAATTCTTTAAAAAAAAAAAAGAAGAAGACCATAAAATTGAAACACTGATGCAATTCAAATAATATTCAAGTGTAGAATATTTGCTACCAGATGCCGGGATGGGCACATCTTAATGATTCATTGTTTCAATATCTACATATTGAAGGTATTTATTTATACTGTACTTTCTTTCAAAAATGAATTAAGGTCACTGAATCTTGATGTAACTGATTTATAAAATGAATTATAAATTCATGAATAATTAATCATTCATTACTGAGGCCAGCAGATGGCATAGTAGTTACATCACTAGACTCTCCCATGGCCCACCACAGTTTGAGTCCAGGACCTGGTGGCTTGAAACTCATGCCAGACTCATGTGTGTGCATACCCCAGATCTCAGGAGGAGAATGGAGAAGAGATTGCGGCATGGGCATTCTCCATCGGGGGTGATTTCTCACTTTCCCTCTCACTGTCTCCGTCTATCTCTCTCTCTGGCAAGTGCACACACCCTAAAGCAAAAACCTTTACAAAAAATAAGAAAGAAAGAAAAAAAAGGAAAGAACTATTACTACACCAGCAGGTGACGTGGAGGTTAACATGGCTGGATCCCACATGGCCTACCGAGTGATTGGCATCCTTGGACACAGAAGCTTGAAAAGCATGTTGGTTGTGTGTACATGTGTGCCCAAAATCCCAAGAGGAGAATGAAAGTGAAGAGATTGCATTGCATTGGGGCCATCTCCCTGGGGCGTGATTTCACACTCTCTCTCTCTCTCTCTCTCTCCCACTCTCTCTCTCTGCCAAGCATATACACCTTATAACAAAACTAAAAAAAGAAAGAAAAAAACCCTATTACTTTGTTCACTGAACTATGAGGTATATATAAAACATTTTTAAAGCCTTCATATTTTCCTATTTTGCATAAAATGAGTCAAAAAATAAAACACTTTTATTTAATATGTTTAATTTTTATTTTTTTTGGTGAGATTTTCGCTATAGGGTGCGTGTGCTCACCAGACAGACAGAGAGAGACATAGAGACAGAAAGCGAGAAATCACCCCCAGGGGGGATGGTCACGCCGCAATCCCTTCCCCTCTATTCTCCTCTCAGGATCTTGGGCACACACGCACACGCACCTGGCGTGAGTTTTAAAGCCACCGGGTCCGAGACGCAAACCACAGTCGACTACGTGGGAGTCCAGCGACATAGCCATTACGCTAACTGCTGGTTCCCTAATATGTTTAATTTTTTAATGCCAGAGGACACCTACATACTTGAGCATGCATGAGAGAGAGAGAGAGAGAGAGAGAGAACCCCTACAACAGGTCCTGGCCATACTGCAATCCTTTCTCCTGGAGTCCTCCATCCCATCAGCACCGTGGGTGAATAAGTACACACCCAGAGTGTTTTCCAAGCCACAAGGGCCAGGAATTGAATCCCGGTTAGCCACGTGGGCTCCAACTTCCTCTGCACAATGCTGAATCACTGCACTGTGGACCCAGCCATAAGTTTTTTTTTTTGTTTTTTGTTTTTTTTTTTTTAAGACACATTTATTCAGCATCATGATCAGACTATTACATTTAGCAATCAACAGCCTGGGTACAAAAAAAAAAAAAAAAAAAAAAAAAACTACATTAAAACCCTTTGTTGGAATGCTTTACACTTTCCACAGAACGATACTAAAATAACCTGTTATACAATTAGTCACAAATACAGTCCTCGTATTTTTTGCCCATACACATGAGTATTGTCTAAAACATCTTCTTTGTAGCAGCTAGGCCCTGCCACCACTGTGCTTGGCTGAGTTCACAAATCTGTTGTAACCTGTA
>NW_006210031.1:953362-968385 GCF_000334495.1 Tupaia belangeri chinensis | reverse complement strand
CCACCAAAGCCACCACAACCACTGAAGTTTCCTTCACGATCAAAGTTGTCATTACTACCAAAACCACCTCCTTGACCACCACAGAAGTTTCCAGAACCACTTCGACCTCTAGGGGTGGAGGAAGCACTAGCCATTTCTTGTTTGGACAGGGCTTTCCTTACTTCACAGTTGTGGCCATTCACAGTATGGTATTTCTGAATGACAATCTTATCCACAGAGTCATGATCATCAAAGGTCTTAAAAGCAAAGCCCCTCTTCTTGCCACTGCCACGGTCGGTCATGATTTCAATCACTTCGATTTTACCATACTGTTCAAAATAATCTCTTAGGTGATGTTCTTCAGTGTCTTCTTTAATGCCACCAACAAATATCTTTTCCACAGTTAAGTGGGCACCCGGTCTTTGAGAATCTTCTCTTGAGACAGCCCTCTTTGGTTCCACAACTCTTCCATCCACCTTGTGTGGCCTTGCATTCATGGCTGCATCTACCTCCTCCACAGTGGCAGACGTGACAAACCCAAAGCCCCTGGAGTGCTTGGTGTTTGGATCTCGCATTACCACGCAGTCTGTGAGCGTTCCCCGTTGCTCAAAATGGCTCCTCAGACTCTCATCGGTTGTTTCAAAGCTCAGCCCTCCAATAAAGAGTTTCCGCAGCTGTTCCAGCTCTTTGGGAGACTCGGACTTAGACATGACGGCAGTGAGAAGAGAGAATTCAACGATGCTTCCCCGGCGGCGTCCACAGGCAGAAAGCCCAGCCATAACTTTTTAATTTTGCAGTCAACATAACAGGATTTCCAAATGAATAGTAGCAAACTGAGTTTCACTGGGTCATTCTTAATATCAACTATTGGTCATATTCTTTATATCAAATAAATATTCAGGTTAGAGGGAGTTGGTTAACAGTTTCTTCATGTAACTTAAATCTTCATCATTTAGCAGAAAACACTTTTCGAATGCATCTTGTGTTGGAAATATTACGTGAGACATTCTACAATGACATTTTGGAAAGTCTCAAGTACATGATACTTGAAGATTTGTTTCTGTTGGAAATAATTCAAAGTTTGATTTGTTATTTAAATTATTTTGTTTTGCATATCGAGTCCAAAGATTAAATTTTGTCACTGCTGTTTAACATGCAATAGAAAGCATGATAATACAGCCCAAATTACCAACGTAAGCTTGTTATTTAAAATAACAGTAGGATAAACAAATTAGTTTAATGAAGTTGAGACCAAGAAGTATTTAAGTCATGTTATTTTAATCAGCAAAATTAATAGCATTGTTTGGTCTCATTTGCCATTTTAATTCTAGTGTTCAGCCTCAGGACAGGCAACAAACTTTAGTTCTTAAAACTGTGCCATTTATGGGGGCCAGCAGGTGGCGTGGTGGTTAAGATGCTGGATTCCCACATGGTGGACCATAATTCGAGTCCCAGACCCAGCAGCTTGAAAATCATGCTGGGTGTTTGTGTGTATGCATGCCTAAAATCCTGAGAGGAGAATGAAGGAGAAGGGATTGCAGCATGACCATTCCTCGGATCTCTCAGTTTCCCTCTTTCTCCTGTGAATGCATGTACCCTGTGGGAAAAACAAACAAACAAACAAACTATAGAACCTATGAAAACAAATTCTAGAATATAGAATTCATATGATATTCTTTTTTGTTTTGTTTTAGTTTGTTTTTTGGTTTTTGGAGAGATCTTTGCTATAGGGAGCGTGCGCTCGCCAGGAAGACAGAGAGAGACAGAGAGACAGAAAGCAAGAAATCACCCCCAGGGGGGATGGCCATGCTGCAATCCCTTCTCTCCTTTCTCCTCTCAGGATCTTGGGCATGCACACACACGTGCCCAGCGTGAGTTTAAGCCACCATGTCCGGGACTGGAACCGCGGTCTACTACATGCGAGTCCAGTGACATAGCCATTATGCTAACTGCTGGTCCCTCATATGATATTCTTGACTGTTAATCTCACCTCCTAAATTTCACCTGAAGCTTTTAAATATGCTTTATCCTCACAGGCATCTCTTGTTTTATAGTTCCCTTACTTCTGCTGTGGCTATTGCACTAGTTCCCAGCCAGTTTCCTGTCTTTTCTACTCACTTTCCGAGCTGTAATCAGAGTGATACTCTTAAAACACAAATATGATCATGATGTATCCTGCTTTAATTCCTTCAAAGATTTTCATTGTCTTGCATGGAGCCAGTACATGGTGCATGGGGCCAGGACATGGTGCTGTGGTTAAGGCACTGGACTCTCACATGGTCCTAGTCCCAGACTAGTGGCTTGAAAATCATGCTGACTGGGTGCGCGTGTGTGTGCATGTGTGTGTGTGTGTGTGTGTGTGTGTATGTGTGCCCAGAATCTCAGGAGGAGAATGGAGGAGAAAGGATTATAGTATGGTCATTCCAGCTGGGGATTGATTTCTCACTTTCCCTCTCTGTCTCTCTCTGCTGTGTATATACGCTCTATGGCAAAAACAAAAACAAAAAATATGCTTAATGTGCCAAGATCCTTACTACCCATTCTGACACCTTCCTGACACCCCAACCTCCTGCTACTCTATGCCCTTACAATGTCCCTCTCTTGGTTCTTCAAACTCGCCATTCTCACTTCTATCATAGTCTTTGAACTAGCTCTTCCCTCTGCCTAGAAGGTTCTCCACCCTCATTTCTCATCTTGTTCCACTGGGCTTAGGGAAATCCTACCAACTTCCAGATCTCTGTTGGAATTACCTCTTCCTCAAGGAGCCTTCCCTAAGCCTTTCGGTTTTTCTGCTGTAGGTCTTATCGCATTTATCTTTATTGCATGTATACAGCTGCTGTCTCAGTTACATAAGGAGGAAGGTTGTATCTGGTTTGCTTATCTTTATATCCTCAAAACTTAAAATAATGCCCAACACATAATTTGCACTCAGTCTTATTTCCTGAACAAAGGAATGAATTAATAAGGATCAACACTTTTCAAAGAATCCAGCATTTAAATCATCTAGTTTTATCTTTGCAACAACCAAAGATCACTTGAAAAAAAAATAATTGCTTTTAAATTTTGCTACAGGGCATGTACACTTGCCAGACAGAAGTGAGGGGAGGTATGAGAAAGCACCTTCCCTGAAGAACAGCCACACCACAATCCTTTCTCCTCCATTCTTCTTTCAGAATTTTTGGCACTTATGCATGCACAAATGCCCCTCCTCTGGCATATTTTTCAAGCCACCAGGTCTGGGACCATGCCACTGGCCATACTAGATTCTGTCACTTTAGCCACCAAGCCACTTGCTGGCCCTACTTGGACAAATTTTGGAAACAGTTTTTAATAGGAACAACTGTCACTTACTTTTTGTGTTTTTCTAGATTAAGATGATAAGTGAGACCAAAATATGTTATTAATTTTGTTGATAAAAACAAATTCCTTGGGGACTTGCAGGTGGTATCATGGTTAAGGCACTGGACTCCCACATGGTTGGCTGCAATTTGAATCCCGGACCTGGTGGCTAGCCTTCTCACTTTCCATTCCTCAGCCTCTCTCTTTCTCTCTCTAGTGAGCACATGTGCCCAATAGCAAATTTAAAAATAATAATAATTAAATAATTCTTTTTTTAAAAATATTACTTGGACCAGCCAGTGGTAGGGGCAGCTAGATCCCAAATGGTCGACCCCATGGTTGGAATTCTAGACCTGGCAGTTTGAAAAACACATCAGGACACATAAGTATGTGTGTCCAAAAGGAGAAATGGAGGAGCAGGGATTGTGGCATGACCCTTCCCCATGAGGACTACTTTCTCATTCTCTCTCTCTCTCTCTCTCTCTCTCTGGCAAGTGCACATACCCTCCGGTAAATTAAAAATAAAATTACTCAAGGGGGCAGATGGTGACGCAGTGGTAAAACATGGCACTCTGTGAGGCTGACACAACAGAAGATTGGGAGTTCTAGCCTGGAGAGCTCGCTGAGAACACCGAGCATGTGTGTGTCCATAATTTCAGGCCGCCCGCGGCTGGCAGTGGGTAGTGATGTCAAGAACAAGCTGGGGTGCTTTCTCTCTCTCTCCCCTCCATCCTTCCCCCCACTGTCTCACTCACAGAAGAAATAAACTTTTTAAAATTACTTGAATCCTCAACCACAATTTTATTGAACTAATTTATTTTTCTTGCTGATATTTTTTTACAACAAGCTCACTTTGCTTTTTGAAATGGTTTTGACAGTCAGCAGACCTCAGTATATTTTTGCCAGCTTTTTTCATAGTGTGTTAAAAACATTGCTCTAATTTCTTAAAATGTCTTTTCCTTTTGTTTGTTCTGTACTTTTCATAAAGTAACGAATCTTCCTTGCATTCATCTCTAATAACGGAATGGAAAAATAAAATAAAATAGAGTTTTTGTATATCTGTACTCTCATCTTGTTGAAGTGTAAATAATTCATACTATCTCCACTTCCAAATTCTTTATCAAATGTATTTTACGCAGAGTCTTAGCTTCTTCTCTCGGCTGTATACTAACCTTCCATATCCATTGTAATTTTATAATCCGTAATAAACAGAATAGGGCTTAATCACTTTTATGCAGGCGTGAGCTACCACCTCAAGAGCAAAGCAACAACTTTCTGTGAATGATGTTATTTGTCTATTTTCGTTGGCATATTTAAATTTTGTTTGCATCCTTTTTTTCCCCATGGTGTTAAGCTAGTCAAATTACCCAGACAGAATCTGCATCGTATTGTTAGGCTCATGGTGGTTTGTTTCGAGATAAAATTGAAACTTGGTGGGGAGCTTTGGACATATTCACTACATAAAGACACTGAGGATTTAAGACCATTTTAATCACCCTGAAAGAAGACAAATGAGTGTGTGAGTGTGTGTGTACGTGTGCACAAGAGCATGTGTGAGCGTGATACTTTTTTCACTTTGCCTGATTTTGCGTGAGCATTTTCAGTGCGTTGTTTCATCCTGGATCATTTGTCTGAGAAATAGTCTACATGACTTAAGGAGTTAGTTGATTCTAGGAGAATATAGCCACTTTTATGTTGACCGTCTCATCCATTTCAAATGTTTATTAACAAACATTCATTTAGCATCTCCTCTTACTTATCAGGATCCTATTATTGGTCTTAGAAACAAAGTTTTTTTTAAAATAATTGTTTATTTAATTTTATTTATTATCATTATTATTATTATTTGACCAGAGAGAGAGAGTGAGAAAGCAAACCACCAGATCTGAGACTTGAACTGCAGTTGGTCACGTGGGAGTCCAGCACCCTAACCACCACACTACCTACTGGTCCCAGAAACAAAGATTTGAGGTGATGATGATAAAACTATTTTAATGTACAAATAATTTAGAATTTTAAAAATTGTACAAATATTAACTCATTCTATTTTCATAACAAAACTGTAAAACAGTATCATTTTATCCCCATTTTAAAGAGAAAGTAATAAATGCATAGAGATTTTAAGTGTCTTTCTCAAGGTTGTATCTATAGGGCTGTTACATGACAGAGCTAGAATTCCTTGACAGGCTGTCTAGTTTCATATTTTGCACTTTATTTATTTTTTTTAGTTTTATAATTGCTAGCAGGCAGATGCATTCACCAGAGACAGAGAGAGGGAGCGAGGCCGGGAAAGGGAAAACACTCCCTCCATGGGCATGGTCATGCTACTAACCCTTCTGCATTTCTCCATCCTATGGAGTATGGAACACACATGCACACGTACCTAGGCTGTCGTTCAGACTGTGACCAGCCAAGTGGGATCTGACTCCCTGTCTCTCTAGGCCACAGGCCTGGCCCCAGATCCTGTACTTCAAGCATAGTATAAGCATGGTTGGACAAGTAGCACCCAGGTAACAGTCACCTGAGAGTGGCAGGCACTATGGGAGCACCCTTTTTAGAAAGCTCCCTTATTTGTGCTCATTGAGAGCTGGTATTTGCTGTTAGCATCCTAGTTGGAGGACCTAAGCCCCACTGGCACTTCACAGAATCGCTTTCATCCCCGCTGGGGTAGGGTTTACACTTCAGTGGCTAAATGTGGAGCGGTCTGCACAGGCCTGAGTTCAAGATCAGCGCACAACTTTAAACTTCTTGCACACCTGCCAGGAACTAAACATGGATCTTAGAAAATGACATTCAGGGGCCAGCAGGTGGTGGGAGGTTAAGACAGTAGAATCCCACATGACCAAATGCACAGATTGATTCTGGACCCATTGATTCTGGACTTGGAAACACACTGGGCACATGTGCGTGCTTGCCCAAAATCCTAAGAGGAGAATAGAGGAGAAGGAATTGTAGCATGGCCATCTGCTCCCCACGGGAGAGTGATTTCTCACTTCCTCTCTCTGTCTCACTCTGTGTCTATTTGGCAAGTGCACATGCACTGTAACAAAAATAAATAATAATTTTTTAAAAAAGTAAAATTCAGGGACCAGCAGTTGGCATAATGGCTATGTCGCTGGACTCCCATGTAGTTGACTGCAGTTTGAGTCACGGACCCGGTGGCTTCAACTCAAGCCAGGCATGTGTGCGTGCGTGCCCAAGATCCCAAGAGGAGAGTGGAGAAGTATATTTGAAAATTAATAAGAGTGCACGTGCCCTATAGTAAAAACCTCTCAAAAAACAAACAAAACAGTGAAATTCAAATTCTTCTTTCTAGAAATACTGGAACACTTCCTCAAAAATCTGGGCTTATCAGGAGCCATGTGAGTTTTGCACCCAGGGGGTCACAGCATTGCCTCCTCTACTCACTGTCTCCAGGGCACAGTGGCTCACACACAAATGCCATGTTTGAATCCTATTTTCGCGGCTAAAAGATGATTTTCTTTCTTTTCCTTTCAGTAAAGGAATACTGATCTGTGGGCATAGGTTGCCACATATCAGAGTGGAATTACTTTTCCCTGCTCGAGAAACCATTTCCAATTCCAGGATGCCTCACCATCCTCCTCCTACCCCTTGGTATTTTTTTTTTCCTTTTTTTTGGAGAAGTTTTGCTATAGGGCGCATGCGCTCGCCAGACAGACGGAGAGAGACAGAGAGACAGAAAGCAAGAAATCACCCCCCAGGGGGGATGGCCATTCCTCAATCCCTTCTCCTCCTTTCTCTTCTCGGGATCTTGGGCACACACGCACATGTGCCCTGCGTGAGTTTAAGCCACCAGGTCTAGGACTCGAACCACAGTTAAATACATGGGAGTCCAGCAACATAGCCATTATGCTAACTGCTGATCCCCCCTTGGTATTTTTTAGAAAGCTCCCTTATTTGTGCTCATTGAGAGCTGGTATTTGCTGTATGACAGCAGCACTGTTTCTACATTCTTAGATGCCCAGTAGCTAGTCTAAAGGAGTATGAAGGTTTTAAAATAAAAATACTGAGGAGGAAGGTTATATATACATCAAATATATAATATACATAATATAATAATATATAATATATAATATTGATAGAATATATAATATATAATACACCATAATATAATCCATCAAATATATTTTATATAGTATGTGTGTGTGTGCTTGTGTGTGTATATATATACACACACACATATATATATGGGCCAGCAGGTAGCATGGAGGTTAAGGCTCAGGACTCTAACATGGTCAACCACGGTTCAAGTCCTGGACCTGGTGGCTTGCTTTCTTACTTTCTCTCTCTCTCTCTCTCTCTCTCTCTCTCTCTGTGTTCCTCTCTGGTCAAAATTAAAACTAAATTAAGTAAATAAATAAACTTAAATAAAAAATAATTCTTTAAATACACACACACACATATATAAACGTTTAAAAGGAAAATACTGAGGATAAATATGTATGTATATGTGTATATATACACAGACACACACACACACATTTATGTATCATCTTATTTCAGGTACCTACTGCATGAAAAAAATCTGATGACTTAATCTGAGTGATAAGACAAACATGAATAAAACTATAACATAAGAAAGTGATATGCTCACACACACACACACACACATATATATATACATATGTGACACATGTACAGACAGACAAAGAGCCTGGGGTAGACAAGTGTTGCTGATATGATTGTTAGTAATGGGCCCAGCAGATGGCATAGTGGTTACGGCACTGGACTCCCACATGTCTGACCAGATTGAGTCCCGGACCCGGTGGCTTGAGTATCATAGCAGGCACAGGTATATGTGTGTCCAAGAGCCCAGGAAGAGAATGGAGAAGGGATTGTGGTGTGGCCATGTGGCCATCCTCCCTTGGGAGTGATTTCTCACATTCCCTCTCTCTGTCTCTCTGTCCACCCCCTAACCCCCGTCCCAAGCATACTTGCCCTAAGAAAAAGAAAAAATTATCAGGGGCTAGCCCATGGTGTGGTGGGTTAAGAAAGTTAGATCCCACATGGCCTCCTGTACAGTTTGAGTTCCAGATCCAGCCGCTTGAAAAACATGCCAGATATGGGAACCATAGATGGTGTAATGGTTAGGACACTGGACTCCCACATAGTGGACTATAGTTTGAGTCCTGGACCTGGTGGCTTAAAATATGCTGGGTATATGTGTGCCCAAAATCCTGAGAGAAGAGATTGTAGGGTGACCATCCCCACTGGGGGGTGATTACTCTCTTTCTGTCTCTCTCTGTCTCTCCAGTGAGCACATGTGCTCAATAACATCTCTATTAAAAAAAAAAAAAATGCCAGACACATATGCATGCATGCCCAAAATCCTAAAGGAAGGGGAATGGCAGGTGCATTCTCACTTTCTCTCTGCCTCTCTTTGGCAAGCTAGAAAAGAAAATGACATAATGGTTACATCACTGAATTCCCACATAGTCGACTCCGGTTCAAATCTCAGACCAGGCAGCTTAAAACTCACTCCAGGCGCAAGTGCACACGTGCCCAAAATACCAAGAGGAGAGTGGAGGAGAAGGGACTATGGCATGGCCATCCCCCCAGGGGCTGACTTCTCGCTCTCTGTCTCTCCACAAGCACATATGCCCTACAGAAAAAGAAGGAAAGAAGGAAAGGAAAGAACAGAACCAGGAGGTAGTCCCGTCCCTGCACACATGCTCGATTTTAGACCCCTTCTTTCTTCCCTGTCTGGTCCCTGGTACAATGCCTAGAAGAAAAGGAAAAAAATCTATTGAATAAATCAAGAAATGAAGGGGGGGAACGGAAGGGGTAGGGAAGGCTTAGTCAATCAGGGGAAGCGTCCAGTCTGCTCTCTAGCCGTTTACTAAGCTTTCCCACTTTGCTCTGTCTGTGTGCCTTCCTGAATCGCCTGCTTTTGCAGAGCAAATCCCTGCCGTGGGTTAGCTTCCCCTTTTATTTCCGCGTGTGATGGCTTCTGCAGAGTTTCTTGGGGGAAATCATGAAACTCTCCCAAGCAGACCCAGGATAAACCAGTTCTGTTCTGTTTCTCTGGATTCCTACTTGATCTTTCATGTTCATTTATTTTTAACACCGCGTTGTAGTCCCTAATCAGCGTCTCCAGGGCTTTTTCCCATGCCTCGATCTCTCAAGTCACCAATTCGATTTACGTCCATCTTCAAAAATGACTTTCTGTCTCCTGCCTCAAAGAAAATGTCATCTCTCCTACTTTACAAGCTGGGCTTCCTACCTACTTTTGATCTTCACCATCCCCGTGCCTTCTCTCGCATCTGTCGCCTATCCCATGCCACTGGCCTCTTCCCCTCATGTCATTAGCATGCTCAGAGTGACTCATTATTGAGCAACCAAAAGAAAATAACCACCAAAAAAAATTATTTATATATATATATGTGTGTGTGTGTGTGTGTGTGTGTGTGTGTGTGTGTGTGGAGAGAGAGAGAGACATATATCTGCTTTTTTGTCTTCTCTTCATAATCTAGCATGCCTTCATCTGTTACCTGGCTTTTGAACCCTTGATCTGACCAAAACATCTGTCTCAGAAGTCACAGGTGTCCTCACAGCCAAAGCCTGTGGTCTTCCAACAGCTCTCTTCCTTTCAACCCCACACTTAGCACTTAACACTGTTACCCAGTTCTTTCTTCTCACTCCCACCTCCTTGACCCAGGTTCCCTTCTTGGCCCCAGTAGACCATCTCCTTTACTGCCTGGTTTTCATCCCACCCAGTAGCCTGCTCCTGGGTGTTTCCTCTAGTTGCGGACAAGCTTCTCCTCATCTCTTAAAGACTTATTCTATTGCATGACTCCTAACTTTAACGCGACATTTCAACCACAGAAAAATATTAATGGGAAGGGCAAGGGAGATGCAGATGTAGCAGAAAAATGTGACGTTCTGTGAAACTGACCCCGTAAGAAGCTTCTGGGTGCCCATCCCGAGACCCCCTGAGTGCACTGAGCGGGAGGAAGCCTGATTCAGGCTGGCTGCAGCTGAGGGTGGACCATGGTGTCAGGACCGTGTCTGGGTTGGCTGATGCTTCCTTTCTCTCCCTTTCTTCTCTGTCTCTCTTGCTTATGGAAAAAATACGTAAGGAGACATGTTTAATAAAATATAGTAAATGCATATGTATATGATAAACATATAGAAAACATTAATATGTGTATTATATATGAATACATAAATATATGGATTTATATCATTTATAAATATATCTAATATTAAAATACAAATACATTCAGCATTTTATATATATATACACACACATATGTATACATACAAACACCACACATCAATATGGCCTCTTAAATATTGGGTGTTTTGTTGGTTGTTGTGGGGTTTTTTTATTTTTTTATTATTTTAAAATTTATTTATATAGATACATATACACTTTTTTAGTTTGCTATAGGGCACGTGCACTCTCCAGAGAGAAAGATAAAAATGAGGAATCACCCCCCCAGTGGGGATAATCTCACCGCAATCCCTCCCCCCCCATTGTCCACTTGGGATTTAGGGCATGAACACACACGTGTTCAGCCTGATTCTCAAATTGCCAGGTCCAGGGCTCATACTCTGCAGTCCACCATGTGGGATCCAGCTGCCTTAACTTCTGCACCATCCACTGACCCAATATTTATTTTAAAAAATAAAAATTCTACCTAGGGGACATATATGTCACACAGAGAGAAGCATACCCCTATGAGGCATGGTCAGGCTGCAATACACTTTCTTCCACTTCTCCACCCATCAGGATTTTTGGCATGCACACAAATGTGCCCAGTGTGTTTTTTAAGTGGTCCAGGCCAGGATTCAAACCATGGTTGGCCATGTGAGGTCCAGCTCTCTCCTCACAATGCTATACTATGGGTCCTATCCTCAACCATTTGGTTTTTGTTTGGTTTGGTTTGGTTGGTTGGTTTTTAAGTTTTTGCCATAGGGTGCATGCACTCACCAGAGAGAGAGTGAGAGACAGTGAGAGGCAAGGTGAGAAAGCACCCCCTGAGGGGATGGCCACACTGCCATCCCCTCTCCTCCACTCTCCTCCTATGATTTTGGGCATACGTGCACACATGCCCAGCATGATTTTCAAGTCACCAGGTCTGGGACTAGAACTGTGGTCAGCTATGTATGAGTCCAGTGCCTTAACCACCACAGCACCTGCTGGCCCCCATTGTTGTTGTTGTTGTTGTTGTTGTTTTGAGAGGTTTTTTGTTTTTGTTTTTGTTTTTGTTTTGCTATAGGGCACGTGCGCTTGCCAGACAGACAGAGAGAGACAGAAAGCGAGAAATCACCCCCCCGGGGGTATGGCCACGCTGCAATCCCTTCTCCTCCATTCTCCTCTCGGGATCTTGGGCACGCACGCACACATGCCCGGTGTGAATTTTTTAAGCCACCAGGTCCAGGACTCGAACCGTGGTCAACTACATGGGAGTCCAATGACATAGCCATTACACTAACTGCTGGTCCTGGTTGTTGTTTCTAATTAAAAAAAAAAAATGTAGCAACTTTCTGAAGACCTAGGTTTCCCCCAATTTCTCTTTTTCTGATAATTATATCAATTATCTGTTAGTGGGCCAGGCTCAAACCTAAAGGTAATCTCTGACTTCTTATCTTAGCCTCTCTTAAGTCCTTCATGTTTTTATGTTTGATTCTTTTGCTCCTGTGTTCATCTTTTGTTCCTTGGAATAGGATAAGAAAGAGGGACAGAAAGAGAAGAGGGAGAATTGCACTCACGATTTGACACTTAGAAACTACTCCAAAGGACTGCCATGCTAAAATGATCAACTCAAGGAAGAGAAAGACTTTATCTGAGTCTGTAGTTAGAAATGACTAACAAACATGCAAGAATAGGGAACTCATGCATTTTCTTTTCCTCCACATTACCAGGAAGAAATCATTGTCCATTTACACGGTAGAAATGTAATCCTGGCTCTGGGAACACACAGCATGGGATATCTCCTTCCCTTCATCGAAGTCCCATAATGTAGAATTGGAATTAACAGCAATGGGGTGGACAGGGCAGTAATCAAGATGGGGAAAATGGCTGGTCTTAGATCAATTCATTTTCACTTCACTTTTTGTAAATTTCGAAAAGTCATATAAATTTCTTCATGTCGAACTGCTAGAAAAAAATTCAAAAGGACTCCGCATGGAGTGAGGAAATAAAGTTCAGCTCAACACACAGGTCAGAGAGCCCACACACTACTCTTCCTGTGATTAGTAAGAATCTTTTCTGTTTAATTGTCAGAAATCAGCAGTAAGCTCTGCTTTTAATACAGCTCTCAATTTGTAAAGAGTTTCAGAAATCGAATGATTTATATAAAACATCTGATCCAATTTTCTTCCAGTTAATACGTTTTATTTATTTATTTTCTAGGTTTCCTGCCCCTCTAAGACAAAGTGATTTCGAATTTCTGTGCAAGCAAGGAAATAAAGGCCTCTTTAAAGAAGAGAAGGTAAGTTGCAAGGACTAAAATGTCTCCAGACTTGCAGGCTTCTCGTACAGCTTGTTTGTCTTCACAACATCAGTCACTCTTACCAAACGGCAGTTTACTTAGCAGTTCATTCCTTACACTATCGATCGCCGTGAATTGATCGTGACTAAATGATTCCAGAAGGTATTCATGAATCTGATTTTCGTGCTATTTCTGATCATATGAAAGCAATGCCACTTGTATAGCCCTTTTGGTTTTGGTTTTGGTTTTCCGGAAAATAAGATGAAGGAGGACATTTGAAAATATAGGATCTGGGCTTTGCACGGGAGAGAAGTTTCTCCCAAGGTAGGGTGGACCAGACACAATGGACTACGGAGCGCGTGTGTGCTTGTCCCACTTTGGAAGTGATTCGTTTGGGAACGCTCTTGTTCTTGGTTGGTCTTAATCCTTTCTGGGCAGCACTTCCGTGGCCACCTGAGAGAATTAAACTTGTACCTGGGTAATTTTTTTCTCTCCTTGCTATAGCTCAGTGCGTTTTCTCAATGGTGACCGTGGTCTAGTAATTTAAAGCTTTTGAACCTTGTGAACAGATTCATTTAAGGCTGTATTCTGAGAGGTTTTCACAAAATGGAAAATGTCTTCTACCAAGAAGCTACAATAGACTCAACAGCGGAAAATCTGATAAGTGTCCTGCCCAGAATGAGTAGACACTGGCGTGTCTAGAGGTCCCAATTTCCTAGAGGAAATCATTCAGCAAGTCCTGGAATCTGTAGCTTTAATGAGTTGGGCTCTGCGTTTTTGCGCCTTCTCCTGATAGATGGTTTATAGCTTCTTTTAATATAAAATTTAGAAAAAAGTTTCCACGAAGCAAAGTACTTTTTAGATTACGAAGGAATTATAAAATACTAATATGTAGGAATGATAGTACTTTTACATAAGATCGTTTGCGTTATTAAGCATATTTCTTTTTGATGCTCTTCATTCAAAGACAATAAATTGTTCAAGATTTTTTTAAAATGATTGCAGAGGTTTGGGGACATGCTGACAGCTTAAGGTTATGGCAGTGATTAGGGTTTTGTCCCTGATATTTCATATTCAGGTTTCTAGATTTGAATTAATTTTATGTCCAGAACAAGTGATCTGTGTGTGTGTGTGTGTGTGTGTGTGCGCGCGCACATGCACACATGCACAAATATGTGTATGTTCATGTGAGAAGCTGACGTCAATTTAAACTCACAGGAAAATTTCTTTTTATTTTTCTCTTATAGACGGGAAAACATAAGAGAGTAGCTGTGTGTGTGTTTTATTTTTAAAGAATAAAACTGTGGTATCATTGTTACATAAAATAGCAACTACTGTTGTTTCTGATAATATCCCTCTCTGGCAATGAGGTTTTACTTTTCCCCTAAGAGCATCTCACGGAAGATGATAAGAGAGTCCTTTAATAAGCATTCTTGCGTACACACGCACACATTCTTACATACTCCGTGAGTAATTACTCAAAACTAAAATAAAGCTCAAGAATGAACGGCTATGTCAGCCCCATCTCTTCCAAGCAGGGTATCTCTGTTCCTTTGATCTCCATTTAGGTAACCGTGAGGTTTTTTTGTTTAGATAAAACAGTTCATACAAAGCAGATGTTAATAATTTACCATCATCTATATCCATAGTACCTATGCTTTTTGGATCCTCTCTAAGAATTTTAGCATTAAATTTGCACAGCGTCTCTGGAAACCAAGCCTAAGAAATGTACATGCAATATATATATATAGCCTTGATAAGAAGTGATTTATCTAAGTTACTTGGCTGATATGTTCTTCCAATCTTCCTCCTGACTTCTCTTCACATTCAAATATGAATCTTGACAAAAGCACACACTGTGAAAAACCTATCTGTATAATTTTATAATAGACTTCAAATATATGAAATTTGGGGGATAAATTATTATTGAAGTATTCAGGGAATTAGGTGCGCAGTACTCTTATTACTAATGGGAGCCCTGCTCCTAATTCCAGGCACGCTAAGCTGAAATGTAATCACCTGTGTGTTTTCTGCCATAAAAATGTAACTCAATATTCAGTGCAGAAGCAATACTTGGTTCTCTGAAGCCCATGGTGGATGAGATTCCTTCTAGTCTCTAGAATTTCACCTTAGAAAAAGCACTTTCTATGAATGCCACTATAATAAAGCATGTCAACCTCCCCCTTGCCTTTTAAGTACCCTCTCTCCAAACCCTACTCTTTGTCAATTCATGAAAACCACTCT